>NC_092204.1:56371373-56407614 GCF_043381705.1 Parasteatoda tepidariorum
TTGTCTTGTCTCTGACAATAATAAAATAAGATGGAAGTGTTTAAATTATATATGACACACAATTTTAAAAAATGTCATAAGAGCTGATCACTAAAGTAAGCTATGCAATTAATAAACAAATTAACAAAGGATAACTTACAAAAATTAAGCTAACAATTAATAATAAGCAAAAGAACTAGTTAACAAGAAATCACAAAAAAATAACAGTTAATGCAACAAAAAAATAGCAGTTAATTACTATAGAAAAGCAAGCTAACAATTAATAACTAGCAAAAAATAAATAACTGTTACTAACTAATAAAAAATTGGTTGAAAGAAATAATTAATCCCTTAATAAATTTGCTTTTGTAGTACAAATTATTTTATTTCACATTCAAAATTATTATCACAAACTATTTAACACAGTATAAAATAGGTAATTAAACTACTTTAAATCTAATTTTTTTCATTGTGTGCCGTCAAATTTCGAAATCGTTAAAAGTGTGCCGCAACAAAAAAAAGGTTGAGAATCACTGTCTTAAAGTATCAAATTATTAAAATGTTTACAATAAAATCCATTTTTAACTAAACAGAGCTGTAAGCTAGTATAACACCGATAACACTATCCTTTAAATGATTGAAATGGTAGAGTATCATCAATTTAATTTGTATCCATGAACTGTAAATAATACTTAAGAACGATCCACTACGATGTCATCACAATGCGTTTCTTGAAGTTTCTCCTGATACAACTGCCTACAGCGCTCTCAAGCAATGCTTTTGTTCTGATAGTTTAAGAAAAACATATCGGAGTAAACTTAGGTTACGAAGCCATTCTGACATGCACATAACTTATGTTTACATCAAGAAATTTTGACTACTTTTCGTTTAACCTAAATTTCACAAAGTGTAACGTCAGTTGAGGGGCCAAATTATTAAAATAAATTAAAATAAACTAATTATTAATCAAAATCATTTTTGGCCCTTATTTCTCACTCTGATGTCTATGTCGCAATTTTCGTGTGAAATATTGAGAAGTTAATTTAAAAATTCGTTTACCCTGAAAAATGCAGAGGATGCATTAGCTGAAAAATGCACAATAAAGGAACTTCGTTATTCGTTTAAAAATTAATCGATATGATTTGCGTTTTTGTCACAAAATTGTTCCTATTTTGGGTATCAAATTCTAATACAGGTTCAATTATTTATCTTTACTACAAAATAAATATGATAATACCAATAATACAATTACATAATGATTTCAATGTTGCTTAGACAAATTTTTTCCAGTGCTAAAATATTTTTAATCTTACACACATATGTTTAACTCAATTTTAAATCTAAAGGCATAAACTATATCATTTTGACGAAATATTAATCATTTTGTCAGCCATTAAGAAACGAACTAACTGAAATCAAGTTGTAAGATTATTGCAGATGCAGGTTTGGTTTTAACTTATCTATTCATAAACTGATCTGGTTTTTATAGTTGACTTTTAATCTGTTCATTTAATAAAATGATAAAAGAAAAAAAAAACTTAATGGTGTTTTTTTCTTATAATGTTTGGCCTAATATTTGAGGAAATGTCACAGTTTTAAATCTAGGAAATAAAATAAATATTTATAAAATGTCTAACTTGAACTTTTATTTATTTTTTTTTACTTTTAAGAAATGCAATCTCTAGCTCCCTATTTTCCTGATTTTTCCATTTTGCCATCATGATAGAAAACCTAGAACTTTCCCCATTTCCCTATTTTCGAAGTTACCTCAATTTCCGATTCGTGCCCATAGCTCTCCCATTTCTTCCGGAAAAGGGGCAGGTCCTTTACCGCTACATGGCATATAAAGCTTTTCTAGCGCTTAACGAACCTCTAGTTCGAACTAGCTCTTTATCTTCTACCTTACTTATTTTGATGTATATATTGAAGAAAATGCGATAAAATACGTGAATTCGATAAAGTAAATGAGAGGAAAACATAGGTAACAGAGGAAATACACTGTTAAATTGATTAATTTATTAACTGCTAAAAAAATGGCTGACATACCATTTCGGTGTATATCATTTGACTAAATTGCATTTTGCATAAAATATTCTTATAAATTCAACACGAAACACAATAACCGAAAAACTCTGTTGGACTTCAGGCCCTTCTAGAATTATATATTGCTTAGAGGTCTTAAATTTGTTTTAGATTTAGATTATATTTTAGGTTGATTTGCACTAATATAATGGGCATTCTCCTGATTTTAGATATATATATAAGGAGAAATATAATAATAATTTTACCTCGCTAAGGTTTCAATTTTTTTTTCTCATCTTGTTAAATTTGGAAGCAATTTCTTTAAAAGCGTTAATTGTTTTACGAAATTAATTGGATTTTGTGCTCCATAATAGCAGTTTTTCTTTCTCCAAAAAAGTCGAAAATTTTACTAATTATGATAAATTGTTATCAAGAATGCGGAACCAATTCTTGTTTCTAATGAAGTCAAAAATTAGAGCCTGAATAAAGAAAAAGAACTAAGTCCTTTGTCATAACTAAGTATATAAGTGTAGTAAATTCATTACTGTTTGTAGACTTTTACAATGTATTTCTACAAAAGTTGGCTCACTTAGGCATAAAATAAAAAATAACTTGATTTTTAATAATTGATCACAGGACTTTCGCTTAAAAAATATTATTGTTCACGAAATTAAAGCATGTTATATGAGTCATGCGAAGGAAAAAATGAAATTCAATCAAAATTCGGTTTGAATTAGAGGAACTAAAACAAAATTTACTTTGCAAGCTAGAGGAGTATGAGCGGCTAGTAACCATGGTAGGAAAATTTCAATTTTGAAGAAAATTGCTTGATTACCAACAACTTGTCAAAGATACGCTTTCAATTACAGCAACAATTGAAAGAAAGATAAAATCTGATTAGACTATAGCGGTGTTCAGGATAAAGTTTTGCAAAAAATAAAAATAATAATAATTGTCTGAAAAACGGAGGAGAAGGTGTCATGAAGAACACAAAGCCGGAAAAGAACGCCTTATTAATCATCCAGCAAACCAATAGGTAAAGATAGGAATTGAGAAAGCTGCATATTTGGAGGAACTCTTACTGACAAGATAGCAGATTCTTTTGAGCGCAAAATAATGAATTGTTACGTCAAAAAGGTTTCTATATCAGAAAGACAATTATAACATACCGTATTACTAATATCTAAGAGAAGTTTTGTCTGATATTTATGTTAATAGAGAAAATGTTTGATTGCCAACGTATGTGTACTGCTTTGTTAGTTTATAGAGTGAATGTACTATTAATTGGAATAAGTATATTCGACTTATTATTGCTGATTTGGGAAAGGAAGTCCAAATAAATCTCTCTCAACTAAGAAATACTAAGAAATTAATACTCTCAGTAGAACATAGGAAGCAATTAATAACAAATAAAACTGTTCCCATGCTTGTTTCTTAAATAAATATTTTTATTTACTCAGGTTCGATGCGTCGATATGGCTGATTAATTTGTGCACTGCTCAAACCAGCACCCACCATATTCGCCATAGAGGTCGCAAATGATCATGGGTTAGAGCAGCATGACGGTCAGTTAAATGGAGGATTTTCTTTCCATTAAAATGAGCTTATGAAGAATTTCTTTCATAGCTACAGAAAAATACGAATGCAGCAACATTAACACCACGCCAATCATGTCGGCAGAAATGACTTCGTTTGAAAATTAGATTTTTACAGTTTTGTAATATTGTAGTTCTACTACCAAAAACCTAAAATAATCCTATAACAAAAAGTCAAATTTATTAATTAGTCAAATTTAAAAATCTGTAAATTTGTATTTAGTTTTTATTCCAGGGTTTTCCCCCTTTCAGTTCTATTTAGACTTTAAATTGTTTCTTTTTCCCAAAAAGTAACCGGTGATCAAATTTCTTGAGCACATCATCTTAGTTTTTTCCAATTGGCTGGGTCATTTTCAGCAATATATACTTAATAAACAAAATGAAAGAGGCATTTTTTTACCTCAATAAGCTGTTACTTGATAGTACAAAATCTGAAATATTTATTTATTAATTTTTAACTCAACATTATTCACTTCAAAGATTATTTATAATCTCTTTACTTTTATTTATAATTTAATTGATTTCGTCAAAACGTCGAATCAAAACCATTTTTCTTTCTTCATTCAACTAGCATAAATTTTGCAATTTACGAATGCTGCAATGCATGAAATACTTATGCTTTTATTTTGCAGAATTTTTTTAAGAAACGCATTAACTAAAAACTTAAAATATTATCAGCTAACTTAAATCTCTCAATTTTAATGAATGAACAAAACAGAAATAATTGAACGCGATTTCTTCCTTGATAATACTCTTAATTTTCAAATCAAATCTGATAATTATTTTCTTTTTCTTGATTAATCACTGAATGAATTGTTTCTCAACCATTTCTTCCGTGAATTAAAAGACAATACATTCCACACTGTCTCACTAAAGAGACTTACTCTTACTTACACACACACCTTTATTGACGGATCAAATATGTTCAGTGGGGATGGGTATGTCATTATCACATACTCTGCTTACTGGTCCGGTTAATCTCGGAATCCGGAATACTTCAAGCAAGAAAAAGAGAGGGATTCAATGAGGGGAGATCGGCAGAAGGAGAGCGAGAGAAAATGAATGCAAGAAAGAAAAAAAAAAGAGAATAAAAGAATATTTTTACAATGATGAATTAATAAACAATATACATACTTTTTTCTTCTTTTTTGAAAAAATAAATAAATTAAATCTAATTTCCACAAGATTTGTAGTGATATAATAGAGGGGATTTTCTATGTCTAGTTACAAATAATATTTGTGAGATCCTTTTTCTTTATAAAAAGGAAATTCAAAACGAAATGTTCATTTCATAGATTGTATAAATTGTTCTGCAATTTAAAAAAATTAGTTTCAGATTTGATATTTAATTTGTAAAGTAAAGTAGAACAATCAAAATTCTAACACTTACAATCGTAATTTCAGAATACTAAACTTAAAAGTCTGTGAATGAATGCTTGTAAGCATTTTTCAAATACGGACTACTCCACTTGCTTAAAAATTCAGTTAGCTTCACTTGCACGTGAAGCTAACTCCTAGGAGTAAATAAAGCTAATCATTTCTTTCTTCTTTTATAACTAGTACACTTTCAGCTTATATCTGATGCTAAACTTAGAACAATAAAAATTAGAAAAGATAGGAAAAACAATTCACCCATTAGACTTCAGCATTCTCCACCTCGAAGTAAGGATAAATGGAGTTAGAATTCAATTTAACATTTCATATTCCCATCTTTTCTTGAGAAAGAAACAAACGAAAATTCATGTAATTTCAGAAAAAAACCTATATTCAAGTTAATTTCACGTTGAAAAATAGGATATGTTTAGGTTCAAACTTCTTATGTTCGAAAATATGATATTTTCTTTTGATTGAAATTTACATTTTCTTGTTTTTATTTTTTATTTTTTGATGCAGAAAAAGTACAAAAGTTTTTGCAGATTTAATATAGTAATATACGATTTTTTTGTCCAAATGTACAAAAACAGTTAAAAAATTATACTTTTTCTGAATTAATATAGACGCTATTTCAATTCAAATTGCTTGTCTTATTATCAGAAAACATATGGTTAGGTTCTTTTGTTTGTTTATCAGCAAATGCAAATACAGTCATTATATATTTATATATATATATGATCTCTTAAATTTAAGTTTGATTGCTCAATTTTTTTTATTTATTTTTGTCATGTCCATTGCCATTCTAAATTTTTTTCAAGTATTATTTTATAATAAAATACTGTGGCACATAATTAAAGATTTACCTTTATAATTTGCTTATGTATTGAATAAAAAGAAATTACATGAATCTCTAAAAATTTTATTAATACTCCAATTTTCATTTTTATAAGACAAATTATCAATGTTAACAAACATGACATAATGTTACAGACATGTCTTTTTTTAAAATATAATGAAGTTTAATATTTAATTTATCTTTCAGCATAGAGAGCAGGTTTTTTACTTCAGGTCTATACCCATTAAAACATCTTGGTCATTTACTTGCTCAACAGCAGCTCCATCGGTAGTTCACCTGCAGTAACAAACCTCATAAAATGTGTGACCATGAGTCATATTTGAATTTTGTTCTTAGTCATGAGCTTGTTTAAAGGAAAATGCTTGTAAAGGCAGTGTGTTTCAAACATATTGAATGTTCTTTGAATATGATTCACTAAGAAATATGTTTCAGGTATTTTAGTAAGAAACATTTAAGTGAGTATGCAAAAAAAATAGCATTATATTGGCTGTAAATGATGTTAAAATAGAATAAAAAATTCTGGTAAAGAGAATTTTTATTAACAATTAAGAGTTTGAATTCCATATTTTGATTAAAATTTGTCCCAAAAAGTGAAAATCTCTTCGAATTGTCAACCTTGTAACTGTTTCCACATTTGTCATATCTGTTACTAAATATGGTAACAGACATGAGATTTCGAAGGAAAAAATTCTTCTGAATAACTATTTCTATGAAATTATAAATATTCCATTTAATTAAGAATAAAATCTTGCGAAATAAAAATTAAAAACTAAATTAATTTCATACAATAGTTAAGATAACAAACATGCCAAAAAAGTACTTATTATGAAAAGGTTTCAGCTGTTTCAAAATAAAAGGAACCTTCAAAATGGCTTTCATTTTCTCTTATCAATACATTCTTTACTGGTATATACGTGTTACTATTAAGGAATTCTAATTGTGTAATTATGAAAAAGTAAATATGTGTATGACATTTATTTTTCGACAGCTATATTTTATTAGTTAAAAAAATTAAAATTTACTTTTTATTCATCATATTCTCAGCAGAATATAATTTTGACAATTTTACACAATCGTAAAATATGACAGAGAGGAAAATTTATTTATTCTTATAATGTATTATATAAAAGAAAGTTTACTATGCAAAAGAAAATGTATTATGTAAAAGAAAGTTTATTATGTAATTCATGTAATAACATTTTAGAGTTTATAATTTGGACAGCTGTATTTTAAGTTTCCCTTCACTTTAAATACTATTTTTAAGTAGGGCTCAAAGACACTGTACTCCCTGAACTAAAAACTGCCTACTAATAAGCATGGTGCAAAGAAAAATCATTAAAAATTTCTTTGAACTTCTAAAAAAAACTTTTTAGACGGACATCAAATGGCACCTCAAATATGAAAATTGCCTATAAATACTTTAGAAAAATCTGATTTTAAAATTTTCTTTTTATACATGGTCGATATTTCCAAACAGATGGAAATACAATATATTTATATAGGCATAATCTGAAATTGCAATGATTTGATAATTAGTAAAAATTATTTTCTTTAAAACTATTATTTTAGGTTGTAGATAATCATATTCAAAACAAATGATTCAGAATGAAACGTACTTTTAAGCAGATATGCAATTTGCTATTTTAGAAAAATTAGTTTCTTTATTAAAAGTATAACTTCTTTTTAAAATGACTTTACAACAATCGTAAAGAAATCGAATCCTGATAATACTTTCATGCAAATAAGGTCTTGACAGCACTTTTCCACCCTTCTCTCAGGTTTCACCATCAGGACATCTTTCTTTTTTGCTTTAGGCCAGGACCTGCCAAAGGACTGAGAGAGCCATCTTATAATTATTACCAAGGGACGTGAAAATTCTAATTTCCTTCTTGATGTCCCCCGTCTTGTTTGTCCATTCTGTCGTTTTCCTCTAAATAAGAATCCCTCAGATGACTAAGTACAAACAGAATTTAGACTTGTGACTCACAGAAGTTGCCGCCATCTTGAATGTGCGTTTCGTATTTACTCTCGATGCGTCATTTTGCGGGTGTAAATTCAATTTTCCCACCAATTTTCTTCTCCCAATTCTTTTTTTAGGGGAACTGCACAAAGAGCAGGTCCCTTCTTATGACTTACAAATTTCTACTCCCGTGTAGTTCCAGAATTGGCGAAAACAAAATGGTTGATGTCTTGAAATTCAATGATGTTCCTCGTAGCTCTTGAATTTTTATGGAGCGGAAAGCGCCAAAAAATGACATCAAAAGACCCGTGCGTCAGTCCCATGTATTCGTATTCATGATATTTCAGGTTCGTTTCATCATCCAACTTCAAGTTGTTAAAGTATGCTGACTCTGAAAGGAAATCGAATTTTTCATGTAAGAAAAAAAAAGAAGAAAAAAGAACAAGAAAAAAGAAATTGAAACAATATTTCATATATTTCAAGGTGGAGTGTTTTTTCCTACTCCAAAACGAACATAATTTGTAACTCTATATTACCTCTATTATCTGTACCTCTATTAGTTGCTATATTTATTTGTATTAACTCAGTTAAAAATGTCGTTTTAAAAAATGCTTTGATGGCCCAGCTTTAAAATATAATTTTTTAAGTTGGGTCAGACATAAATTTCAGTTTTTGATTTTTAAAAGAAATTTAAAATATTGAGATCCAATTAAGATTAATGAATGCCATTTATTTATACAGTTTGCTTTAATAATTGTTTATGTCTTTTTCCCTCTCTTAAGGTTGATAAAACGTTATTCAAAAATTGTTAAGATTCCGCTTGAAATCGTTTAATTATTCTTTTTTTAATATTTCAGAATAAAATTCTGCAACAAAAAGTGTACGAAAATTGTACGAAAATTCAAGCAAGAAGTAATTTTTACAGAAGACACAGATTTTTCATTAAAATTGAGTAAGTTTTATTGATTCAAAAAATTTTAATAACATTTCAATTAATTTATTTATTATAAAAGTGGAACATTTTTTGCGATCATATATCTAAAGAATTGACTTCGTTAAGCATTAAATGGTAACGATTTTTAAATATATCTTTTAATATGATTAAGATATTTATTCTGTTTTCAATAACTACTTGAAATTAAAAGAACAAAGAAATTTTTAAGGAAGACACTGTCAAATGCGTATTTTCTGATGCGCTTTAAATATCTTTGATATTGTTATAAACTCTTTGTCTGCGAAAGATTACTTTAAAATTTTCTTTTGAAATTGCTTATTTTATTACAGTTTCTTTCAACTGTATTTGAGGATATTTAGTTCTCATAGAGACTATTAGATTTTAATTAGATACCTGCATATGACGTTATCGTAGGTAAACCCAAGGTTTCTAAATCGTAGCATTTGTTGATTCAGAAGCCAATCAGACTAGACACAAACGCGTAACGTCATTACACTTATCCAATAAATCTCATTTAAATCACATGGTTTGGCTTGATCACTTCAATTTTTCTTGATTTGCAAGAACCCAATTATATGAAATAGTATCTTATATTTATCTATATATATAATACAAACAATAAATTTGTATGTGTCTGCAAACCGAGTTGCCGGCATACCATTGGCGCCAATAATGCGACTTTCAACTTGAAGTGAAAAGCGTGCATTATTAAATAAACTACGAGCATTATGAAGTATACTTTTTTTTCTGCCAGAACATAAGAGATGCTCAAAATCTCAGGCCCACCCACCACACTATTGCCGCTCTCCTGGATCTTACGAAAGCGTTTGACAGGGTATGGAAGCGCAAGCTATTAATTAAACTACACGACACATTTAACATTCGTGGTAACACCTTGGCGTGGATCTCGGATTTCCTGCACCACAGATCTATCAGGGTGAATTTTAACAACACCTTCTCAGACCCAGTTGAGCTCAGACAGGGCGTCCCTCAGGATTCGGTCCTGAGCCCTACGCTCTTCTCTTTTTACTTGGCAGGCATTGAGAAAACACCTCCTAAAGCGGTAAAAGTTAGCTTGTTTGCTGTCTACATCGTTCTCTGGAGCTCTGGAAATGATTTAGTCGAAATGGAAAGGAATCTTAACAATGCATTATCTGCTTTTTCAGACTACGCTTTGGAGTTCAAACTTTGTTTTAATCCTGCCAAATCCATCGTCACTTTCTTTACCACCAACAAAAGATTGTACAACTATCAGTCAAATATAAAGATGGATAACAAGAATCTTGCTTACGAAAAGCATCCAACTTATCTCGGATACGTCTCAGACCCAGAATGGACAAGCAACAAACATATTGAACATATTGTCGCAAAATGCAGAAAACGATTAAACTTACTTAATTATATTGCGGGCAAAGATTGGGGAGCCGATGCAGTCACGTTAAGAGATACCTATTTGTCTCTCATTAGACCCATCCTGGGGTATGGCTTTCCTGTGTACTCCTGTGCTTCTGCCACTAACCTGGATAAATTGGAAAGGGTCCAACTAAGTGCTGCAAGAATAATTACTGGACTAAGACGTAGTTGCCCTAAGGAAATAGTCCTCTTTGAGGCTGATCTTCAACCCCTCCAAACTAGAAGAAAGGCTAATCTTACCAATTACTTCAACAAACTTTCTAGCTATGGTCAGCATAATGGAACCTCTCTTTATCTTAACAACTGGCGCACAATCAGCGACTGAAGAAAAACAATCCATTCAGTCATGCTGAACTTCTGCATTTGCTTTTTGAAGACGTTGAGCCCCACTCCTTAAAATCTTGTCTGAATCCTTCAGAGGGAATCCCTCGAGTCCATTTCCACTTCGGCTTTTCTGCTCCGGGCACAAAGAAAGATCATATTCCAGCTGAACTTAGGCAGCTAGCTTTGGAAATTTTAGGCGAGATTCCCAGTGACGCCGTAAAAACTTACACGGACGGTAGTGGACTCGGAAACCTAGCTGGTAGCGGCGTCTTCACTGAAAAATCTGGGCAAAATTACTCCATCTGTCTCCGTAATCCTGATTTCACTTCAGTCTTTCGAAGTGAATTAATCGCAATTGAACAGGGCATCGATGCTATAATCAACGAGAGTGACTTTGGAGATCTTTGGATCCTGTAGGACAGTCGCAGCTCCCTTCAACACCTACACAACTGGACTAAAGTTGGAGACAAAACAAGCATCTCCATCCTTCTTAAACTTCAACTTATTTCAAAGCACCACGACGTTCATCTTCAATGGATACCATCCCACGTTGACATCTTTGGAAATGAGCAAGCGGATCGCTTGGCCAAGGAGGGCTGTAGTCATTTAACATCTTCGTCCTCAGCCCTTACCTTTTCAGAGTATCAGTCCAAAATCAAAAGCCATCTATCAAAAAAGTGGAGGATCCCCCCTCTCATCATTGGTATGCGGCCAAGGAACCGGGCTCTTCACTTGTTCATATAGGTGATAGAGCATCTCAAACAGCTATTTCCAGACTGGCAAGTGGACACACGAATAGTCTCTCGTACTTTAAAGGAAGAAAGACTTATGCAGTCTACTCTAAATGTGAAGCCCAGCAGGCCTCAGCTAAACATATCCTCGTCTGCTTGGGCCTTTCCAAGGAGGACTTATATGCTTCTCCACTTCTTGTAATCGACTTTTTGAGGGTCAACAACCTACTGGATCTTGTCTGACTTCGTCAGACAATTAGAGGAAAAGAAACAACAACAACAACAGCAACAACGAAGCCCGATTTTCGATTTTTTAATTATATCTCTTATTTAGAGATATTTAAAAAATGGAATTTTTTCATTGGATTATCGAAAGCCATTGTTTTAACTTAAACTAAAGATGATTAATATGATTTGGAAGTTTTGCCAAATATTTTAAAGATAACATCAGTGATGTTTTCTAGCTTATAATAGTAATCAAAAAGGTTATTTTTTGAGCTTAATTATTTATTTTACTTATTTTTTATTCATTATTGAACTTAATTATTTTTTATTCATTATTAAACTTAATTATTTTTTATTTATTATGCCAAATTATCTGAATTACCAACGTGGTCGTGGTAGCATAGGCGGACTACATCACCAAACTGGTATTTCTGATATTATCTGAAACCATGCTCTTATTTTGCTTATGGTTATGTTTTTAAAACGTATTACTATAAAACTAAATATTTTAAAATCAACAGTAATTGTAATAAAAAAATTGGCAGTGAAGTGCGAAATGAATGAAGAAATAATATTAATTTGCCGATCAGAAAACGTAAAAAAAACGTCAATACTATTATTGACGCCAATGATGCATAATTTTGGTATTTAAATGTGGATGTATGTAAGTTTATAGTTATTAGTGTATTTTTAATAGGTACAAAATATACTCTTTTGTGGTTCAACTAAATAAGTTTCATTTCAATATTTTGCAACATTTGGAATAATTAAGAGTAATTTGTCTAATTAAAAGCAATGCTATATAACATCTTTTGACCAAAACAGAAGTCCCAAACCTGGATCACATGTTCTTTATAAGATAAGCAGAGAAACGAAAAAACTTTCACTTCGTCGATATTTTGAAATTAACTGGGTAATTAGCCTAATTGATAGTAATGTTAAATACCAAGTTTTTACTAAGCTTGAAATCTCAATTTTGGATCACGTATAGTTTACAAAATAAATAGAAAAACTAAAAAANAAAAAAAAAAAAAAAAAAAAAAAAAAAAAAAAAAAAAAAGGCATTAATGCTTTAGCACGTTTTTAATAACAAAAAGAAGTTTCAAATTGGACCAAGTATTCCGCATCACATATATACACCGTAATCAAAAAGTTCTTATACAACTTTTGAAGCACGTTCAATTATGTGCTACTTTAGTACTAATGTCTTCCAGACAATTTAGTATATGGTATATATAAAATATCGCAAGCAAGAATATTGTATAGAATATTGTCCATTGCTATTGATAACATCCCCGAGCGCTTATTTGAAGAGCCATTTAATAGAAAATATAGCTAAAATAAGAAAGTGGTAGCAAATATATGTCCATTTTTTTCAATTTATGAATATGATTGCTTTGTCTTATTTTCTTGTCAACCACTACAGATTTAATTCTCAAATATGTATGATATATTTCTCTTAATTACTTTTAAATTAGAAAATGGATTCATGCGCACAACTGGTTCACTTGACAATTTTTTTAGACATATTTTCTCTCTCAACTTAATAATTATAAAATCACTAAACTGAGCAAATTCAAAAATGTAATTCAAAAGATATGATAGGATATGCCTGTGGAGGCCGTACATGCCGCATGTTTTGGATATGAAACGAGACTAAATCTTGTTAAGAAGGTAAAAGGCGTGATTATTCCGAAGCATTTATTGTAAAGATATAGCTGATACAAAATATTGCTAAAATAAGATATAGCTAATACAAGTTAATATATAATTTAATCCAAAAAGTTTTGACATGGTCTATGTATTATTGCAATAAAAATTTGAAAGTGTATGAGAACTTGTTGGTCACCGTGCGAAGAGGATCTAAAAAAAGTTTCATTTTGATATTCTGTTATTATCGAGGTAATTGAACGTGAAGCTAAACAATGCTTTTCTTTTCACCAAGATCGAGGTTTCAAATTTGGTCCATGTGGTCTTTGAGACATAATAAGAAAAAAATCCTTTAGATAAGATATTTTGTAATTATCGTGGTGATTAGCCAAATATACAGTTATGCTAACTAAAACGTCTTTACCCAGAGGGCTAATATTATTATAAAAACAAAATATCATAACAAATACACCTGGTTAAGAGAAATTATCTTTTTGACTCAAAAGATGTATTTAAAATAGATAAGATAATTCAATTTTATGTACATAAGTAATGCATTAGTTTTCTGCCGAAAATAACAAAAATGATAAGAATATTTAAAAAACAAAGTCTTACTGTATTTTCGAAATATTATTTAAGTCACTGACAAATGTTTCTTTTATGAAAATATCTTAAAGCAAAAATTAAATCTAAAGGCAAATCATGCGTCATAACAAAAAAAGTTTTATTACCATAAAAATATTTCCATAAAAATGTAGCGGAAATAAAAGCCAACAGCGTTTATTTCATGTAGCTTAATAAATTATTAAATTTTCTAAAGAAAATAAATAACATTTCTAATGGTTACAGTTATTTCCTTTTAAACGATGCGAAAATAGCTTTTTGTTTTCAAACAGATTATACATGACAAATGAATAAATTCATATTTTTGTTTCCTTAAAGCATCGCAAATTTTTAAATTTTTCTCTCCCCTTCCCCTTCTCCGAATAAATATACAGTGTTTCATTCTTATTTTGCGTGATTGAAAAGTATTTTAATGCGAATAAATGATATCGATTAAACATCTTTGAATAGGATGAAATAGAAAGAAAAGCACTTTAGGAAATGCTTCTTTTTTTTCCCCCGCATTACAAGGTAAGGTTTAAAGTTTGAAAGCTATTTGGCTAAAGAAAAAGGAAACCAAAGCTAGCGAAAGAAAGATTCAAAGAATGTATGCCATTGGGGCTGTTTCCTAATAAAATTATTAAATGAAATTGTAAATTTGACGTCCTTTGCTCGGTAAAAAGTGAATACTCAAATTTCACGAAACTTTCTTCGTTTTTGACGAAATCTTTCACTGTCAAAGTGACAAAATAACTGTCTTCCCTTCTTCAAGGAAATAAATTTCGGTAAAATTAAAAAAAAAAAATTTTCGCTATTTTATTTCGGAAAAGAAAAAAAAAGATCTCGTTGCGCCTAACGTATCTAACTTTTCTAATAATCACTTTATCGTGGACACCATATAGGTGGATCAATGCCGCCTAAAAAATGCAAGAAGGACAGATAGATAAATTACAACCATGCCCGATGCTAGATTCGAACCGTGAACTTTCTGGTAAGCGACCAACGCCAAGACAATCATACAGGCTGGTTTGTCCCGTTACTTCGTTTTCGATCATCTAGTTTTCTTTCTAGTTTCGTTATTCTTGTTAACATCTGCCACAATGCATTACGATGAGGTTCGAAGTTGAGGAAACACTTTTGTAATTTATTTAAGAGTTTCGTCATAAATTACGTAATTTTGTGACGAAATGAAGCTCAAAACTAATGAAATATAGCTCAAGGATTGCTAAATCGTCAAAAATGAGAGTTTTACTTCTGAGAGTGTGTCAACTGGATTATTGGTTTCTAAATCAAAATTTCTGTAATGTCTGCAAAAAAGCTGTAATTTGAAATTGCATATCAAATGGCTTAAACATTGTAATTTCCTATTTCAATAAAGTTTCATGCAAAAATTATGATGGAATATTCTTTTTGAATTAGATTAATTATTAGTTTCCATAGTACAATTCAGCATTTAAATAGAAAAATGTTTGATGAAACTTTTCTTTCATGGACTGTGGAACTATGCGTATTGTGATAATTCTACAGTGGAAGGACAGTTTAAAATCATAATTTAAGTTTTTTTTAAGTATTAATAAAATTATTTTTCACGTTTGTTACTAAGATATTTCAGGTCTACTTTGCAAAAAAAAATTCGGATCAAATTACGGTACAAGATACCGGCACTCAAAGTGCACAAGCTAGATGTTATTATAAAAAATACTTCTTTTTATAAAATATACTTCTTATTGTAAAATATGCAGTTAGAAATAAAATATAAAGTTTTTATCCGATATTTTAACAAAAAGTGACAGCAGAATTACTTTAACAAAAGTGACATACCTGAAAAGTGATATACTATAAAAACATGAGCACTTTTTTTCCTTCATGATACAACGTAAAATTAACGTAAAATTAACAGTAAAATTTAAGCAGTCAGAAAAAAATTTTGAGCATATTTATTATAGAAAATATGCTATTAGATTTATCCAATACACTTTAAAAAATTTAGGGTAAAATTACTGTTCAAATTCAGGTCACTCAGGGTGGCGCTACTCTTTACCGTAAAATCCATTTTTACTGGATCATATGACGGGTCGGAAATTTTAATATGCAGTAGTTTTTATAGCAATAATTACCGAAAAAATGACTGGTTCATTCCAATTAAGCAAATATTACTGTAAAAATTAAGGTATAATATTTTACGGAAGAAATTGATTTTACGGGAAAATGATACGCCCAAAGTACCAGTATTTTATATCGTAACTTGATCGGCAATTTCTTTCTCTCTAGATACATGTTTATTAAACATTTTTTTGACAAATGTATTAATTAATTTCATGTGTAACATGCATGCAGGGGAATCACCCTAACAGGGGAAAAACAAAACAGGGGAATCATTCTTCAGACACATTACATTTGAAAATACAAATAACTGCTTGTTAACTATTTGTATCAATAAAATCGAAATACTAAAAGTAGGGTACAAAAATAATAACATAGTAGCCATTTTCAGTTTTCCTGCTAAGCTATACGATGTAATTTTGAAAAAGGAAGTGGTACACAATTGCAAATAAAAACTTAAATTATTATAAACTTGTAAATAATTAAAATTTAAAACCTTAATGGGAGTTTCAACTATATAATTCAATTATATTGTAAGAATTTAAAAATATTAAAGGCATAAAATAATATAATGGTCTCAAATTGAAATTATCCCGAATTTTGGCGGCTCTTAAAATTTAAGCGATCTTTGGCGATCATTCAATCTGCCTTCCCTGAACATGACACTGTGTAGGCGCAGGGGTAACAAGTTTACATTTCTAAAAAAGACGTCGAAAATTTAAAATATTAGATGATTTTTAATATGTTGAAGCTTAGACATTTAAATATGAATGTGCAAGACGCAAAATAATTTTATTATTTCTAGCTGTTGCACGCCGTTTTGCCAACGCGGAAGTACCTTTATTTCAATTTCAACTTTTTTTAAGAGATGTACGTGATATTGTCCAATTTCTTTGTGTATTAAATTTTAGTAATAGTTTAAAATCTGTCCGGCATCCATTAAATCTCACTAACCACTAAGTATGAGTTCGGGATATTTCACCATAATAGGCAGCAGAAATATTAAAATTATTTCCATCTTTGTCTACAGATAAGATAGAAAACTCATCCCAATGTTACGAATCACGTGCTGTGAAGCGCCGTACTACCTCCTTACTCCCCCCTCAAACCAATAAAGTCCTGAATACATAGGGAATATATAGGGCTTTAGGAATCAGAGCATCATAATTTGAACTCGTATCATAATATCATAAGAGTATCGTATACTATATATGCTTTGGTTCGAAAAAGCTAGCTCCGTCACAATTGGTACGATAATATGGATACCATAGTGCACCGTTTTGATCAAAATTTCAACAGCCATTTTTGAAAGGATCAAAAATACATCTAAATAATAACAAAGTTTTTATTTCTAAAACGAAATAAAAGATTATTCTAAATACTTAACGTGTAACTAACTATTCAGCACTTCTCAAACTATCACTAAAGACTACCTAACAAAAAAGAAATCTGAACAAATATTTAACTTATAACTAATTATTTAACATTAGAGGAGAGTGGGGTCAATTGTAACATTTTTTACTTAACTATTTTTAACTTACAAAAAATCCAATATATTATTAGTATTAATTGACAGACGAGTAAAGTAGACTATCCTCTACCAGAAAAAAAATAAATACATTATTTTAAAATAATTAGGACTGCTAGAATATTATTTTCGTTTTTTGTTTTTAATCAGCTAATTTCTTTCAAACTAGCTGTTTTAAAATAAAAATTCTTAGGTGATCAAAGCACGTTTTATGTATCACCTATTATGAAGCAAACAAAAGTAATTTCCTCTCTTTTGATTTCTTTTTTAAATCTTTTTCCTAACTGTGGGTCTAAAATGAACTGAAACTTAAAGAACCTTATGTTCTAGAAATTGACACACATTTAAAGTTTCAAAAATAAATAATTAACTCTTAATTAATTTACATACTTAATTTGTTTTTCCTTNGTTTGTAAACATAAGATTATTTATTTTCAGCTGTTACAATCGTCCCTTTACTTATTGTTACATTCGTCCCCAAGGCGCCATTTCAGCTTCATTTGTTAAAAACAATGCTAGTTAATTAACAAAACTAATCCTTTTTTTTGAAGTGTTAATTAAGGTGTCCACTTACATATTCGGTTAATAGTTTTTATTTGTTTAAACAAAATTAATTTGTAACAATGTAATATTCTAATACCAAAAAAAGTAGTTACGTAGCGTGAAAATATCTTTTGCGATGTAACTCTTNTTATTTGTTTAAACAAAATTACTTTGTTACAATATAATATTCTAATACCCAAAAAAGTACTTACGTAGCGTGTAAATATCTTTTGCGATGTAACTCTTTCAAAAGTACATAAAAATGGTTGCCAACAGGGGTGCACATGTAGATTTATTAAATACACCTTGTGCGCCACCTAGAAACCAAATCTAGAACCCGACACTCGAAATTTTTGCTCTGTTACAATCATACCCTTTTACAATTGACCCCACTCTCCCCTACTTAAGTTATTATTCAAGAAAAAAACCTAACAAAATGAATTATTTTAGATGAATATAGCGTAGCCAGTTTAGACAGAAAAGTATTCTCATTTTTGATGCCCCGAGAGAGAAATAAATATATAGTTTTTTAAACATAGAAAAGTAAAAAGTGTTTTTTAAGAAATTAATTTGAACTACTAATGTAGGGCTTACACTGAATTTAATCGTTGTAATTTTAAATACGGTCCCCATCTTTGGGAATAAGTTTCAAGAAGGAGAAAATACATTGGTGGTGACTGCGATTGTACTTTCGAATGTTTATGTTCACTGGATTTAATTTATTCCAACAATCTGTTTCCAAAGCTTTCTTTGTCTCTATTGAAATTGCTATCCCATTGATGGGAAGAGCTCGAATCTAAAGCTTTTCGGAAAGATTCTTCTACTTTTGTAGATTCGAGACATTATTCGAAAGCTCAGTTGAGACATTTATAAGTGAGATTCACAAATTTTAATGACCTCGTTTCCTACTTATTTATTCTTTGCGATAAATCAATTTATTATTTACTGACACACCGATGATTTTGTTTGGTAAGGGATTTAATGAGAAAAGGAATTTTTAAAAATTAAATAAGAAATATGAGAATTTCTTAAAAATACTTTATAAAATTATGTTATATGAATATATTTGAAAGAAACATTTTATTAAAATATTTTTGGTAACGAATTTTTTTTATCTGATGTCTGGGATGAAATGATAGATAGAGCTCTAAAATCGGTAGTTAAAATGTTCAGCTCCGACTATAGCTCCTACTCCAGACTTTTATGAGAGCCCGACTCAAACTTTTACTCTATCAAAATTTTCACCGAATGCTCGGAAAATGTTAACATTATTACTAAGTAAATATAAATTTGAATTTATGTATGCAGGATTAAAGTTAGAGGTATTTTATTTCAAATTACATTTAATATCATAATATAAAAATTGAAGAAATAAACTTATACAAAATATTGAAATTATGCAAACTATTAAAGAAGATACCAATATAGATCTATACCACCCACACGCAAGTTTATGAGTATCTTATTACAAAACGAGTCTTTAAGGAATATTCGGAAAGTAGGAGAATATTACAAAATACTCGTATCCATAGAATTTGAATATCTTTTTAACCAACTTTTCAAGTGGGCAAAAAAAAGTTTGATTTTTGAATTTATATAGTTTTTCGATAGTTAAATCTGAAGAGAGCTTAAAAACGCCAAAATGTGATTGATTAAGTTTGTACTGACATATGATAGGTACTGGTACGCACTAGTGATGGCGGATTGCGCACGTCCTTATAATGTACTGATGGAACTTACTAAGTTCTGGAAAGATCATTTTTTCTATCAAGACTCGATTCCTTCCCTTTTCTGTTCTTTTGGTTGATTAATATTTCTGGCGCAATTTTACACACCAGCCTTGAACTGAAAATTCTTTAAAAAAAATTATTCCGTTTTCATTTTATTGTTATAATTTTAGTAATCATCTCAAAATGCCCTAAAAGTGTATTGAAAATTTCTGAATTTTACTACTTTTTTTGGAATTTTTTAATTAATAAAATCTTCTGATTAAGTATTTTAAACTATAAATTATTTGTAGTTCTCTTATATTAATTGTATGCAAATTTGAGAGATTAATAGAAATATTTAAATTAACATAAATATTATTTAAAAGTACCTATCAACAAAATCATCAGTCAAATATTCGCATAAAGCAAGCTCCTATCTTGTGACGTTTGCCAAGAGTTATCGTGAAATCCGAGTTAATAAAGCACTTACTTCGTTGTTAATTTAGCCTAAATTCCAAATTTATCGTTTTTTTTCCTTCTTGTACTGAAGAAAACTTACAACTTTATGCACGGTTCTCAGTCATGAACAGACAAATACTAAAGAAGAAGAAAGAAAACTAGCAATAGAAAACTAGCAGTCACTTATGCTGATATCAAAAACTACTTACCTGAGGAGTTTACTTTTTTATTGATATTTTAATCTTCTTTTATAGGGACATGAAAATTATATGAACTACAAAAATACAGTTTTGTCTCACATGTATGTATGACCGTGAATTATTTTCAAATGGAATAAAAATACAATCCTTTATATAATAGGCTAATTCGTTCGTGTCTAATGTAAGATTACTCATCTTTTTATAAATGGTATTATGTCATTTTAATTTTTTTTAAATGTTCTGCTTTTTTCTTTTAAATTATTTTTTTATATTGTTAAAGAAAAGAATGACTTAAGTTTCTCAATTATATACAATATGAAATTTTTAATTATTGAGATTGATCTTATTTTTCATGCAATGAAGAACAAGAAAACATAGTGGTTCTACCGAATCGAAAGAAGGCGAAACTTAAATATTTCTCACTAGACAAATGAGGTATTATTTCCAATGTATTTATATATAACTGAGTGGTATGTGTGATGAATATTTCGGAGAAGTTTTCTGGTTTTTGGAAATCCCTTGTTAAATTCCATCACTTCAACAATCTCTTATTCTTTTACGAACCAACCAAGCCCAGCTGAAATGCCAAAAACCAATCATTAGTGGAAAAAAATTCAAATAGGTAGTTTTAAATAAGAACTGTTATCTAGTTTACATTCCAAAAAACATCTCTGATAAGAAATTATGAGTTACTTGTGAATTTGGGAGTATTCCAAAATCTTAAGAAAACAAAAAGGAAAAGTTTAGTCATGTCTTCTTCCCCCCTGAAAATTCTACAACAGACTCCACAGAACCGGGAATATCTAATTACCTTATCTTAATAAGTAATGATAAATAAAAGACCATCGTAACACTTCTTAGATAAACTTTCTGATGAGAAATGAATTTATTTCCTAGCACCAATTGTTAATATTCTATTGGATAAAATAAATAAAAAACTAGTTTAACTCGCTTATATCACAATATAAGTTCGTAAACTTTCATGAGATATTGATCGGGTAGTAAAATACTTTCACTCGCGGAACTTACTTAAAGCAATATCTCATTATGAACATCGTTCGCACTGAGCTCACTTTTACCAAGTCTATTGAAGGAAAATGTTTCTTTCATTACTTGTTTCCCTCTTATCTGCTACCTACAGGTTAATATTGATTCTCCATTCACCCTTGTTCCCCTACACTTAAAAATCCGCTAATGATGTTTCAATTCCCTCTATCGTATTCTCCCACTCTCTGTATTTAGTGTCTGTTTCGTACTTACAGGGAATTTTAAAAAAAGAAGCACCTTTAGGACTTGACAAGAAGTTTTGTTCTTTCGAGAAGATGCAAAATGGTTTTTGAAATAGGGCTTTTGTTTCTGATTTTTTTCCGAATTGCACTGTCGTCATCTTGATCTATTTTTCGTAAGGGGAAACCACCATGTTTTGAAGCTAGCAAATGTTTTTATTTAGTCAATTTTGAGAGTAATAGAATATTAGATTATTCTTAATAAATATGTAAATTTTTTTAACATCTACGTCTGTAATCGATTTAGTTTAAAATCCAATATTACAATAAGAATATTTGAATTTAATACTGAAGCACAAAATAATTGAGGATTTTTTTTCCAGTAAACTATACTACATTAACTATGTACTAAAATGTATATAATGTGTAAAGTATATGATAAATTATGTACAGTGCACAAAATAAAAAACGGTCCACCTTGAATAACTTTTGATTTATTGATCGGATCATCACGTTTTAGGACTCTTTTAGAGGGTAACTAATGCAGGTGATATTACTATGTGAAAGCGATTACGTTCTTGGACTCAATATTAATGATTTGAGGGGTTGACCTCAAATATGCTAATTAATAAGTGAAGACGATATTTTAAGTTATGAAATTAGACGCAAAAACGCATTTCCTCTGAAAAAAGAAACGTACCCTTTTCTGACAGATTCGAATTTATGACTTTAAGAAACTTATGACTGAATTCGAATTCGGATTCAAATAAAAAACGACCCACCCTGAATAACTTTTAATCTAATGATCGAATTTTTACGTTCTTGGACTCAATATTAATGATTCGAGGGGTGACTTCAAATATGCAAATTAATTAGTGATGACGATATTTTAAGATACGAAATCAGACGCAAAAACTTACTTCTTCTGATTAAACATACCCTTTTTTCGACGGATTCAGATTTCTTACCCTCAAAATATAGAGGTAGTCTCAATCTAGAAAATATAGTTAACAGTTAACAGTTTGGTCTGGAGAGTGATCCAAAGTTTGGACCCCCTAATGTTAAATTTATTTTTTGAGTATTTCGCCATACCTCTAGAACTTTTTAAGCGAATTGAAAAATTTTTGCAAACAATTATAAAATCTTTTTATCCAAAGATAAATTCCATGCGAAAATAAGTTTTAGCAAATATTTATCATTTTTTGCACAATTTTTTGCATAATTTTAAGGATCTAATTTTACAAAGAAAAATACACGAGCAAAATTGGTTGAATAGTTCCTGAGAAATCGAGTTTTATATAAACGACTTTTTTAAAATTTGATTTTTCAAAAACTAATCAAGCAATTTTGCTCGAATTTTATATTTTGCCATATAAAATTAGATACTTGAAAAATCGTATACCTTACAATTCAAAATTCTTTCGGCTATTATTAAATAATATAATAAAAAATAATAAATATTTACTGAAAGTTATATTTTTCATAGAATTATCTTTAGATGAGCGAATTTTATATTTGTGTACAAAAAATCTTACAATTCACTTAAAAAGTTTTCGAGATATAGTGAAATACGCAAAAGATAAAATTAACATTTAGGTGTACAAACCTTGGACCTTTCTTTTGACCAAACTATAGGAACCATATTTCCCAGTTTATGCCTACCCCCCATATATTGGGGATCAGAAATCCGAATCCTTTGAAAAAAGGGTATATTTGTTCAGAGAAATTACGTTTTCTGTGTTTGATTTTGTGACTTAAAATATCGTCTTCTCTAATTAATTAGCATATTTAAGGTTAACCCCTCGAATCATTAATACTGAAGCCCAGAATGTGAAATTCTAATCATTAGATTCAAAGTTATTCAGTGTCGTCCGTTTTTTATTTTGCGCACTGTACATGATATATCATGCATATGATATCTGCCACTTACGGGTGCTGATGAGAAATGAACGCTTATATTGTGTCAACTATTTTGAGTTTTTTAGATTGATGTAAAAATCAAGGTTTTTTTTACGTTGTTAAACTGTGTTAATCCTTTGTATTTAGATAACAAGTTATCACAGTATTATTTAAATTAAAAATTAATTTCTATATAGTGAGTTGACAAAACTGTTAATTAAGAAACGTCTTAATTTTCAACAAGGACGCGTATATTCATGATAATTCTTATCAAAATATTTCATCACATACGTTTCACTTATTATATTTAAAACAATCATTTTTTTTTAATATATAATTCGATTTTATTTAATAATTCAATCTACTTAGTAACCTTAAGTCGAGAGATATTAAACACTAATTGTATATTGTCTTACGACATGAAAATGAATTTAAAGCATACAAAATAAAAATAAGTCAGCCTCTTTATTCTTGCCTTTTTACTTGTATTACTAATGCCTTTTTACTTGTATTACTAATGCCTTTTTACTTGTATTACTTGTATTTTTACTTGCCTTATTACTAATGCTGTTTTAATACAGTCGTTTGGCATATGTATTAGGCTTATACCATTGATTGCATCAAACATTACTTTTAAGTAAGAAAAAACAAGAATCTTTTCATTGAATTTCAATGGGGTTTTGTAGAGTAATTGAGTAACTGAGAGTAATTGTGCTAACAATATCCTAATATTGTTTTAAAACTGGTGGCATTAAATTATTAAGGTAACATTAAATTATTAAGTCAACAGCCTTTTTACAGACCAAAAAACTTTAATACAAATAACGCGAATTTTTTTCTTAAGTTTTTCTACTAATTATTAACTTAGATGTAATCATTTCGTATTTTTTTTATTATTACTATTGTTTGTAACGTAACGACGCGTTGATAACATATGGATGGTACTTAATTATATATCACGCGCGAATGCAAAACTTTTCACACTATTTACTTTTTTTTAAATAAAAAAATCAATTTTTACCTGTTTTCTTTTCTTCAAAATAATTTTTTTTTAAAATAAATGTGTTTTATTTTATACTCCGTGTTTCAATGATTATTCATTAAATAATTTATTACAACTTGCATTGCCATATTATTACAGTTTTTACTTATAGAAATAAATATAATTAATTACAGGGAATTTTTACTAAGGGGTATAATATTATAGCGAAATATTACATATATATCTATATATATATACATCCTATTTATTTTGTAATAAAAAGGAAGCAACTATATTAATTAGAAAATTAAGCAAGCGCTATGATAAATACCAAAATTACCCCATTACACTTTCAAACAGTATGTTTGTAAATCTTGAAAGGGGATATGCTGATCGTTATACTTATTCCAATTGACAAGGCAATTAAATATAGAGAATTCGACTAGCAAGACATTCAGACATTGTGAGCTACTAAATAATTGCTTTATAGACCTCCTCTGATAGGCTCCCTTTGTACCAGAGCCATTAATTATTTCCATTGAAGCACTACTGCAGATTCTGTTTAGTGAATGAGGCCTCGTCGTGTGTTGATCTGAGTCTTCCAAATAAATGGAAAGAAGGAAACCCTCGAAATGAAAAGCATTGTGCTACAAGGATGGACCATCCTCCGAAAGTTTAAAACGTCTATTCTCTTGAGGCAGTGAAGGGTTTAATTAAAATGAAAATTTTTGATGTCATAGAGGATGTTTTTAATTTTGCTTTGGGGATTTTGGGTTCATGATAAGGGAATTCGGAAACGATGTAATTGTTTAAAAGTTTGCGTGGAACAGATACATTTGTTAAAAGCTTTTGAAACTTAACTTTAATTATGTTTAATATTATATTTATGAAGTATAAAAAGTCCTATTTTATTCCGAGCTGCTTTTGCACTTTTAGAAATTTTGGAGAGTTTAAACCATAAGATTTCAATGTTGCTAAGTTGAAACATATTATATTACTTCTTTAACTTGCTTACTATGGTTCATATTGAATGGAAGCAAATTTCATTTTTTTTCTTCGTATGCCTGTTTAGGCAGTGGGGGTGCGATTGTTCCTGTTTTCAGTGGCGCCATCTATGGCCAGGAATTCGACTTGTGCCACGCCTTTCACACAACCACATCCCGTTTATAGGGCGGGTCACATTCACACACAAAGAAGAAAGGATATAGAACACACAGAGAAAGAGAAAGAAACATCCACGCCTTGCCCGGGATTCGAACCCAGGACCTTTCTGATGCAAGGACAGTTCCCTGCCCACTACACAGGCCGGTCGGGGCAAATTTCATTCTTACACCTAATTAAATTTGCAAGAAATATGAATGTTATTATGGTTTATGGTGCTGGAGCAACGTTGAACCGATTTTTTTAGAGTAATAATCAGAGAACTCTACTTAATCGGAAAACTCCAGTCGTGAAAGTTACGCTGTTTAAATCATTTGTGTCAGTGATATGAAAGGAGGAGCCTCTATCAGAATAAACGTTAAAATTTTGAGTTTTGAGACTTAGAGCTTTCACATGTATCTCAAATTTGACAATAAAAAATACATTATATATGAATCAGCTGGTGTACATGAATGACTTAAGAATGAAAATTTATACGAGTGTTCGTGTTTAGAGGAAATACTTGTTCTAAGTAATTAAATTAAGAGGTGGTTAATGAAGCACATAGCTTTAAAAACGCAAAAAATAGCCAAAATTAAAGGAAAGTTTTATTTTTATTTCATTTAACTGAATATAATCTTTTGCTTGATAATGAAAATTGCCATCGAGAATATGTTTACCTCCAATTTCTTTTGATTTTTAGTTTTCATCAATCTTTATTTTCTAAACAAACTAAAAACATAAATAAATAAAAATTACTCGTGAATTGCATTCGTTGACGTGTTTAAGTATAATTAAGTGACTGTTTTCAATATTGCTAAAACTTCACGAGGATGGCATTTATTTATAAATATTATTACGCTACGTCAAAAAACTGAACTATTTGTTACATTGATGAATTTATGAGCTTATCTTTTATTTGTTATTACTTTAAATTGTTTTTTTAAAATTCTTTATAATATTTTGGCCATTTCTTTTATTTTAATTCCATGAAATGTATAGATGTTGATATTCATTAACAATGTCTTTTGATAATGAAGACAAAATAAAATTATGGAAAGAAAATTTCAATTTATTTTAAATGTTTATTTTCTCACAATTTTTCTTGTTTTCCTCCTGAACTTCAAATGGCGGTGTGGAAAACAGTGTATTGTAAAGCATTAGGTATAAAAATGATTATACATTCTCAGAAAAAAAAAACTCATTCTAATATAGACCGTTATATTGTTACCTTGAACCATAAGTGAAAATAAATATTTTACAACTTCAATACGATGTCAAATTGAAATATGTTTCACCTTCCAAGTTGAACCAAAATGTATCACCATTGCTTTTCAGGAGTTGGTTAACATAGTTCAAATTCGCACCATATTAAGGTTCATGTAAATCCAAAAACTGAATTTGAAAAATAATATGGGTTAACACGCTCTAAATTTAAAAGATATTGTAATTTGCGTAGTTGAACAGCCGATCAAAATTTTGAGTTCACGATTACAAGTGTCCAAACCCGTAGCCTTGTAATTTTGAATTCAATCCAGAAGGCAAGAGAACTCCTGGATTAATTATCCAGGAGAGAAATTTTCCTTCGTGGAGGACATTTTGATGGAACTCACCCTGGTTTGCGTTACTTGGCGAGGAAAACCATGAAAACCTCCAATGGTTAACTAGGTGGCAAGGGGACTCCAACGCATGATCTGTCTACAACTGGGAATATTTTAAGGCAGCACTGTGGTTGGTGCTGGGCGAGTGCAAAATTCGTATCGACCAGCCATTGCTGGGATTCGATCCTGGGACACCTCATTGGGAGGCGAGTGCTCTATGCTCTGAGCCTCAACAGCTCAGATATTATCAGTTTATTTATAACCGTCGTTAAGCAGCCGACCCAATTTTGGGTTGACGACTACTGCAGCTCAACTCAACCTTTAATTTTGAACCCAATCCAGAAGACAAGGAAACTCCGGGGTCCTGGAACTCCTGGGAAAAATTTCCTTCGTGGGGGACCTTTTGATGGAACTAATTCGCATTTGCGTTACATAGAGGGAAAAACCACGAAAACCTCCAACGGTTACCCTGACGGCTAGGGGACTCTAACCCTTGATCCGTCTACCCCTGAAAATATTTCCCGTCAGCACTGTGGTTGGTACAAGTCGGGTGCGGAATTCGTATCGATCAGCCCTGTCTGGGATTCAAACCCGGTTCACCTTATTGGAGGCGAACGCTCTATCCCCAGAGCCACCACGGATCAGGAATTATAGCTATTTTATAATCGCCCTTGAAAAGCCGACCCAATTTTTTTAGGTTTACAACTACTAATGTCAACTCCATAGGGGATTATAGTTAGTCGATATAATGGCTTATGTTATGGTATGGCCATAATGTCTAGTATATATATTGAGAGATATTATGGTTACACGCTTAAAATTGCCTAATAATATACGTGATACAGAATGTGATGATAGACTCGCTTAATATTCGAGAAAACAATTGAATACCTTAACTTATATTTTATTCTGCAAAACTCTAAACAAATCTTATCTTGAATATTTTAACAGAGATTGCTGCTTTAAATCTGAAAAAGAACAGAGTTGCGAAGAATACACGGCGCCGACTTTCTGACAACAAAAATAGTTCTTGAATTAAACAGTTCTAAACTTTTACAAGTGGTCGAACTTCGCAACTAGTTTTAATATCTTAGGTGTCGAAAGACACGATACCTTTAGAATCCAACATTTTTAAAGCTATAATGTACCAATTTAAATTCCCTTCATTGCTGAGTAAGTATGAATAAGAATTCCCAGTGAATAGAATTCCGTCTCCTGCCTCAGCAATCGTCATTGAATAGGTGGCAGAAGTTCCTAGATCTTTCCATACTTCTCAAAGCCAAAGAAGATCTTTTATTCCACATCAGGATTCGGGAGCGAAAGGATTGTTTCCGGGAAAAGTGTCTTTTTGTTTCTCGCCACGATGTCAGGACTCTCTTATTCTTGGCATCCATTTCCCTTCGTCCACAGTTAAAAGGAAGCCAGATCGTTAATCATGGGATAGTGTTTACATTACAATCCCAGTACGCCAAAGTTTCCGCCAGGCAAAGGCATGCTTAATGCACCTTTCGGAATTATTCAGAGATGGCTTATTTCCTGGATTTATTTAGATTGGTGTGTTGAGTTTTCAGTAATCTTTTGCTGTAGCAAGTGATTGTATAGGAGTAGTGACTAAAATCCCAACAAGTAAAATAAATATTCATCAGCATCGTTACATTTCCTTTTAATTAATTTCGGAAATTGGAGAATAAATTAGTGATTAGGAATTTATATCCGGTTTTATTATGTTATTAGTCCATTATGTTATATCCATTATATTGTATCTGGTTTCATTATTTTATAAGTCCTTATTAGTTAGATCGACTAAAAATAGTTAAAAAAAATTTTTTAAAAACTGGAAACAAATCATTTAAATAATAGATTTTTGTTACAGTAATAAGTCTAAAATTAGATAGCTGAATATTTTTCGTTTTCATTTGTGGACTTTTTTAATGATTTAATTATCTGAGTTATAGCTTTGAAATGCTATAACTATCTATTCAGCATCATATACAGTAGGGAACTGATTATCCGGAACGATCGGGACCATCGCTATTCCGGATAACTGATTTTTCCGGTTTTCTAAATCGCTACAAAAAGCCGCTTTTTTTTATTGTTAAACCCAACTAAAAAAAAAATATTAGGAAATAATCTTAAGAAGAAGAAAAAACGATGAAGTAATACAGTAATGATTATTTCTAAAATGATGGTATCATCTTTCAAAGAAGAAAGAAAAATCCTAAAATCTTATGAGGAAAAAAAAAATTTTATTTTTAAATTGCGGGAAAATTTGCCGAATTTCGTTCCGGTTTTTTGGTCTTCCGGTTCTCTGATTTCCGGATAACGGGCTCTGTACTGTATTAAGATAATTTTTTTTTATAACCGTCGCTGAATAGCCGACCCAATTTTGGTTTTAAGACAACTATTATTCACCTCCGTTGCCTTGTAATTTTGAACCCAATCCAGAAGACCAGGGAACACCAGGATCAAGTATTGGGAGAAATTTTGCCTTCATTGAGTACTTTTTGATAGAACTAATCCACACTTGCGTTAAATGGGGAAGAAAATCATGAAAGCCTCACACGGTTAGTTTGGCGGCAAGGGGACTTTAACCCATGATCCGTCTACCACTGAGGATATTTTACGTCAGCTCTGTGGTCGGTGCGAGCCGGGTACGGAATTCATATCGAGCATCCTTTGCCGGGATTCGAACTCGGTTCACCTTATTGGAAGGCGAACACTCTATCCGAGTCACCAGAGCTCGGAGATTAAGGTTATATAACCGGCGTTTAATAGCCGACTCAATTTTGGGTTTATAATTATCAATGTTCACCTCCATAGTCTTGTAATTTTGGACTCAATACAGAAAACAAGGGAATTGCAGGATCAAGTACTAGGAGAAATTTGCCTTCGTGGAAGACTTTTTAATGGAACAAAGTCGCACTTGAGTTACATGGAGTGGAAAAAATCGAAAGCCAACCTCGGTTAGCCTGACGGCAAAGAGACCCCATGATCCATCCACCACTGAAAATATTTTTCGTCAGCACTGCGTTTGGTGCAAGCCGGGTGTGGAATTCTTATCAATTAGCCATTGCTGGGATTCGAGCCCGGTTCTCATAATGAGGAGCCTGCATTCGTTGGGTAATTGCAGAATGTTGATTATTTTAAACAGTCTGTATCTTAAAACTCTCTAAAATCAATTCAGAATTTGAGAAACTGTCTCGAATTTTGAAAAATTTTCACTTAAAATTAGCCCAAAACGAAACTAACTTCACGTGACACAAAATGAGGCGGGGTTTGCTTATGACGTCAAAGTATAGTAACTCAGCAAATGGAAGGAGTTAAATCAAAGCTTTCTATCGAGAAAAGTGTTATTGTTTACAAAGGTGTGTTAATTTGAATTGCATTTATTTGAGAAAACTGTATTAACTTTTTAGTACAATGCAAGTGGATAAAGATTTTGTTAAAGGTCAATCGGACAATCTACCGAAGATAGATTCCTTTTCCTTATTTTCTTTTTTTTGGAAAGAATCCAGATTTCTTTAGTGCTGAAATCAAGGGTGTGAAATTTTAAAAAAAAATGTTTTTATTGTTATTAACCTTTAAATATTTTCTTGAATTTTTTTTGTTGCAAGAAATGTAAATAATCCTCAACCCCTATCATTTTTTATTCTAACTTTTATAATTTTTTCTCCTAGATAAAATTAATTAATTATTTTTCAACTCAAAACCCATCAACATAATGAAATGAAATTGAGGAAAGAAAAAATAAATGTCAAAACTATTTTTTTTCAATAACTTTTGAAGTAAATTCATTTTTCTCTATTTATACTGGTTCATTTTTACTTATATTTGTCTATATGTAAAAGTCTGAACTGTTTTGAAAATTTTCATTTAATGAGTTGATTCCAATTAGAGGGAATGGAAATTAATGGTATATGACCTGGGATTATAAGTTTTTAGGTAAATAAAATTCTTTTTTATTATTAGCTTCTGAAATATTTTCTTGAATTTTTTTTCTTTTTTAGAAGAAATGTAAATAATTCTAAACCCCTATAATTTTTTACGATACTTTAATAGCTCTTGCACCAAACTTGTCTTTTTTCTCCTTTTGGCACAATAAAAAATAATTTATTTGTCGTGTTTAATGTAGAACTATTGCAACATGGTACAATGCAACACTTGTAATTTTTGCTTGGAGCCATTTTTCAGAATTTATAATCCGCGCGGCACATGCTTTCACCGTTTCGAAACATAATGGGAGTTGTGGTTGTACTATATCGTGACGTCATCAGAGTGGATGGGAAACCTAGCAGCTATTTAGGGAGAGCGCTAATCGAACGATTTTAACTATTAACAAAATAACTAGTTATCTCACTGATCTGAAATCGGTGTCTATCTTTATAAAACGGCATGATGTTTCATTTTAAAACATTAAAAAAAAGCATGCAGGTTTCTCATTGGAAGGCAAACGCTCTATCCCCTGAGCCATCATGACTCAAAATAACTTATTATATTTATTTTATAAAACACTTAAATTATTACATAAAATAGTAACATTATTATTATATAAAACAGTAATCTGTATGTTGCATCAAGCTATTCTCGTATAGGCAACGCTGAAACAAACTGAGCTATAAATTTGGTAGAAATGAGATGTTAAAACCGAGCTTTTCACATGAGATTACATCTGAAATTGGTATCTATCTTTATAAAATGGCATGATGTTTCATTTTAAAACACAAAAAAAGTATGCAGGTTCCTCATTGGAAGGCAAACGCTCTATCCCCTGAGCCACCATGGCTCAAGATAACTTATTATATTTATTTTATAAAACACTTAAATTATTACATAAAATAGTAACATAATTATTATATAAAACAGTAATCTGTATGTTGCATCAAGCTATTCTCGTATAGGCAACGCTGAAACAAACTGAGTTATAAATTGGGCAGAAATGAGATGTTAAAACAGAACTTTTCACATGAGATTACATCTGTAACAACTGTTTCGTATCAATTATATTTATTATTTTGCACTGTTGTGTTTTTAAGCTCCAAAGTTTTGCAATTGTGAATTCAGGAAAATTTCATAAATTTCCTGAATAACTCCCTTTTTGCTTCTTATATTGAATCGGTTCATTCAAAATTTTTCTTTTAACTCAGGATAGTGACTATACTTCGAACTATTTTCTTTTTTTCCACTTTCTGACTTTGTTTTTTATACACTTTAACAGTTTATGGGAAACCTAGAATGATCGAATAAAGGGCTTGCAGTTGTTGCGTCTCTGAACATTCATATATAGATTTTTTTACACAAGGAAATTTTATTAGTTATTTGTTTCAAATACAACTATAAATATAAATCAAATTACAATTAAAAGTATATAAATGAAGTATTATTGTATGTGAATTACATATAAATCAAAGATTTCATATGGTGTACATGCTTAGTATCTATCGAATACTGTATGAATAATTTCTTTCAAAGCAGTTATTTCTTGCAAGTAAACTAAGACCACTCGACTTCATATTAATTTTGGTAAATGATGTAGCTCAATTATTGAAATTTCAACCAAATTTAAATCAAATTTTTGCTTTATCCCTTTTTCTTCATTTTCTTTTCTTTTCCATTATTTTGTTACCTTTACGTGAGAGGTACTATTTCATTTACTATTCCGTTAATATGCCAAACTATTATAGACACCGATGATGTTAAATTAATTTTGGAAGTAGTTACACTTGGCATTATGGTAATAGGTAACTAATATATTAATATAGTCACTGTGCTACTAGCTAATATTTCAATAAAGGTACACTGTGTGAGGAAGAAAAGTATGTTTAAATTTATTATAATTTATTGTATTTCTTTCTCTATTGGAACATCAAAAAGCTCGGTAATTTTTCCAAAGTACTTTGGTAATGATTTTAGTAAAATCAACAACAAAATATGGTTTTTTATTTTGTGATAAACTTTAGTACATACGATAAAATTCTTTAAATTTATTATGATATCTTAATTCATTACATAGATGCCATTTACCCAAATAACACAGATTGTCATTGTGACGTCATAATAAAATCACAAATGGTCACAGCAGTCAAAGTTACAAGTGTGACCGTTTTGAAACGTCTCAAGGAGGTTATAATGGGCCTTTGATGTTTCTCTGTCTTGTGATATTACGTTAAAGTCACTGTGACTATTTATTGTGACTTTTGTCACTTGATAGTCACAAATATACTTTACTGGAATTTAAGTCACTTGGTTTAGATTTTGTTGCCACTTTGTTGCACCTTTAATTTCTAGAAAGTCACTTGGAAACCGTTTCATGACTTGTCTTACTAAAGTTCCGGGAGTATTTTTTGCGACTTATCTCATTTTGTTCTCATATTTACTTTTTATTTAATTTGTTTCTATGAAGTCGCGTGTATAATTTTATGGGACTTGTCTGACTATGATTCCATTGCGGAAGTTATGATTCCCCTCCACACTGTTAGAAATTTCTCGGAAGAAATGGTTAAATAACAATTGATTGCATGGCTATTTTACTATATTTAATCAACATAGTCAAATAACCATAAATGAAATGGTAATCAAACTGTTAAGTTTAAGAAAAACTGTTTATTAACTGCTTTTACCTAACACGGTTAAACAACCAGAATTTTATCACACCAACTAGAACCACCTAATGAAGCTACTTAGTTCTTCGCTACTGCTTACATATCATAGCCGAGTGGGCTCATCTGTCAATCTCATGACCATCAGAACTGGAATTCGAGTCCTAGTGTTGACACTTCAATATTTTCTCCATTCCGTTCAACACGTGAAGAATTCCCAGAGTCCGGCACTCTCCAATGACCATTAACTTACGAAAAACCGAGTTTCTATGTCTAGTTAAAAAAATTAATACGTTTTTAAAAAATGCTAGCTGGTAATGGTTAAAAAACCGTATAGATTTGTATTCATGGTTTTATAACGATATTTTTGTAAATGGTAATAATACCATAAAGGAAAAACATTTTCTTTTCGGTAAACTTTATGGTTAATCGGATGGACAGACAGCTGCCAGTTATATTACCGTAATTTTAGAAGGAAAATTTTAACAGTGCATACAAAATAGTCATTTGCAATATTTACAAGTATTATAAGCTCTTTTTTGTGACCGATATCTTACAATAAAATATATTAATTCCAATAGAGCCACAAACAATCACAATGACTACATAGTTTTATTTGTTTATTAACATGTTCAAATATTTCCGAAGGGGTTTATACATGAATTTGAAAAAGAATTTGTTTCCGTGAACGTGTTGGTTTAAAAAATTGCTTCCGCACAATATTGCTCCATTTCCTAAAGCTCACGGTGTAAGAAAAAAGATTTTAAATGTTAAACACCTCTTGTCCAAAAATTCGAACAATATTTGAATAAATTTATTTTATATTATTTATTTGAAGAAATAATTTGGATGTTTTTAAAATGGATTTTACTTTTTAAAATAGCTTAAAATAGTTTTCCATCTGTTTTTGAAATATATGTATTATGCTTACAATTTCTTTAAGATTTATGCGAAAAATTTCAAATTTTACATAACTTTTATATCTACTAACAGTCCTGATATGATTTATTTTGTTCAAAAATATTTTTGCAAAGGTAGAAAAATAACACAATTTTTGTGTGAACAATTTCATTAACTAAGCATTTTGCAATCGTTTTATAATCTTTTAATTTTAAATAAAATATATTCTATTTTGCGTATATTTAGACTAATATTGATTATGTTTCCACTACACAGATGTTTTTCGGTAAGAATTTTAATAAACTTTCAGTAGAATATTATGCATTTTGCACTAAGGTATATATTTTATTCATATACTATTAGATTTGATAAATTATATGGGTTTCAAATGCATACAATAATTTTTGTAAAATTACAAATTTACTTTTACAATTTACAAAAATGAGAACAGTGGTAGTCAATTCATTAAAATAAAATTAGTAACAAAATAAGCATTAATTGATTATTTCATGGAAAAAAAAACTATTTTTAAAAAAAGACAAAGGCCAGCTGTTTTAGCGTCAGTTTTTTTTTTCGTTTGGCGACGACTGGCTGAGTGCAGCTGTTAATTCTATTTCATAATTGAACATAGCCATTTGAAAAGAAATTTTACTATATAAAAATTCTTTAATTCTTCTTGAGTGCGTTTTATATGTTAATATTTCTATCAGCTATTAAATGTTTTTAGTAATAGTTTAGTTATTGTTTTATTTATAGCCTAAAGTTAAGTTATTTGGTGTAAAGAGCGATGCCAAAGTTTTAAAAACGGTGGTGAGTTTTCGTGGTTGTGATTTCGATAACTAAAAATGATTATACAACTTCGCCAATAACGTTTTATTCTGAATAAATGTTCGATGGCAATGAAATGTTCGAATAAATGCTCGATTGCGCAAGAGAGAAGTTATGACATATAAAATGGGTGAGTCGTTATTTTGTTTTCTTGAAGATATTAAGATTGAGATTAAGATAATTCTTGAAGATTTTCAATTACTATGTCAATGTTATTTCACACTGATCACATTTTTTTAAAATTTTTTTTTCTTCCTTTATTTTTATAATAATGCACCCTTATTAACAATTTTAGCTACCACTGTTATATAAATATGGTTTTTATTTTCTAATTTATATTGTTTGAAGTTGTAAAATAATTAATTTATTTGTATATTTCTTCAACAACTTAGGCTTCTTTTTTTTAATAAATTCATTAATTTTTTAACATTTAAGAAATTAAAATATTTAAAGTTTTTATAATTCGAAATCTTGATTTTGAAATGGCAGTTGTAATTTATGTTTTTTTAAAAATTATTAAAATGGTTTCATTTACAATATCAATATCATTTATATTAATTTTGAAACATTTATATCTTATTATAAATATTAGGTGTTATAAATTCTTCTTTTTTTCTGAGATTGTCCTGTTTTGAATACAAACGCCTGCCATTTGAATACACACGTGATTCACTAAAACATGCTATTAATGGTATGAAAGTTCATAAAAAAAGAAAAAAACAGTACTGCCTAAATCAACGTTTGACATTTACCGCGTTAAATGGCTTGGTATTCTTGATATTTCAAAAGCAACATAGGGTGACGAAATTTTATAGTTTGGGAAGAATATATATATATATA
>NC_092204.1:56408551-56495358 GCF_043381705.1 Parasteatoda tepidariorum
ATAGATAGATAGATAGATAGATAGATAGATAGATAGATAGATAGATAGATAGATATATATATAGATAGATAGATAGATAGATAGATAGATTTTTTTTTTATCTTATGCACAATATCATAAAATATCGTACAAAGACATTCTGTCATGTATGATAAAATTTCCGGGATGATCCCCATGATTCTTTTGAAGCATCGCGTGAGGAAACTCTGGAAGTTTTTCATATATTTATTACAGAAAATATAAATTTATATTAATGAAATTTTCGTGCAAAAAAAGCAGAATGAATATTTGAAATTGGTATTTTCTTGAAACAGATATAGTTACGTTCTGTAATAAATAAGCAATTCACAGCATCTTCTGACAAACCACGTGGCAAGACATTTCATTCCATTAGACTTTTACACATACTCTAATATAATCAACGCATACCACGTGTGACGAGAGGGTCATACAAGTCACTCAACCCAGACTGTTTCAATTCGTCGACCGCATGTGCCGCTTAAACCCGTGTTGATTGAAAAGACAATTTCGTGGCCATCAAAGCAATGGCACGCGGTAGCATACCTCAGGGTAGACTCTCCCCGGGCAAAAGGGGTTGACAGGGGAAAACTGTGTCTCGTAATTACAGTCGCTAGCTGGGGGGTATCTGAATGCCGTGCCAATCAATCCGTTGTTAGGCAGGCTTCTAATGAGGTAGACTTCGTTCTGTCTCTCAAGTAATGTCTATGAAATTAGCACCGTTACCAAAAGAGTTTCATGATTGTAACAGAAGATTCATTAGGGGATGTGCTTCAAGATGATGTTTCCGTATTACGTTCTCTTAAGGAATGTTATTCTATTCTAATTTTCCAAATTAAAGATTTTAAATTTCGACGACTTTTTTTTTGGATGATCTGCAAGGAGTAAGAGCTAACAGAGAACTCGAGGAGACTGTAACTATGTCTCAGTTTGTTAATTTTAGAGCAACACTATAATCAAATAAATATTAAATACAAATTTGCTCTTTCGACTATTGCAGGCTTATCTTCAATAACTGATAGCCTACAATTATTGTGTTTAATGTTATTTTTAACTTTACCACTCATTAATTTCGATACTCTCATGGTAGTTTCAGTTTCCAAAAGTAATTAAATTTTGTTTGAATGCACTATCGTAATTGATAAAAGGAACCTATTTCTTTACACAATTGAACACACGAAGATCAAGGTGAAAAACAGCTTTATGACCATTTTTCCCAAAAATGATGATCAGATCACCATCTTATACATCTTGAAGATGTCTTAATTTTGACAATTCAAAAACACGAAAAATCAGTTCTCCCTGAGAGTTATTCTACAGTGAAGGTGAGCCGTTCACTGTAAACTCTCTAGAAAAATGGGAAGAAATGGTTCTTGTCCACGCGTAGACAAGAACAAGTATAAGTACAGTGAGAAAAAGGAAGCCGGGAATACTCATGAGGAAATATTGATTGTGGTTGTTGTTCACTTACGTCGCACTAGAGCTGCACAATGGGCTATTGGCGACGGTCTGGGAAACATCCCTGAGGATGATCCGAAGACATGCCATCACAATTTTGATCCTCTGCAGAGGGGATGGCACCCCCGCTTCGGTAGCCCAACGACCTGCACGGGAAGTCGAGCACTTTACGGTAGAACAATTTAACGAGGACCAATACTGCACACCCTCGGTCCCTACGCAGACTGATCCAAGTGGTCACCCACCCGCCCACTGACCGTAACCAGTGATGCTTGATTATGAAATATTGATTGAAAAGGAATTTTTAGGAAAAATAAGGTTCTTGTAAAATCCGATTTTTCACATTTGTTTTTTCTAAACATCCAAAATTGTAAATTTTGTTTTGAAATTTTTAGAGTATGAAAATAAATGTTTGGTGACATTCGAGTATATATTTATTTCTACGATTTCAATTATGCTTGCTCCTGAAAATTTTCAAACATTTAAATTCGTTTTTTTTTTCAAAATCAGCTTTCATTGGCAATAACTTTGTCTTAAATCTTCCTTTATTTGAAGTAATTCCGTTTACAATCGATTACCAACACACTTGAGGCATTTTATTGGTTAATTTGTTCAAAATTTCAGATTCAAAGTAATTCCGAAAGTGTATTAAATCACCCTCTCACAGATCATTTAGGCTTATAATGTTTCTAGATATAATGTCTTGCGAAAACAGCCTTAAGGGTTCTACTGAATGAGGCAATCTTTCTTATCCGTAATTTAAACCTCGAGTCAAACTAGACCTCATAACTCTTTAGGTATAATCTCGTTTACTTTTCAACGTAAACAAACTAATACAAACAAAACTAAAATGGAAAAAAAAAATTTTTTAAAAATGGAAAACTATGTTTTTTTAAGAGGATTTTATGATTCTAACACCTCTAAAAAATGGAGCCCATTATTTCCGAAATATTCTATCTTCCTTCACGTCTTTTGTTTTTAATTGTAGCAGAAAGAAGTTATTTTATTCTTTTCAGTTAACTTGAAAAACTTAGCTTTCAACTTCTTTTTTATTTTTTTTCCCTTTTGTATGATTTGTTTTTCAAAGCAAATATTTATTTTTCCTACACGTACTAAAAAAAAAAATTTGTTTTCACTTATATTTTTATGAAACATCCTTATTTATGATGTTAAAATTAAAAAATTCAATTGGGCGAAACAAGCAGGTAAATTATGTTCAAATTCCAGAAATTGAACCCGTAAAAGCTGCTTAAACTTTCATAAATAAATCTCTCAAAAGAAATAGAAGTTTATTTTAGGCATAATTTTAAGAATGTATATTTTTGTTATCTCCTTCTTACTTATCACCAGATCTACAGTCCTTGGAGGGATTTGGCTCTTTCTACTACAGAGTTCCATAACACTCTCTAACCAACTCTTTTTCTTCAGTTTTTTATTTTCACAACAACTTTCCAGCCTGATCCAGATATCGACGACCTATTTTGTTTGGTCCACCTCTTTTTCTTGTTTGTTTTGTCCTATACATTGTATTCTTTTTGCTTTTATGAATCTTACATCTATCCTCTCAATTAAATGTTCAATACCATATTACTTAAATGTTCATGTTTGTTATTAGAAAGTGAAAAAGGTACAACTTTTAATGAAAAGGTGACAAAAAAATTGCAAGATATTAGTGCCAAAATACATGTTTTAGCTGTACATAGTAGTGTAGAGTAGTAATTCTATTTTAGCAAAGTTGCTCTGTATGTACCTTATTTATATTTAATAGATAAAGTAAACAAGGTGTGAAGAGTATTCTTTACTTTGTGATCAACCCCTGATTCGAAAATAACTGCCTGATTGAGAATAAAGTCTCCATTTTTGTTCCATCCTTAGTTGTCGTTCAGCATCCGGAGCATCATGATTGACACTAAGGGATGATTCATTGTCGCAGCGCGCACTCCGCATACTGCCAGCACTAACTCGCCTATCGGCAGCACCCACCCTGTCAAAGACACGTGACTCACATTTAGTGCGACCGATTTTTGTACTCCTCTACAAGAAAATATGGTACCAAAATATAATGTTTGCATGCGTCAGGAATTAGTGATCGAAATCTTTACTCTCAGATGATAAAATGATGTGGAAAATATGAAGGAAAAAAAATTTAGATTTGGGTGCCGTATGTAATAGATTTGTCAAAGCAATGTTTAAGCAACATTAAAAAGAATTTAATTTGAATAAAATTGTACTTAATTTTGATCTTTTTTCATTACAACTCTTAAAACATTTTGAAATGGATTAATTATTTCAGAAAACCATTTACTTTCTATAAAAAAAAAAGAAGAGTTTACCCATTTTTCTTAGTTAAAAAAAATAAGAGGAGGCCATACTTTCAACTATAAGTTACACATTTTTTATAATTATTAAAACTACATTTATATTACAAACTAAGGTAAACAACGTTTAAGAGCACAAGTTCCTGTTGCACTGATGAAGGTTGCATCACTGATGAAGGTTGCCCTTTGAGCATCCGAAACAGCTGTCTGCATTTATAAATATTTTTGTGCTCTTAAACGTTGTTTACCTTAGTTTGTATTTTAGCACAAAGGTCGCCCACTTGTGTATTTACATTTATATTAGTTTTGAATTTTAGCTCATTGTAGTTTTTAACGGTATTTATAATTTTGAATTACGCTAGATGTTCTGAATAATCGCCACGTTCAATATGTATATTAGAATCTTTATCAGAAAAGTATACATAATCGGAATCATGAATTAATTTTGTATCGAGGAAAAAACCAAAACATTAATAAGCATGGAAATAGCTAGTGAATCACCATGGAGGAAAGAAAGATAAACTATTGACTGCATAGAAGTGCATTTTGGTCTGTGATGATTCAAAGATTAGGTCAAAAATTCTTGAAGATGATGTATCTTTTATTTCGTTGACCCATGGCAAACAAGGATAGTCATGCGTTAAAATTACAAAATTGCACATTTACAAATACTTTTTACGTTTAAGGATTTTTAATAAACTTCCCTGATATACCAGTAATATATTCTTTAGTAAAATGTCATGAAAGGCGCAACTTGTGAAAGAAACAAAATTCTTATAAAATTACCGTACATTTCTGGTAATATCACAATTCTAGTAACAAAAACCAAATTGTATAGTATTTAAACCATTCATTTGGTAATTTTTCAGTTCATATGGTGACGATTTACCGGAAATTTTGATTTTCAAAATTATAATTCTTGTTACCACATATTCAGAAAAAATAGAAAACTGAAAAGTAAATTTTCCCGAAAAAATGATTTTTATGTCATGATTTAAGTAAAGTAAATTTAACCGAATATATGCCGTTCTCTGGAGTATCGTGATACCCAATTTTACCACATTTTCCATATTTTATTACATATTATAAAACGATATTTCATTTTTAATTTTAACAAAATCAACAAAAGCTTTTTGGTAAAAATTACCGAAATTTTGGTTGTTCCCATAGAGACAGAAACACGGTAAGTTTTATCAAATTTCGGTACGATAAAAAGTACCCGCTCTTTGGGTGCAAGTACTTTTTACCGGTAAATATAATGGAACAAACAATCTGATATATCTCAATTTTTACTGTATTATTTAATATAAAATCACTGTAATTGAATAAATATTGTTGCAAAAATTGCGGTATAAAATTCTACGGTAAAATGGATTTTACAGATGATACACCTGAGATACAGATAATACACAAATCTTCCAATTTCCTTGAATGCAAACCAGTAGAGCTTTAATAATACAACAATAAATTTATTTAAGATCATTAGGAGAGTTTATGAATAATCATTATATTTAAATATTATATATTTAAATATTATATTTATATATTGAATTATTATATTTTAAGATAATTTTCTTTTTCTAACTTGTGAAATATATCTCAAGAGAAAATTTTCCCAACTAAATTAAATTATTTTTGTGAAAGGTTAAAACGTAAAATTTCAACGCATTCCGATGAAATTTAATGAGGACTTAGAAATTATTATTTAATCTAGTCTTTAATGGCCCATGCCATGGATGAAGAAGACGGGGAAGACTGAGGATGAGGTGGATGGAGGAGGTTGAGAAAGACTTTTAGTCCTTAAAAATCTGAAATTGGAAAGAGAAAACACGAGACAAGCGGATCTGGAGTAGAATTGTTAGGGAAGTCAAGGTCCAAAAATGACTGTAATAAGCAGAAAGTAAGTAAGTAATTATTAAATTAATTTACTTCTTATACTCATTTCTAAATTGAAGCAATTTTTCTTTTTCAACTTGTGTTTAACTAAGTTTTATATTGCTATTTAATTTTGCCAAATTCATTGAAAAGATTCTCTGGTAAAATTACCGTACTGAATGGTACTAACATTACTTGTTTAAAAACCAATTATTGTAGTTAATAAAAGGAAATTTTGCATTTAAACTATTCATTTGGTAATTTTTTCGTTCATATGGCAACAGTTCAGAAACAATTCTGGTTATTATACTTATAGTTTCTATTACCACAGATTTAGTAAGATATACAAAACTGAAAAGTAAATTTAACCGATTAATTGGTTTTTATGCCATGATCTGAGGTAGCATGATAAAATTACCAAATTTTACACCAGTTACCAAATTTTATCATAAAACCATATTTTATTGTTATTTTACCAAAATCATTACCAAAGGGCTTTGGAAAAAATACCAGTTGTTTGTTATTCCAATAGAGCCAGAAACTCGGTAAACTGTAAAAATATTCTGGTAATTTTGACCTTTTTTTTTCTATAATTAGCGTATCAATTTAATTATCTATAATTAGCGTATCTACTTAAAAATTTTCTACTTCTATAAACATATTTATAAAAAAATAATCTAAAGAATTTTCATTTAAATGCCCAAATTTTGAAAACAGTTAATAATGATTTAGAAATAATTAGTTTTAACGTAAAATTTATTCAATTCAATGAATTTATAAAACTAAATCATTTTTAAGACTTGTGATTAACTAAATTTTACTTGGTGATTTAATTTATAAAATGCTGCATAGTGATTTTCTACTACTATGCACATATTTATACATAAAATTTACATATATTGAATAAAATTGCTATGGAATAGAAAAATGGGGAGGGATAGGACTGGACGAAAGATTATTGTTTTCAGGAATTCGAAATCATTCTTTCAATCCAGCTTACCGTACCTCATTTGCATTATTAAATTTAGATCTTCGTCGTCTATACATGTTTCCATATAGAACATTAAAGAAGGGGGGACATGGTTGATCCAAGGGTTCAAGCTTACCCCGGGGGCGTTACTCTAGATGAAAATGTTCATCCTCAGAAATTGGAAGAGAATGGGGAATCCCTTGGAGTTCTTGTAGGTGATTAGTTTTATTTAATTAAATGTTTTACTTTTTTATTATCTATTATACTGCTTCTGAAGGGGTTGCAAAAGGGTGCCTAGGCTATATTTCGAAGTCATTTGCTTTTGAATTACCCATTGTCGTTTCCTTGAAATCGAATTTTGTTGGGATGGACTACTTTGCATGAAGTCTAAAGTATATTTTCATAATGTTATCGCTTTTCGTAAAGTGTAATATAATTTCTAAACGAAGAAAAGAAATGATAGAAGGAGCAAGAAAAAATTAAATAAATTTTTCTTTAGATTCGTCATGAATAATTTTATATATTTTTAAATACCCATTCCAGCCTAACTAAAAAATATTTTAAAAGTATCCTAATGAAGTGTAGGCTGTATTATTATCTTATTTGATGAAAAACATCCAAGCTCATAAGGATCAAAACATTTTGTTTATAAAGAAAGCTTACGGCACAGTGTACAAAAAACGGACTATATTTAATAATTTTTGTTTCAATGATCGGATTTTTTAAAAAAAGTCGTGTTTTTAAAATTCGATTTCTCAGAAAATATTAGACTGATTTCGTTCAAGTTTTGCACTTTTTCACGTAAAAATACATTCTTTAAAATGATGTAAAAGAATTACATATGCCTTTCAATTTGAAATTTATTAAAATAATAAAAAATAATTAATAATTATTAAAAATTGTTTTTGAGCGGAATTATCTTCATAATAAGAGAATTTTGCAACTGTGTGCAAAAACTTTCCAATTCGCTGAAAAAGTTCTTGAGATATAACACAATAACCAAAAAGAAAAAAATAACGTGAAGGAATCATAACTTCAAACCGTTCTCCCTACCAAACTATTGGAACTATATTTCCAGATTGCGGGTACCCCGTACATTTCGGGGATTAGAAACACAAATTCTAGCATTTTTATTTTTTCAAAAATGGGAACAACATTAATTTGCAAATCATACCAAATTAAAACATTTGAAGCTTTGAAAAGTAAAGTTAAAACTTAATTTAATTCATCGTTATTTTGTTTCAATGATTGTTGGCTTAATTAATTTTTTTCTCCGTGGGTTGCTTCATTAAATCAAAATCATTTCCTTTCCAATTAAACATAAAAAAAATATAAGAAATACATTTGCTCAAAAGGAATTCATAAAGTATTTTATGTTTAATTAGAAATTATTATTTTATTTTTCATAAAAATAATGTGCTATTCATTTACAAAACTTTGATAACCTAATTGCAACTTTAAAATTATTATTCAAAATAAATTTTTTTTATGTCGGCTTGCAAATTATTTTCTTTCACTGATACGCTAGTCTAAAATCAGCTTTGATTTAAGCTGTTATTTCCGAATATTATGAATATGATAGAAATAAACAAACGTGAAATTTCTCTAGTAATGTTTCTTATCCCTAAGCATAACGAACGACGCATTTTCGAGTAAATAAAAACATTTCTAACTAAATAGAAGTTTTTGTTACTAAAAATGAAAGTATTTGTATTTCTTTCCATTCAAGTATTTATGCGTGTTTTTTCGTTTACTTTTGCACTTTTAATGATATGACTTTTATTACCGTTTTAATTCCGCAATGTGTTTCAATAAATATTTATTCAATTCAATATTTATTTATGTTCTATTTATTACTCAAAATATTATATGTTATCAGTTTTGTGGCATACAATGACAATTATTATAAGATCCGAGTTGAGAGAGTCATGACACATTTTTTTAAATGGAAGCCTAAAAAAAGCAACCAAATTTATTGCTTTAAAAATTGTTGTTTTAATAATAATAAACTAGAAATAAAAATTCATTTTAAACTAAATTATTTAATGTAAAAAAGGATGCAAAATATTTAAGTCAATTAAAGCTATGTATTTTATTTATTCAATTTTATAATATCTAATTTTTAATAAAAACATGATACTTCAGGGTGGCTACTAAATAATGTAACACTAAAAAAAATAGGATTTAATTTTAATCGTTTGGCAAAACAATTTTTTTCTCACTATTCCTGTGATTGGCGCTTTCTATAAGTGCAGACGATGTTTCCTCAAAGCAAAACATTTAGAATAAATTTAAAGTTGGAATCGAAAAGGTTGATGGCTAAACAGCTTAACTATCGCGGATTTTCTGTAGGTAGAATCTATAAGCAATAAAAATCTCTTGAATTTAATAGAGCATTTATATATAGAACTATAAATAAACTAGGAGGCTTCGCCCCCTGCTCGCTTGCGCTCACCAACCCCCGGAACTGCTTTCACAGTCCAAATTTTGGCTGTATTTCTTTTCCGCAGGTGGCAACGTTTGCTTTGTTTTGAAAACACCAAAGCAATCTGCCTTTTAATGATGTGTTTCTGATCTAATATGAATAATTCTCTTACGTGGCTCCCAAATTTTGGCTGAAGTACTTTGTACAACTAAATAAGATTCTTTTCACAACAGTTAAATATTTACTTTATTTTCTTCATTCATAGAGAAAACAGTCGGCAAAGAATTCTGTTAGGTTAAAAAACATTTCGCTAAAAAAATAACGAATTCTAAAAGAAATAAAAATAAACAACTTAAAAAATAAAAATGCTGTTGCCAGCCATAGAATTTTTTGAAAGTTAACTTAGCAACATAAATCAAAATGACATAGAAGCGCAACTAGATCAAAATTATGATACCTGAGCGCTTGACGTAACAAATCCTTCAATTCTAAAAGTGTTGTATCGCCAAATGCCCAAATTAACAATTGTGTTCTTAAAGAAATTCTATAAAAAGTTTTAAATAAACAACCTACTTCTACAACTGCTTCTTGAAGAACTTGGCTCATTGATTAAAAATATTGTTTTAATTTTACAGTACTAACTTTACTTCTACTTTCATTATTGCTATGACCCTCTTTCATTACATTTTACAACTTCATGCTAAATTTGAGGACTTTAAGTTGTTTTGTGGTTGAATACTGACATTTAGAAATGTGTACATAAAAAAAATAATATTTAGAGGTTAAGAGTTGCCTCAGAAAAATTTGAATTGTTGACATTGAACTTAACAATGGAAACAATCGTTTTTGTGAAAAATTGAATTGTATTGTTGACATCAAAACTAAAAATATTGTGTTTCAACTTAACAATACTACCTTAATTTATACTTTAGAATTGCCTCGGAGAAATTTGAATTGTTAGCAATGACTTAAACAAAAAGTTTTATTTTAACTGACAAATACTATATTATAATTTTAACTTTTTCTATGACTATACTCATTTTCTTACTCTTTTCTTTGTTTTTTATACATTTTATATTTTTGTGATAAAATAAAAAACTTATAGTTGTTCTGCTTCTGAACACTGATGAAAACACAAAATGATGGGCTTCATCAACAATCAAAAATATATACATTTATTTTACAAATTCCATATTATTAAGGTGGCGCCCTTCAGAGAATTAAAAATACAAAATTATCTTCATCAAAGCCGATGCTTTACATCCGGCGTTCAGTGGCAGACTACTATTTCATATTGTTTTACAACACATGGCTTTAGCCCTCTGGTGGGAAAGACTTTAAAACAAAACTTACAACAGTTACTTTTCTCAACAACTGAAATTTAGAATAGTGTGATTAAGAAAAATATTGATTAATAAATTTTTTTGGTACCTAATTTTTTTGGTAAATAAATTTTTTTGTACAACATATTAACTGTAATGGTAACCAAGTCGAATGCAGCGCCCAACTGTGTTTGAATATTCTAATTCTTCAACCCCTCCTCCAGTCCCCCCCCTTCTCTAGTATTACTCATCCTCCGCATTTCCTCCTCCAGTACCACTGATGATATTTTACATCAGCACTGTGGTCGGTGCAAGCTGGGTGCGGAATTCTTTTGGACCAGCCATCGCTGGAAATGGAACACGGATTACCTTATTGGGAGACTTTATCCCCTCAGCCACCACCGCTCATTAACAATCAATGAAAATTTAAGGAGAATTTTAAGATTCTCCTTAAGAAGAGAATTTTAATTTCTTTTCAAACGTTTAAAAATTTTGAAAAGGACTTTAAACCTATGTATTGAGATTAGAATTTGAAGAACATCCTGCATAAAGATAAAAATTTTCTCAACCGGTTATTTAATTTGTTTATTTCATAGTTTACGCCTCAGTTTTTAGAAATACCCCCCCCCCCCCNTGTGTTGAAACCCCCCCCCCCCCCAAAAAAAAAATTCACGAAAAACTAATAAACTGTAGAATTTTCTTTACTGTAGAAAACTAATGAACTGTAGAATTAATTTTAATATCTATCTGTATTTTTTTATTTTATAATTTTCATTTTCAATTTTAAAGTTTAACGTTTGAATTTTTTCTCTGCTTTCTGCACCCATTTAACTAAATAACTGTCTTTTCTCATTCTCGACAATTTCTTTTTAATTAGCTTCTTTCATTCTCTTTATACACTCCATGAAAGATTATTACTATAAACGCTTTAAAATTATTTAGCTTATTCAAACACAAAAAACTGTGTTAAAACATTTATAAAGATTATTTTTGAAGTAGTACTTTACTTTGAATGCCAATGTGTCCAAAAAATAGCTCCGAATCAAATATAGTCGAAATTGAAAATCCCCATGTCTTCATTGTTGAGTATAGTGAAATGCTCAAAAGGCTCAATAATAAATTTGACAATATTTAACATATTTTTGCTCAATTTTGCGTAACCCTTTTTTTGCCGTGTTTGCTCAAAATACTACCCGCTTACATCTTTTGAGTAGTTAAACTAAAAGTTATGTTGAATAACGTTTTCTTATTCGATTATTAACATATATTTTTACTTGATGACAAATTCCACAATCTCTTGCAAATATGACCTAAAAAATATTTTAATTATTCAAATTTAACAATGATTATCCATAATTGCATAGGCAGAAAACAAAATGTTATTTTCATTAATTTCCATTCGAACAAATATAGTTGATTTATAATTAACATTTTATATTTCTTCTTAGTTTTAAAAAGCAGCCGGAAGCTCATTAATTAAATTCAATTACCCCTATCAACTTTATTAAGAGTCTTCAAACATAAATGTTTAATACAATCTCTAACACCCCAGAAGTAACCTCTTTCAAAACTCACTTGAACTTTAACCCTGTCAAAATAAGAAACGTCTTTCTCTTCTGCAGAGCAAGTGGTGGCTGGATTAACGCTTTTCCTTCGAAGCCACTCTTTCGTAGATATAAGCCCCGCACCACTAAGCCCTCCCGAGATTAAGTGAGCTTAGCCCCCTTGCGCCAGATGGCGCACTTTCCTGTCGATCAGATGGGGCTACGTTCCCCGCCCCTACTTACTATCATCCTAGTTTTCCTCAAAGACGTTCTGTCTCGCTTATTCAGCTCTTCGCTGATGTTGAGACAGAGAAGAGTGTTGGGGTTGGACACTCGCCAAGATGATAGCCAAGGAATGAATCGGATGATACGGCCGTCGCTTTATCACTGTTTTTGGCAGTGGCTCTCGGCAATGGGACACACGTGCTCGCAGACGATAACTTAAATATTTGTGAATTTCTTTGGACATTTTACGATATCGTCTGCTTTTTTTTACTTATTAAAAAATTTTGAATTAATGACGTAACTATTGGTTAGGAACATGAGAAGTAGTTTTCGAAATGGAACGTTCAAAAAAGGAACATTTTTTGTTTTCTATAACTGACACTAACATTCCATGACATTGCGATTCAAGATAAGTTTGAACTTTTTTGTAAGACTTATGAAATTTCTGATGAAGGGAACTTTTCTTTAGAAAGTGCTTACTTTAGATAAAAGCGGTTTAAAAAGTTTCTTTTTGTAAACTTGAGTTTTTGAAAGAGCAAACTTGCATACAAACCATTGTCATTATACAATTCTTAAATATTAAATCAGTAAGCATCTAAAATATTCTAAACGTACATACGTTTCCATTAAATAATTTTGTTTTGGAAATTGATTAAAGTCATGTACAGAGATTACCGAAAACGATGTGATTAATGAATTTCAAAGAGGCAATTTTGAAAATTAAACAAATGTTGCACATTATACATACAATTTTATCTGTCTAATTCGCACAATTTTAAAAATTGTTCATAAGTAATAATGTAATATTACTCTCAACTTTTATAAATAAAGGACAAATATTTATGTATACATAATTACCTGTTGTATGCTCGTTTATGTTTCTTATTGAATATTTAAGTTGGCATTCTCAAGTAAATGTAATCACAAACTCGTTGTTATACAAGTAAAAAAGACCATAGCATCTGATTAGAAAAAAAATGAAGGAATAAAACAGACGGATATGAAGCTATGAGATGATAGTTGCATGTTTGATATTAACTAACAAGGAATTCAATGCTCTTTTTAATGTTTTCTGAAAGAAATTAAACTGCAATATTCGAAAGTTGACTGTCATTCAAGTTTACTAAATTGACTATTTTTCAAGTTTTTGTACTAAACTTCAAATGTGCGAACAATGGCTCAACAATTATTAGTTCTGGTTTCACTTGTAATCATGTTTGGTCTTTCATTAGAGACTAAAGTTTCCATTCCTGAATCTCTACGAACAAAAACTGACCCACAAGATCTTGATATAGGTAAGAATAAGTTTTTATTCATAATTTATTTTTAAAATATTTATTTTTTGTTTTTGTATTTTTTGAGTGATTAACTAGATAAATTTTTAGAAATCAAAATTGATGAGTCTAAAAACGAGTTTATTTTACGTTAAGTTTAAATAATCAATTTTATTTTCAATCATAAAACTCACAATAGAAATTGCTTTAGTGTTTGAAATAATTGATTAAATAAATTGTTTTGATATTTTCTGCAGAAAGAACTTGAAAAATGAATAAAATACTTATTAAGATAACAATATAAGACTCTGGTGTAATTGAAAAGCTAATTTTAAAATACTATAATTATTTTTTATTTAAATTAATTTTAAAAGATTGTATTTATTTTTGATTTAGACTATTTTTTAGTAGAATTGTTTAAAGAATATTTTACTATTTTTTGTAAATATTTTTACTCTTATTTATTTTAAAAAAAGACGTTGAAATAGCAGGAAAACATTTTTCACGGAAACATAAAGGAAGTTACTAACTCGAATTTCTTAGAATTAAGTAAGTTATACTTGGTTTTTTGTCCAAACACAAAAGAAATCTTGTACTTAAGTTTATGAAAGTTTAAAAAAAAATTTCGAAACAAATAAGACAATTTTAAACGAAGCACATTACATTGATTTGAGGAAGCAATGCTTTTTACTAATATCCATTAACTTCTAAAAATTTTAAAAAATAGAACAGTTTTATGTAAAAATAAAATACTTTTCATTCAAATCATATTTTAGCTGATTTATGATTTGATCAGTGTAAACATTCTTTCGAATATGGTTTTTTACCAAAAATTAATTTAAATAAAATTTATTACAAAATTGTTACTCAGTTAAAAAAAATTTCCAGTTTCATATAATTGAAAGAAATACTTTCATAGTGATGCTTATTCAATACGTCTTACTTTAAACTTAGTTGCAAACTTAAAATTAGAAACGTTTAATGTTTCTCGTCTGTTTAATAAAGGCAACGTGTTTCAATTTAATTTCACTTATTTTATTTTAAAAATTTTATACTATATGATTGAGATTTTTTTTCTATGTTTCCGTGTGGCATATTACACATATGTCACAAACACTTAAAAATAAACAAAACTGAAAAAAAATGGTTATAAAGTTTGGTAAAAAAATTAATGCATCTCCTTGAGACCCGAGCTTTAAATAATGATAGATAATGTGATTTTTACTTAGAAAAATATAGCACAAATGAAAGTAATCTCATAAATGATGGGAAATATTTTTTTGAAAATAATTAAGCATAACACACTGTTTTAGTTATTTTTAATTATTTCGGAAAAATGATGAATTTTAATTTTTAGTATAAATTGCATATTGAAAGAAATTTTAAAAGCGAATTTTGTTTTTTGCATTTCGGTCATAAAATAAATTTATTAGTCTCAGATTATAAGGTTTTTATATGGTATAAATTACTCTCAATTTTTAAATATTTAATAATTTAAATAAAGTATCGATTAAAATCAATCGTTCTATTATTTAGTCATTAATGATTTCGTACATTTTTCTAAAAAAGTCCTATTCATGATCGTCCTTTAAATTTCCAGGGGTATAGATTCAATCCGTTACAACCTAAGATCCTCTTAGATAAAATGGTTAAACATACCATTTTTAAAATTTCCTTTTAAATTAGTTTAAATAATTTTTAAACATGCCCTATAAAATTCTTTACAATATTAAAAAATTTTACATGTTTACAGCGTTTATTGACAATTTATTTGGAAACACCGGCACTTACAATGCAACATTTATCAAATTCATGTCGTTAAGGTCTAGCTTTGTATGAAAACACTTGAGATTTAAATTAAAATAGTTATATTCGATCTAAGTTAGTGCATTCGAATTTCGTTATGGTTGGGGGAACCGCAGCTTTATTTACAAACAACACTGAATATAAGAAAACCCCGCCAAATACCATCACTTCTTCTCGAGTTACTTTAAAAAAATGTTTTTATTTTATCACATATATGTATGGACTAATGGACTTAGATAGTAGATAGATGAATCCTTGCTGGAGGTCCATCAGAATCACTTGAATATACTCAGTTGTATAAATTCTTACTTGACGTAACTTTCTTATCGCCAAGTTCGTTGAAGTAGTCTTAAAATTCCAAGCCACTAATCGTCTCTTAACCTTTTCAAGATTCGTTGCAAGAAGTCTGATAAGCTACTTGTCAAAGAGAACAATAACTGATTGTGTAGTTTCGTGTTTAGGTTCACATACCCATATTACACATATGATAACTAAGAAACCATCAAAACTTTTTTAGTAAGGCATACTTAGTTAATTTATTTATATTTTTTGTTGTCAACTCTATATAAGATACATTTAAAGTTTTCTGATAGTTTTAAGTTATTACTTTATCATCATTTTTGCTACTACACTGTTTATGGAGCGTGTTAAGCCATAATATCATTCAAATTAGCTGCAACCTAAATATGTTGCTAAATTAAACCATTTATTACAGTACTTCTTAAACTCGATTTTGCAACGCCAACATCAACTTGAGCAGTAACATAGTGTCCAAGTTAATACCTTATTAAAGTAAAAGCCAATTTGCATCGTATTGTACTGAGAAAAAAAATTGTGGTGAAATTACCGTACGGTGTGGTAATGACAAGACCTGGCAGAGAAAGCCATAATTCTGATTAATGAATCCAAATTATACGGTATTCATAACATTCTTTTGGTAATGTTTCATTCATATTATTTTACCGGAAATTCTGGTTCTCAAAATTATGGTTTTATTGCCACACATTTAGTAAAAAATACAAAACAGAAAAGAAAATTTAACAGAATAAATGCGATGCTTTAACATACATGATAAAATTGCCAAATTGATCAAATTTTATTATACATTTTAAAATTACATTTTGCTGATAATTTTATCAATATCATTACCAAAGCGCTTTCGAAGATTACCGAGATTTTAACAAACAAGAAACACGGTAAATTTCACCATTTTGACCATCCTTTTTTTAAGTATATAGACCGAGATTTCTCAAGGTTCAACATTGAACAATTTTTTTCTGAGAATGTACATCATTATTAAAAGTTCACTACTACATTATTAAAGATTTATCATCGCTTGATATATTTTTATGTCTTACCATAGCAGTATTAGAAATAAATAATTTTGGCATAAAATTGATTGTTTTTAACTGAAGAATGTAAAAGTAAGATAATAAACATAATATAACTTTATATTTGCAATATTTCTTCAGTAGAGTGATTATAGATGTGATGCTCCTAGCTCGGGTTTGTTAAAATTTCTTTTTAACTATAACGATTTTTAACTCAATTTATGAAAAATATAATTTTCTAGTGTAAATGGTTTCTATTCACTTTCGATTAAATACCACTTTTACGTTCCATTAATTACAACTTGCTTTATTTTTAAGAAGTTTAATCTTATATTTTAGAAAAGAAACTAGTAACAAAATCTATGTCTTCGTCATATTGTCTTACTTACATTTAGTATTACTATAAAAAAATATTTAAAGCCATGCCAGTATCTACAGGAACTTCTTTAAAAATATTTTATCGTTTTTTTAAAAAGTTTAAATTATAGCTTAAATAATTGTTACAAAACATAATCAAATATCTTATTGATAGATTAAAATAAATTACTCATATTTTTTGACACTACGCTGCTTTTTAAATAAGCATTAGGATTTAATGAAATCAGGATACTGTTTGGAAAAACAATTTTTTTTGAAAAACATACTTTGATTCTTTCGTCTATCTTTAATATTTAGGTTGTGTTTACAATTTGTTTCGTCTTTTTATTTACGATTCCTATCATATCTATATATTACGAGTGCTTTTTTTTTTTTTTTTTAAGTTTAATTTAACTTATTTTCCCAATTCCGATCATTTTACAAAAAATTGGTAGTTCTTCCGTCGTTTTCTGATTTCTTCAGTGCTACAAGGATTGCACAGGCGACTAAAATTGTAAGAAGTGATAGAAACTCAATTCCTTTTTACTTATTTAATTATTCAATCGTAACTACCACCATGACTTACATTGCAAATTATTCATATTTAAAACAAAAACTCTCTTTGTAAATTTTTTTAATAGGAAACTGAAAGAAAAAGAACTGGAAAAAGTTGCCAATTTTAATCTCTTTTAGCAGATTTTTGCTATTTATTACTCCCCATTTTTTGTATTTTTAGTCACCTGTGGCATCTTTGGTGTTATGTTGACTTCCATAAGTGAAATTTAAGGGTTTCAAGTTCATCTATAAATAAATACGTGTACCACTTTTTTAAAATAATGGAAACGAAAAAAATATTCCCAGAAAGTGCATTCGTGTTTTTTTTTATGTACATTTAGCTGAAAATGCAGTACTATTTTTTTCCTACATATTTTATGATTCACTATCATTTTTCCCACATAATGCATTTTATATTTGTTGATTAGTTAACAAAAATGTGCAATAATATGTTCAAATTTGCTAATAACATGAGCTCTTAATCAAAACCAGAAAAAATTGATGACTATAAAATAAAATAAAAATAAGAAAAGCATAAAAAATTTCCGAAAATTTTTATTATTTTTTTACAAAGAAAGACTACAGTGTCCTGGTTAACGAATTGTGAAACACATGAAATGGCAAACCTAGTGTTATGAGCACAAAAACTAATCTCTCAAACGAAATGAAACGGAAAATGCTGTAAGTGCCTTTAATTATAAGTACAAAAGTAACAAAATTTTAATATTGATAGGACATTCTTAAACGAAAGAAAATGTCTTTTGGACATTCAGCGTTTTCTATTTTTAGACTTTAGTTCACTTAAAATTATCTTCATAGTGTATATCTTTAAACGCATAAACTCATAACAAGCTATTATTTACTTGGTTTGAAAGCGATTATTATATGAATTTTTAAACAGAAAGAATTCGCACAACTGCAATTTACTATAAAGTACTATCAATCATTACAGTCAAATTTGTTTCTGAAATTTTCTCGTTATTTCCCATCATAACGCAAAGAACAGTAGCTTAGCCTTAAATCTCAGAGATTTATTGCTTTTTGTCTTCTTTACGTAAAACCCAATCATTCACTGAGAGCTGAGAAACACGGCCAACTTCCGAATCTAGCAGACGTTAATTAATGGGGCACTTGTTTTAAGAGGCTATTTTACCGTGAGTATTTCCAAGTATCAGAAGCTTCCAGGAGTGGACTGCAAATAAATTCGAATAATTTTTTCTTCTGTCCTTCAATTAAAAGAAGTGGGAAAACTGTTATCTATTTATCACAGTTTTCTTTTTTTTCTTTCTGGGAAAAATATTGCTCTTGTTATCGTAATGGATATAGATGGTGATGGACATTCTGTGAACTGATGTTTTGATAACATCGTTGAAGAAACGTTTTGTTAGCCTATGCCCTAATTTAGTAGCGTATTTCATAACATTTACATGTATCTAAATAGATGAAAGCAAAATGTTGTATAAGCCTTTTATGATTAGCGCTTGTTAGATTGTTTTAGATAAAACAAAATTAATTATTATTTTTTATTTTACCGACCACGTTTAATTTTTATTCAGCGCCATTGATGTTTTTAATCTTTTCTAAACAGCATGGCATAAATTGGCTGAATATCGTTTGAATATGGTGACACTTTCAATGTTGTTTATATACCCAATAATACGTTAAATATACCCAATAATACGTTAAGTTTTTTAATTTTATGTCTGCAAAAGTAATTACCATGATTAAATAGGTTAATTGATTCCTTCAGGGTTAAAGATAAAACAATTAAAATGCCATTAAACCTTGTACGTATAAGATTTTAACCTCTTTTTTATTTCTATTCAAGAACTACTCATGAACGCATGATATATCAAATCAAGCAAGCACTTTTAAGTCATTATAAAAACTTTTAGTTTGTAGAAATATTGGCAAAAAAACCTATTCTATGTTTAAATGTATATGTTTCAAACAATGAAACACATTTCTGCTTTCCAGAATATATTTTTAAATTTTTAAGAGGTAAAAAAAAATCAAACGGTAAAAAGGTAAAAATAAATGTAAATAGTTATTTAGTATTTTTCACTAATATATATATAGTGGAGAATTTTTAAAACTGCTAAAAGTTTATGGATTACTTAGTAAAAAGCAACAAAAAAATTACATTTTAATTTTTCAATTGTTTTAGTTAAGATCTCAGCAAGAATAATCTTACCTAGGTTAATCTAATAAATATTCAATATCACAGTGATATAAGTTTATTAAAAATTCCAGAAACGGAGAATGTTCATCTTCGTAGCCTTGTGATTTTGAACCCAATTCAAAAGACAAGAGAGTTCCTGGATCAGGCATTGTGACAAACTAGCCATCGCGGAGGACTTTAAATGGAACTAACCCGCATTTGCATTACACGGAGAGGGAAATCACGAAAATCTCCTTCGGTAAACCCGACAGCAAGGGGATTCTAATTCACTACTCATCTACCACTTAGGATATTTTATGAGAGCACAGTGGGCGGCGCGAGCCGGGAGCAACATTCGTAATGACTAGCCAATATTGCGATTCGAGCCTGGGTCAATTCATAGGGAGGCGCGCACTCTATCTCCTGAGCCACTGCTGCCTAACTCTTTCATTGTGGTGACCAGCTACAGATCGGTGCGTATCAGCTTGTCTGGGAAGTAAACGTGGCTTGTGCGCAATGCTGCTCACAGTACCGCAATCACGCCGCTAACCACGAATGTATAGAGTATTAACCTCCATAACCACCTGACTCACTATGTGCTGTTGCGGAAATACTTTACTAATAATGGATGTGCTGTAAGGCTTGTGTAAAATGGATTTCATAAATATGAATTTTTTTTAATCATTTATCATCTTACACCGAAGAGCCATTACAATATGACCACCCTGCTAATAACATGTAGGACCACCTTTAGCCCTCAAAACTGCTAGCACCCGCCGTGGCATTGATTCCACAAGGTGCTGATAGGTTGTCTGAGGTATCTGGTACCAAGCACTCACCGACTAGTCCTGAAATTCCCTCACATTGCGAGGGGGTATCGCGGCAGTTCGAATTTGGTTTTCCAAGTAGGACCACAAATGCTCTATTGGATTAAGGTCAGGTGAATTTGGGGGCCAAGACTTCACTTGAATGTCACTGGAATGTTCTTCGAATCAATCCATGACGATTCGACCCTTATGACATGGTGCATTATCCTGTTGGTAAACACCATCCTTCGCAGGAAAAACTATAGCCATGAATGGGTGAACCTGGTCTGCAACTATGTTCAAGTAGCTTTCAGACGTCAGGTATTGCTCTATGAGGATTATGGTTCCTAATGTGCCCAATGAAAACATTGTTCCTGGGAGAGAAACCATGAAAACCTGGGCGAGCCCATTGTTATAGATAGAGGGTTGTCATAATGTAATGCCTCTTCGGTGTATAGTTGCATCTTGTATTTAACGAAATTTATACTGAGTTATTGAAGAAATCCCTCCCCCCTCAAAGAAAAAAAACAAAGCTGATGTTATTTAGAATGAGACAAAAGAATGAGAAAAGAAGTATGTTTCAACAAACACAGCAATCTGTTTCCACTCAAAAACAAATCCGCCTTTTCTTTTATTTTCTCCATCTTCCTTAAATCCATAAAACTCAATTTTCCCTCACAGAGGTTAAATCCCAGAGGTTATATCAATCACAACGGGTGTCGAAATATTAAGAGAAAGGCGAAATATTTCGGATAGTCCTTTTTTTTTCTGTCTTCATATTTTTCATTTTTACTTTCTGTCATCGACTAAATCAACTGAGTCACAAAAAACTCATAGATAGCAGGATACTTCAGATTTAAAGAAAACACCGGCTAGAAGGCGTTTAAAAAAATTAGAATTTTTTTGTTGTTGCTTAGTTTCTTCTTGAGAGCTAACACTTTGGTTGAAGTGTTGCAAGACTGAGAGTTGAGTATTGAAGTAAGCAGTTTGTATGTTGGCATCCCCCTCTTTAGTTTTATCGCTTAAAAAAAGGTTCTACTACAAAAGTGTTTTTATGAATTCCGTCCCTAAACAAAAGGCGATACATGAAAAAAGATAACGGAAGCCAAGACATAGATTAGGTTTTTTGAAAAGAATGTTAAGGGTCTGAATTCTTAGCTAAAAAAAGGCTTGGTGTAAAAATTATTTTGCGAGGAGAATTGAATGCAAAATTTAAAATTTATTTTCTTATTTAGGGCTCAATGCAAAAAAAAAACAAAAAAAAAACAGCCTAAAACTTAAAAGTTAAAAAAAAGAAGTTAAGGAATTAAAAAAAAATTGAAAAATTAGAAGTGTTTAAAAAAATTATAATTTTTATTTCATATTCCATTCTACCTATAATTTCTATCTACCTCTAATTCTCCATTCTACCTATAATTTCTATCTACCTCTAATTCTCCATTCTACCTATAGTTCCTATAAGGTTATGGGTTTGAATTTCTAGCTAATAAAATGCTTGGTGTAAAAATTATTTTGCGAGGAGAATTGAATACAAAATTTAAAATTTATTTTTTTACCTAGGGCGCAATGAAAAAAAAGAAGTCTAAAACCTAAAAGTTAAAAAAAAAGAAGTTAAGGAATTGAAAAAAGACTGAAAAATTAGAAGTGTTTAAAAAATTATAATTTTTATTTCATATTCCATTCTACCTATAATTTCTATCTACCTCTGATTCTCAATTCTACCTCTGATTCTCAATTCTACCTCTAATTCTCCATTCTACCTATAGTTTCTATAATATTCTTTTTTCCTGTCACTGAAATTAGAACATTGAAATATACAGTTTGTATGTTGGCCTCTGCCTTTTCAGTTACATATATCACTAAAAAAAAAAAAATCTACTTCAGAAGCGTTTTTAAGAATTTCGTTCCCAAACCAAAGGTTAAGATAAAAATAACTGAAAACAAGACGTATACTATTTATGTTGAAAAGAATTATCAGAGTTCAAATTTTCAGCTTCTAAAATGCTCTGTTTACTAAATATTTTGAATGAAAAATTTAAATTGAAAATTTGACTTTGTTTTTATTAAACATTGAGAAAAAACTATTGTTACAACAACCAGAATCTGGTAAAATTCATCGTGTTTCTGGCTCTATAGATAAACCAAAAAGCTTGATAATTTTAATGAAGCACTTTGATAACGATTTTGGTAAAATTTACAGTAAAAATGATTTCATAATGCATTAAAACATTTGGTAGATGTGTTAAACTTTAGTAATTCTATCATGATACTTTAGAGCATAGTCTGCAAATCATACACGCGGTTTCTTCTTTTACTTTTCAGTTTCGGATTTTTACTAAATTTGTGGCAATAAAACATTTGGTAAATGTGGTAAACTTTAGTAATTCTATCATGATACTTTAGAGCATAGTCTGCAAATCATACACGCGGTTCTTTCTTTTACTTTTCAGTTTTGGATTTTTGCTAAATTTGTAGTAATAAGAACTATAATTTTGAGAACCAGAATTTCTGGTTAACCGTAACTGTATAGACGGAAAATTAACAAATGAATGGCTTTAAATAACGTATAATTTTAGTTTTATTAACCAAAATTATGTTTTTTACAACCAGAAATGTTATTACCATACAGTACGGCAATTTTACCAGAATTTTTTTTCCACGTGCAATTCTTATTTAATATAAAATTTTATTATTAAAATGTTTTATTTTTCCAAAATTCCCTCGCATTCGGCCATGCTAATGTCTATTGATATTTTTAAACTATGTATTCATTTTTCTAAATTATAACTGCAACAATACTGAAATTTTCTGCTCCTTGAGTAAAAGTATAGATAATGATACACCGAAGGGTATTAAATGTTGATTTAAACATTTTTAAAATAGATGTTAACATAGCTGTCATTACGATACAGCACGGTAATTTTAAGAGAATTTGTTTTCCGTTTAGAAAGTCACATTACAAATGTTTCAATTTCTTTCTAAAAATTACAGCATTAAAAATTAAAATCAAAAAAATTAAAAGCTTTTTAACAAATTTCAATTTTTCATCATTTTCTTTTTTAAATATTTTACTATAATTCAAGTTATATATATAGTGTTGTGACCAAAATTAGAGTATTCTAAGCAGTTTGTATGTCAACCTCTGCCTTTTTAGTTTTATCGCTTGAAGTTTCTACTACAGAAGTGTTTTTGTGAATTCCGTTCTCTAAACAAAAGTCGATAGTACATAAAAAAAAAGATAACGGAAGCCAAAACATAGATTAGGTCTTTTGAAAAGAATTTTAAGTGTTCCCGGTTTTAACTTCTAAAATGTTCAGTTGTGGAATTATTTTTCGTGAAATATTTTTTCACACTAATTTAAATTTATTTTATTTATATAGTTTGCAATACTGAAAAAGAGGATTATGGTAAAATCGTAACGTTCGATTTTTTTTCGATAAAATTACGTTTATTTCGCAGTAAAAACCAAACTTTTAAGGGAATATAAAAATTTTAAAATCAAAGTTTAATAAAGAAAAAAGGATATTATCGATTTGATAACGTTAGCTTGAATTTTTTTTAAACAGCAGTACCTAAATGGATGTCTATTGGTGAGTGCAACAAATATGTAACAAAAAAAATCATGGGAGGAAAAAGAAATTGCAAAATTTATACTTCTGATTTCATTTGCCAACAGTACTGACACATTATAAAAATATAAAAAAAGAATCAGTTTTGTTTAAAGGTTTTTTAGAAAAAGAAGTTACATTTGAAGCTTTCTTACTGCGGCAAAAGTGCGAATTCCGATACACTCAAGCCATTACAAAAGTTTTGCAATACTTACTTCAACGATACAAAACTTAGCAATCTATAAAATATATATATGCATGAAAGTTATTTTTAAGAAAATAAACAACAAATTAAAAGGCGAGAAGTAAAACCAAAAAAAGAAGACTATGAAAAATATTATACTTAAATCATATTTTTTTGCAAATTAACGCAAGATTGCTGATAAATAAATTTCAATATCTTTGAAAACTAAATTTTACTGGCAAAAGTGTAAGAACAAATTTAAAATATTCAACTTTTCAGTTAAAACAAGAAAAAGTAGTTTATTTTATAAAATTTGAAGTCCCAGTATCCGAAAAATTATTTTTTGTTTTCTTAGAAAACTTGACAAATTTCAAATGACCACCAGCAGAAAAGTTTTTTTTAATGTAAATTTTAATTTTTAAATATTTTTTCCTGAACTAGAAAATAATAAACCTGTTAGTAAGTAAAGCAAATTATTGATTCTAAGTATATAATTTTAAATAAAATATTTGATTTTAACAGCGATTTTTCAATCATAATAAATCTGGATACCTCTACACCGTGTAAATAAGTATGGTGAATACTAAACAAGAATATAGTCAAATTTTCCGTATTTTTGGCTCTATAGGAATTAAAAAAAAATTAATTTTACCGAAGCTCTTTGATAATAACTTTTTAGTGAAATTAGCAATAAAATATGGTTTTTATTACAAAGCTGTTTACTAAATGAATGCGATTAAATTAGGTGATTTTTTGCAGAAGTTGGTAATTTTAGCAGTGCCAGTATAGTTTGAGATGGCACAGCAATTTTCATTTTGCTAACCTCTATTTATATTTAGTAAACATTCGAAAACTTTGTTTCTCGTCGGTTATTCGTTATTTTCCCTATGTAATCCCTGTAAGATAACATCTACCAACGTTTAAAAACTGTTAAAATTATGCATTTCGCGAAGGTTTAAAATTACCAAATAAATGGCAAAATGGTTCATAGCTCTGAAGATAATTTTGATAATTTTATCCTTATACTTTAGAGCATGGCATAAAAGTCATTTATTTGTGTACACATACTCTTAAGATTTGTATTTGTTAAACGTATAACATAAATTATTGTTATATTTTACCGTATAACATATTGTTTTAAATGTAATGTGATAAGAACTATAATTTTGGAATTCAGAATTTTCAGTGAACCGTAACAACAGTAAATGGTAAAAATATCATATGAATGGCTTAAACTCCGTATATTATGGTTTAATTTTTAGAAATGTAGTTTCTTTCACCAGAAATGTCTTTAACTATACAAGAATGGTGATTTTGCCAGAATTCTTTTCTCCGTGTTCCCAATGCTGTTTTGAAAGCAGAACAATAAAACAAAATTAAAAATCCTAGTTTTTTTTATGCAGCCGTAATATTTTTAGAGCTATATGTATTTGATAATTTGAAATTTTTTTTATAATATACGCGTAGAATTCCCATAATATGTATTAATTTTATGAGTAATATTTGTTAATTAAATGTTTTTAACACTTATGAATTTTGGAAATGGGATTCTTATCTTTTTTCCCTTTTATTTCAGATAGAAAATTTTCTTATCAGGAAAAAAAAGTGACACGTTATAGCTGGTTTTTAGTTCTATACTTAATATCTAGAAAACATTACCAAGTTTTATTTCTTCTCAAGTAAAACTATTTTTAGACAAACGCAAAATATATTACTACCTTTCCAACTTTAATTCTTTTCTGACAGTTTAACGTATAAAGGAGGGAGTTTAAAATTATTTCTTGAGCTCAGTAGGAATATTTCTTAAAACAAATCGCATTAGCTAAAGAAGAAACAAGAAAAAAGGAAATCATTTTATGGCTCAAAAGGTCAAATTTCCTACAGTAACGAATAATTGAAAACTTTTCGTGCATTTCACTATAAAACGTGAACGTTCACGCAGGATTAGCTGAATACAAAAATTTTTCATAAAAATTGCAACAATGCTTAGTGTTAATTAAACGTGAAAAAGCAATGTATTTTGGATTTACGGAGAAGAATTGTACTTAGAATTTGGTTTCCTAACGTATAAAAGTCAGCTTTTTAAAATATAATTTATCTTCCTTAAATATGTAGTTTATGTTATACGTTAAACAATTTCACTCGTGGATCTACTAATGGTAAAAAAAAAAAGAAAAATAATTTTTCTTATGAATTTGTTTTATTGCTGCCAAAAAATTATTAAAAGAAACATTTATTGCAACAATACTTTGTGTTAAAATTCATCTTTAATGCTAGTTAAATAAAAACGCTTATTCGTGGAAAATTGAAACAATACTTTTATAATTAAGCATGATAAAGCAATATATTTTGGGATTTTGAAGAAGGCTTGTATTAAGATTCTGACATCATTTCTAAAATATGAAATTTAACTTTTTTTTAAAAAAAATATCTTTCTTAAATATGGATTTTTTGTTTTACACGGAATAAAAATTTCTGTTAAAATTATTAATAATTGATTAATAAAGCCAAAATATACGGCATCTAAACCATTCATATGGCAATTTTTCCATTTATATGGTAACGGTTTTCGGGAAATTCAGGATATCGAAATTATAGTTCTCATTACCCCACATCATAGAGCCATAAACATGCTCTCATAGAGCCACAAACACGGCAATTTTACCATATTCTGGTAATTTTGACAATACCTTTTTTTCTTAGTGCACATTCAACAGTTTCACTAGAGGATCAATAGTAAAAATATGTTTTCATCCTTAAAAGTGTGCTTTATTACAACAAACAAATACATTTAAAAGCATATTAATTGCTACAATGCCTACTTTTTAAAATTATACCCAATACTAGTTTAAAAAATACTCATTACAGCAATGCTTAATGCTAATTAAACTTGATATAGCTATGTATTTTGAATTTTCATTGAAAACTACTCATGAAGTGGCAAGTGGTAAAATTTCATTAAAACCTACCTTATAGGTCTTAATAATATACTTTTTTATTCGTGATTTAAACGTTGTTTTTAACTGAAATTTTAAACATTATCACAAGCAATTACTCTCATAATTTCATAACTTATTTTGCGTTTATGAATAACACGTGTATTAAGATTCTAGTTGCGTTTCTAATATATAAAATAAAGCTTTTAAAATATAAAATAAATAATCTTTTTCGAAAGTATACTGCTCTTATACCAATGGTCTATTAATAGGGGAAAGAATATCTTTTCTTATTAATGGGTGTCATTGTTATTAACAAAATAATTTTAATTTGAATAAAAATGAATATTGATTTTTGTTCATAATTAATATTAAAATAAAAATAGCAAATAAAATTACGCGTACTTATATTGGTCTTGTCATAAGATATTCCAAATAATCTTGAATAAGTATATAGATAACTTTTAACAAAAGGATTAAAAATACTTACGGTATTTCATATCAATTGTGTTTTGCATATAACGGAGAAAAAAATATTCTTTAAAAATTACCGTATTATATGGCAATGACATTCTTAATAATGAAAAAAAAAAACATAATTTAGATTTTAAAAAACAACAATATAAAATTTAAATTATCAAATGAATGGTATTTAAACCATTCATTTGATAATTTTTCCCTTCATAGGGTAACGGTTTATCAAAAATTCTGGTTTTCTGAATAATAGCTTTTATTACTATACATTTAGTAAAATATACAAAATTAAAAACACTAACTTTTAACCATATTTACAAAATTATTGCATATAAATCCGTATTTTTTTTATTAAATTTAGCAAAATCATCAATAAAGGGCTTCGGTAAAAATTATCAAGATATACTTCATATAGTGTCTTACTATACTTCTAACAGAGTATTTATGTCTAAATACCCGTAGACTAGAAACACGGTAAAATGTAGCATATTCTGTTAGATTTGGCCATAAATTTTTTTTCTCAGTGATGACGTATCATTTTTGTACAATAAAAAGTATAGGGATATTATATAATAGCGTGTATTACAAAGAAAACTTTTGTATTTGAAATTAAAGTCACCGTGTTTCAAGTCACTGTGTTGTATGTATCAAAATATTTTGGTAAATACGAAGCCATGGTCGTGGTGAAAATATTTACCAAATATTTTTTCTCATGAAATTAAAATATATTTTGGTATACTGGAAAGGGTCTGAGGTTTCATTCTGAAATCAACAGCAGGAATAAAACATTATATGAGACATGTCAGATTTCACGTTTAAAATTTCGAAGTTTTGAAGATCAAACTAAGCAATCAGTAAAAGTATTTAATTAAAATATAGCCTATGGATCCCCGGAAATGAACATGAGAACTTCCGGAGAGACCGGAAATGAACACAAATTTTAAATTTTCGAGCCCATCCTTTAGAATAGTTTACTTATGTAGATTCCCGGTTAGTTTAAATTTTTTCACAGATTCTAGAAAAACTGAGTATTTCATACGTAGTTCAATTTGGCTGGAAAAAAATTGTTAAATATTTGAAAGTAATGGAAATTTTTATTGACTTCAAATTTCTAATTTCGATACGAAAAAAATTTCGGGATAATTATTATAATTGGTAACATTTTCTGTGGTGTATATGGTAACATGTGTCCCTGCTTTCTAAGATTTAATTAAATCATTGCACGTTTATTTTATCAGACAGAAATCTCGATACAGCAGGAGTCATGAAACCAATGCCATGCTTCTGTAGTTTGGGAGAAAAGGAAAATACACCCTTTTCGGGTCCCTGAACATTCGAATGGAAATGAGTTTTACAGCTGGCTCTAAATTGACTGAGTCATGACTTCAACCATACAATGCGAAACAACTTTCAAAACTACGGTTGTGTTACAAAATTTATGCATTTTCTTATGGAAAACTTTAGAAGAGTTCTATTGGTAAAAATTAGCTTAGTAGAAAAATACGTAGCACCATAAAATCTAAATTTATAAATACATGGTTACATTTGAGTTAGAAAATGGCATTTCCTTTTAAAAAGCTAAAGTAGTAAAAAAATAAGCTCAATGGAAAAATGCCAGATCCAAAAATCTGAAAGTATCAGATCTAAGTTACGTATGTGTTTAGGCATATTTTTACTTTTTTCTCGTAGAAAACTTTGAAAATGATCTTTTGGTAAAAAATAATTCAATTCATAAAATACCTGAGATAAAACAATTGGGATGTATAATTTCTGAGCTATACTTATATTTTAAAATGCAATTTATTTTATAAATGACCACTTATGAAAACTATATATTGTAACATAATTTAAAAAAAAAATACATATACTATAACATAATACATAGAACTATAAAAAAGTAAAAAATATTATTTATTATTAATAACGATTAATTACCAGTGACATAGCAGGGCTTATATATCTATAAATTTATTCACCCAATTAAAAATTTTAAAAAGAGATGGAACAATAAAATCGCTAGTTAGCATATTATTATGCAAAAATTCTGCAAGAATGAATGAATAATTAGTTTTACTTGAATAAAATGTTATCATTCTATTCTTTTGTATACTAAAATTATTTATTTACTTCTGAAATATATTAACTTGCATTAATTCCAATATTATTTGGAAGCTAATAGCTTCTGATGTTTTATGTGACCACTTTGCTCTGATTATTTTCGTCTAAAGTTTCATCTAAAGCTACTATACTTCTTATAGAGTCCGTGCGTCTAACGTAATTAGATGGTTACAATAAGCAGTTTCAAAACTGTCTAGATTGGAATGGCGAAAGAGAAAGAAATTGGGATTGGTTGCCTTATTTGACAAAGTATCCCTCAAATTGTGCTTGTTTACTGCGCATTAAAATCACGTTTACTGTATTGACCTATGCTTTGCTTCGTTATTACACAAGCTATAAAGAATACGCTAGACCAGGGCTGTCTAACTTCTTATTCAGGCTGATCGGCCTTAGTTTTCCCATTAAAATGTAAGCAAATTGTTTTATAATCCTTCTGTTCCATTGTTTTGTAATTAATAATTCTACTATTAATTGTTATTGTATAAGAGGTAAGAGGTTATTGTTCAACGTTTTCAAACTGCGGCCCGCCAGGTGATCAGTGACCAGAATTCTGGCCCGTGGGCTCTTTTCAGTTGGACAGCCCTGCGCTAGACCACACCAAATTTTCGTAAATTATTGATTAACCGATTCAAATCTTTAAATCTAAAAAATGTTAAAAGAGTAATGATATTAGTTTTCAAATCCTAATTTTTCCATAAATAATAGGCAATGGATACTCTCAACTCAAGAAGACTGATAATATACACCTCTAACGTGATCTGTAATCCCATGCCAGCTTGCTGTATATAATTAAGATGGCATGTTAACGTCATTACTATATAATACATTGAAGACAGAAGCGATAAAGCTAAAGTCCTCTATAGCAAGTTTAAACCCACTAAAGTTCATTTATTTATATTTCCAAAGACATTAATAAATTAACTGGCACTGGCACATTAAAAATTTAACTGGCAATTAACAGGCACAGCTTTTAAATTTAATTCATATAATTTTCACGCATTTACATTAAATTTTTTTTATGAGTGCATAGGTCACTTCATATTTATATGAATAAGTGCCAAAAGTAATTTTAAAATTAAATAAAATTCGTTTGTTTGCGTTAAAATATTTATTAAACAATCATCTTAATGCAATTCATGAGACATGTTCATCAAATTTAATATGAATCAAATTTTATGAATGTGTCTCGGTTCTAAGTTTCAATGCTCAAACTGTTGAATTGATAACAATATCATCTTAAAAAGAAAGGAACAAAAAATATTACCACTCATTTTTAAAAAAAAAAATCTTCATTGAAGGTTAAAGGTGTTTAAGTAAAAACTTCAAAAGACATGAAATTTGATTTTGGCTAAGGAGAACAAATTAAAATTTTATAAAATAAAGAAAAAAGGCTTGAAAAAATAATAAAATTTATCAATAATTATGTTCGTCTTATATAATTTTTTAATAATTATAATTATTAAATTCAAATAAAGTATTCAATTTTTGAAAATTTAACATATGATCTTACTTACAATTTTCTGAATTCTCTGTCCCTAGTTCAAATAATTACCTAATAAATTATAATGTACTTATCTAAATGTTTCAATATTTATTAAAAAAATTATTCTTCAACATTTTTTTATAATTTATAATTTTCAAAATAAGTCATGAAGAAAACTGTTTTGAATGTTGGAAAATTAAATAAAATAACTTTGCTCATTTGAAAGCAGTTGTTTATTCAAATCAACACATTTTTTTGATACATCAATTTTTTTTTGTAAAAATAATTCTGTAGATTGAAACAAATTTCTTTGAAGTGTATCACTATCATGACCAATAACTAAATTTATTATTCTACAACTGCTGATTTGATAAGTCAGTATCATAAATTCTTAAAAAAACAAACAAACATTGATATTCCTAACATCTTTCTTACGATTCTCAGTATGAAGTTAGAATTACATTTAAATCAAAGCTTCTAAAAATATATATATAAAAATCCCTACGTCAAAAAAATAAGCAATGGAAAGAGTGAAAAGGGTAAAGAAAAAAAAAAGCCACAGAAGACGAAAAGTAAAAATAAACGCGAATGAGTAAACGAAACAGAAATCGAAAGAAAAGGGAGAAAACTGAATAAATCCCTTAGATTTCTAGGATTCTATCTTCATACGATGTTAGATCTAAAAGTGTGTTGCAAAAATAAAATAGCCCGGATTCGAAAGTAAAACACGAGAAAGTGCTACAAAATGAAAACGTGCCCAGAATGTAGTCGATTAAAATCTAATTTACAAGCATTACTGTCGACAGTGTTTGTTTTTCTCTCACTTCGCTATTTTCAAGGAAAAAAAAAGGTTTTACAACTTTACTAACTTTCAGCAGTCTTTTTCAAAGTTTGACGTTTCAACATTCTTTATTTTCTACGATTTTTCAATAAGGTAAAATTCTACCTATTTGTTTCTTATTAAACGTGAATTAGTTTTCCTTTTAAATTGCTCCCTATTCCTTCTTTGCAAAAAGTTTTTCGAGTTTGAAATAGTGTTGTGTGGAAGTAAATTTGTTGGAGTTGTGTTTATGTTTGTTGAAAATATGAAGTATTCTTTCTTTTCAAAATGAACTTTACTTTGTTTATATTTTCTATTGCAAATATCCTCCTAGATTTTAAATTTAGTAAAATATTTCAAAAGGGTGTTTAAAGTGTTTTTTATTCGTAAATTGAAGATAGTTCATTTTCAAGAATTTGCAACGTATTTTATTTTTGTCAGGTTCCTTCAGTAAATTTTTTGTAACTGTGCAAACTAAAATATTTTGAAAGATTGCATTTGGTTAAATAAAAAACAAAAAAATAAACAAGAATTGTATTTCAATTTCACCTAAATGCTGCGTGGTTAACGTGTTATAATTTACCTTAAGTATATGTAAATTTTCTAAACGTTTTGAATGAGATTTTTCCAAAATGCTTGATGGTTATTTGAAAGATTTGTAAAATATTAAGTTATGATAGTGGGTGTGTAATATACCTATTTGTATTGATTTCCATAAAGAATGAACTTAAGCCATCAATGACACACTGTTAGAAATTTTTCGGAAAAAAAGATTAATTAACAATTTATTTAATTTTTATTTTACCATATTCAATCAAAATATTCAAATAACCATGAATAAGATGGTATTCAGACAGTTAACTCTGAGAAAAACCATTCATTAACTGCCTTCACCTAATACGGAATTTGTTTAAACAATACAGATACAAACACAAAACTTTAACTAATATTAAAATTATACAACGGATTTTGATCAATCATTTATGGATTGATATTATTCATTTCTTTTCTCAACAAATTTAATTTATTTTTATCAACAAAAATAACATGAAAATGTGAAGTTAAGTGGGTTTTTTTATTTTGTTTCTAAAATTTAATTCTTCATTTCATTAATACTCGGATTTCATTTTCCATAGGAAAGGTTTTCCTTTTTTATACTTAATCAAATGGAATTATAAAACCACTTAACTAATAACCCCTCCTGCTTATCTCATTAAAGATTATCATCTGTAAAAAGCACGCTAAGTGAGAGCTAAAATCACAATGAAATAGGTAGTTAACAGGAATACAGTATTGTCATTAATATAGTCTATAAAATCAAATTAAAAATTGTATGCTCGAGGAAGAAAAATAACATTTTGTGTCTGATTGACTATCTTATTTCATTTGCACTTATTTTTTCCTTAGTCAGCAAAAATATTAAAAACTATTTTAAAAGAAGTGCTTTTAAACTACACACAATTTGCAGAAACATCGAGCTGCAATCTTAGGACAAAGTTACTACTGCTGATGAAGATATTTCAATTGGAATGGTCTAATATACAACAGAAAGCATCGTTTTATCGTTTTTTTCTTCTAATTTTGATACAGCAAAGCAATTTTTTTTCTGTCTTACAACCGTAAAACAAACTTTTTAACTAACTTAGAAATTCAGTATAAAAAAATTACTCTGATTTCTAGGCGGAGCGCAGTACACCAAAACGTTCTATCTTTTCCTGTAATTGTTATTTCAAATTGTCAGTCATTTTCGCGACCCACGTATCTTTTTCCATGGATTCTCCTACGAATTGTGTCATAGCTCTGAAATCAATACTATTAATATATTAATATTTTCATCAACAATCAGCTGTTTCTGTATATTTTTTTTAATTATTTCTTGTAAAAACTACTTTTTACTGCATCAATAGATAATTATTTTCTTAAATACTTATAAATCTATATGAAATACGACAAATAATCTGATAGCGTGACAGGCATAATTAGTAGACGGACAAAAGTACGAACATTACGTGCTGTAGACACGCCAAAGTACTCTTGTTCTGAGACTCTGTTTTTCCTTTATTTTCATTTCCAAGAGGGTACATAAACAAAAATGAACAAAAGAATACGATGGTCATTACCTAGGGCCCATTATCATTAACTCAAATTTTACAAATTCCTTGCGAAATTGCAAAGTGTTTCGAAATCGAACTTAAAATTCCTTTATTTCAGAACTGAGAGAGCTCATTCCTTTGGTCGGGAATTAGATTATTCATTTGTTGCTTTTTTTTTTACATTACAAAGGTGTTGCCGTGCAATTTAGCATTTTAAACGAATTATCGTTGGAACTGCTCTCTCGAATAAAATGATTTCGGTGCATCATTTTAATGATCTGTTTGAACCGAGTGTTTGTTATTTGGTTTGGAACTTAAGATTGCTTATAGAAATTAGATGATTATGTATCTTAAAACGATTTTTATTTTCTTTTTAAAAATGCTAATGATTCGTTTATGCATTTAAAATAACAATGGTCTTTATTGAAATTTTAATTTTGCACAATGCTGTTTTTATTCTGTGTTCCAAAAATTATATAAAAAGTGAAAAAATTTGCGTCAGTAAAATAATTCAGTAAGTTAAAAAAGTTAAATAGTGAATTATATCAAGTTCGTGTAATGAATTTTTTTATTGATAATTTAAGAATCTGATAACATATTTACAATTTTTTTTTATGGAATATTGAAATGTTTCACTGTATTATTTTAATAATTTTATTCGAACCGAATGTTTGCTATTTGGTTTGGAATTTAAAATAGTTGGTTATTTTATAGAATTTCGTAGATTAAATACCTTCATATTATTTTTATTTTCTTTTTAAAAATGCAAATGATTTTTCATATGTTAAAAAAATTTTGTACAATGCTATTTTTGTCCAAATTAAGGAAAAGTGAACAAGTTTTTGAGTAAAATAATTTAATAAATTAAAGGAAAGAGAGAAGTAGTGAGTTATTTCAATTTTATGAAATAATTGTGAATATTGAAATGCTTCACTTTTAATCAAATAAAAAATAGTGCATTTCGGAGCGTCATTTTAATTATTTATTTGAACCGAATATTTGTCATTTGGTTTCGAAATTAAAATTGTTGATTATTTTATAGAAATTAGATGATTACATACCTTTGAATGATTTTTTTCCTTTCCAAAATGTAAATGATTTTTTTATATGCCAAGAATAAAGTAATCTTTTTATAATGAAATAATAATAAAATTAAAATTTTGTATAATGCTGTTTTTATTTATTGTCTCACAAATTAAAAACAGGTTTTATCTGTAAAATGATTTAGTAAATTAAAAGAGGAGAAATAGTAAATCGTCTTAATTTCATGTAATGAAAATTTTTATTGATAACTTAAGAATTTATTTAACCTTTTTACAAAAAAAATTGTATTTGATGAAATATTGTAATGTTTCACTGTTAATCGAATAAAAGATAGGAAAAATTAGTGCGTTAAATAAAATAAAATAGCTGAAACCATTTTTATTCAAATAAATTTCCATTAGCATAACAAAACATTTAATCGAAAAAATAATTTTGCTCATTCGAATTATTATTATGTAACTGCTTTCTTATGAAAGAAAATAATGAAAAACAAAATGTGAAAATAAATCGTCATTAGAAACAAACAGAAAACTAAAATACGTCTTACATAAAACCCTTTAACGTTGGCAATTTCTTAAATAAGCAATAAAGAAGAATATTTATATCAAATATTCAGTAATTTTATTCTTCTTCCACAAATTAAAAAAATAATCTCAGAAAGAAATTTTGTATTATGACACTTAGAGTTTTGTATGGATTTAGTTTCATAAAAAGACTTTTTCAAAAACTAAGTTATTAAAATAAAATTTTAAAATATTCATTAGACTTCCATGATTGCATCAAGTAATATTTTTTTGATAAACACACTACCTATGAAAATTAAAATATATTTTAAACAGCAATTTTCAATTCTCAAATAGTCCATAAAAATATTTCAAAGGAGTACTTAAAGCATAAATGAGCAGTAAGAGCCGCGATGACTCCGGGGATAGAGAGCTCGCCTTCCAATGAGGCGAACAGGGTTCGAATCCCAGTCGATACGAATTCCGCATCCTGCTTGCACCGACCACAGTGCTGACGTGAAATATCCTCAGTGGTAGACGTATCATGGGTTAGGGTCCCCTTGCCGTCAGGCTAACTGTGGGTGGATCTCGTGGTCCTCCTCTCCATGTAACGCAAATGCGGGTTAACTCCATCAAAAAGTCCTCAATGACGGGAAATTTCTCCCACTACTCGATCCAGGAGTTCCCTTGTCTTCTGGATTGGATTTAAAATTACAAGGCTACGGAGTTGAACATTAGTAGTCGTAAACCCGTAAAAATTGGGTCGGTTGTTCAACGAAGGTTATAAAATAAAATAAAATGAGCAGTAAGATAATATTCTACTTAAGTTAAATGTATTGCATAGCAAAATATATTGTGATAAAATTTTTTAGCATGCGGTGAATTTTTTTCACGAAGCAAGTTCCATATCAATGTATCTTCTTGGTGCAAAATCTGTACAGTTTGTATAAAACAGTAGTTCTATGCTAAACATTGATCATAAAAACCTTACACTTTACAATAAATATGTCTCCAACATACCAGTTCTTATCAAAATAGACCGAAGCTCGTTATACAACAACATATAAGCTTCTACCGTGTTCTCTTCAACTATTCTCAAAACACCGCCATGCAACATATCCAAATCAATCTACAATTAAACTGCAATTTTCAAATATTCCTTAAGAACTTTTTAAAAAAGCACTCAATACATAAGCATTTCCAATGAGCAGAAAGAAAATATTCTACTTTGGTTTAATTTATTGCAAAACAAAAACTAGTGCCGTAAAGATTTTTTTTTTTAAAGAATGCTTTATCATGCGGTATATTTTTTCACAAAGCAAGTTCCGCTTAAACATGTCTTCTTATACATAATCTGTAAAGTTTGTATAAAACAGTAGTTCTGTGTTAAACATTGATCATAAAAATCTTATACTTTACAATAAACATGTCTCCAACGTATCAGTTCTTATCAAAATAGACCGAAGCTCGTTATATACCGACATGTAAACTTCAGCTGTGTTCTCTTCTACTATCCTCAAAATCCCACCATTCAACCTATCCAAATCTATCAGCAAAATGAAGAGAAAAAAAAATCAGAAGGGAAACTACCAGACGGTTCTTCGGTGTAGGGAAACCTTAGTTACAGTATCCTTAAGGTTTCCTAGTTTTCTTTCATATCTACAAGAATTTAGGAGAATAGTTCCTTATGTCACATGGTTTGGTTCCCACACACTATCTTATCCCTATTTCCCCGTTCTTTCAACAAAGTTAAACGTTGCAACCATTCCTTGAGCTGTACGATGACGACGTTGCTGTTGCTGAATCGGAGGGAAGATAAGATTTTGTAACAGCAAAGGGGGTTTATATGGGGACGGGGAGAGAGGTTTGGAACCACCACAGCGATGGGTTGTTGTTATGAATTCTATTATGCTGTCTGCTATGGAAGATGGATCTGGGTTTAAAGCAGGAAAAAATTGGAAATATGTTACGTAATAAAAGATCAATCTTTGAGGATAGAGTCTTCATATGAATATTATCAATTCTGAGACGCTAATTTAATGTAAAATTTTTACGTGGGTGATGTTTGCAATTTAATATTTAAAATCAAAATGTGAAACCCATATAGGTTGGAAAAAAATCCTGTTGTATTGATTAGTTCCATGAAATTTTATTAATCTCGTCTTGGTAAACTATTTATTTCGATAATCCACTAAATGTTTTAAAAATATACTTTGTAATAAATCCTATTGCTACTGCTTGTAAAAAGAAAATTGTAGTATAAACAAATGTCAAGTAATTCATATTCTATAGCCATATTCTGTAATTAATTTAGAAATACAAAATATGACGTTAATAAGCTTTGTTGTACAACGTCGTGTTACTAGCGTTTCAAAATATAATAAATGGCGTAAATGATTCTTATATAGCTCTTTGTTACTACCAATGTAAGGAATTTACGATTAAACATTTTAAGTATATTCTATAGCTTATTTTAAAATACATAAAAAAAACGTTAAGAAACTTAAGCTTAAGAAGCGTTAAGTTTGTTGTATAAGTTCGTGCTACTACAGTTCAAAAATATAAGAAAATGACGTAGAGAGTTCTTGTATAGCTCGTTGCTACTGCCGATGAAAAGAAAATACAATTAAAAGCAAATGATAATTTATTAATATTTATGACCGACTTGTGTTTCTAAAATGGTTCGGACTTTGTTTTTAAATGAATTTATGGTAAATCTATAAAAGCATGTGTCTTTTTCAAAAGAATATTCAAAAGCATATGCCTTTTTTTAAAAAAAATATTCAAAAACATGTGTGTTTTTCAAGAGATATGCAAAAGCATATGCCTTTTCAAATGAATATGCAAAATTATGTGCATTTTTCAAAAGAATAAGCAAAAGCAAATCCTTTGCCATTTTTATTAATTTTATTCCCTTTGTTCTTTTAAAATACTTCATATGTTTTACATTTGCTCAGAAAGAAAAAAAATATTTAAAAAGAATGATTAAAAAGAATATTTCTATTTTCAAAATTCATTTTTCTTAATGAAAATTTTAAAATAAAAAGAATCAAAAGTGAGATAACTGATCCAGAATTTGGTGGTGTTTTGGAATAATTTTCTTCATACTAAGCTCTGAATATATGCTACTATAAAGAATAGGTTCATACACATTATTTTGTTTTCGAAAAGTATCAAATTATTCAAATTTCGAAAATTATCTAACTATATTTCCAATTTTAGATTGTAAAAAATTAAAATCTTTAAACTTTTTTCAATTTATTACTCACATCTTGTGAACGTAATCAAATATAATGTTACTACTAAACTATATTAATAATTAGTTTGTGAAAAATTAAATTTAAGATTATTTTAATTTTCTTTTTCAGATGGCATTGAATATGTTAAGGGCTAAAATGCCACAAAAATTTATACTCTTCTTATAAATATGTATAAATATCTATAACTTTTAAGGAGATTTTGGTTAAGAAAATATATTTTATTTCTATAAACTTTAATGTTAGCTTTCATTTTTATCTTAAAAAGTATAAAATATGCCATTATTGAATGCAATTTTAGTACCATTTTATCTGCTTCTACCTAATTAAACTTTTATTTTGATATAACAATGGTTCATTAGAGTTTTACGATTTATGAATGGTTAATTCTAATTAAGTACTTTTATCTTATTAAATTTGCTTAAGCCCTATTTACGAAAAAATTAAGATTAGTAATTCTTAACTAACATTGTCACGAAATATTATTTTAATAAACTAATTTGAGTAGCAAATGATTTTTACTTCAAGATAAACTTGAAAGGTAAATTCCTTAAATTTCACTTTAAATTGCGCTTCTAACACTTTAATAACTTAGAGAAAGGTTTGACTAATTGCATCTTTCAACTTCCAAATAAAGTAGCTTAAGGAAATGAAAATTTACGAAATAGAAACATTAAGAAATAATTACAATTCCGTTTTCTAATTAATAATATCATTTATTTTCATTTCGAACATGTACTAGATAGAAATAGATTCGTGTAAAAGTGAAATTATATTTCTATTCTTGATTTTTTAATGAAACTAATGAAATGAATAATTTAAAATTTTTTAATCTTTATAGAATGCTACATATTTTATTACATGTGTTAATATTTTATGAATGTATACCAAGAAACAAATATGGTCAAAACTACCAGAGCATAGTAAAATTTACAGTATTTCTGGCTCTATGGAAACTCTAGTTTCAACGCAGCGCTTTGGGAATGATTTTGGTAAAATTAACACTAAAACATGCTTTCATAATATGTGATCAAATTTGATAAATGTAGCAAAATTCGGTAATTTTATTATGATATAGCAGAGCACGCATAAAAACTATTTATTCAATTAAATTTGCTTTTTAACTTTGTATTTTTTACTCAATGTGTAGTAAAATGAACAGTAATTATGAAGAACGGAATTTCCGGTAAGCCATTACCATATGAACGGAAAAAAATTATCAAGTGAATGATTTAAATACTGTATATTTTTGTTTTATTATCCAGAATTATATTGTTGTTTTTCTTACCAGAAATTTCCTTACCGTACCACACAGTATGATAATTTCATTAGAATTTTTTTCCTTCATGGGTAGTTCAAATTTTATGTAGATTTTACACAAAATTTTATTATTAAATTTTGTAAAAATTGCTTTATTTTTCCAAAATTCTCTTACATTCGATGATGCTAATGTCTGTTGTTGTTGCCACGTTTAAAATATGTTTCAACACTGAAATTCACCGTTCATTGAGAATAAATATTGATACTGAGGCATCGAAGAGTATCAAATGTAGATCTAAAATTTTTTTTTCAAATATATGTTACCATAGTTTTCAACGAATTTTATAAAAGCCAATGATATTTATAGAGTTGTTATTTTCAAAGAAAGGTTCTATTAATGTCTTTAAATTTTAAAACTTCAACATAATTAATAAATAATCCCAAGAAACTGAAACTGTAAAATATTAAAAACTTCCTTCGCTTCAAAAACATACAAACAAGAAATAACAGTCGACTTGTTTCGACGGCTGAAAATAGGCGCCCACTTTTCAAGACTTTCCAGACGTGAATGTTCATGTCTGGAAAATCTTGACTGAAGCTCTGATTTTAGAGAGCGTTTATCGATACAGCTTAGAGCATCAGTTTTAAATCAGGTAGTAAAATTAGTGTTACAAAAGGAAGCTGAATGCAGCTCAACTTTATTTACTTTAAATTTTAATATGAGGATTTTTCTTGGGGAAGTAAAACAATTTGAAATATCTGTAATATTTTAAGCATGGATTTATTTTGCATAGTAAATTCAACCTTATTTTTTTTCATTTCTATTTAGTTTTTTTATTTTTAGCAGTAAAAATATGGTTTAAATTTGTAACATGATAATGACATTTGCTAGCATTAACTATATTTAACATGACTAACGTTTATATGACATGGATTAAGCAGAGCATCTAAATCATTGAATACCGATAAATTCATTGCATTTGAAATCAGGGTTGGGTTTTTGCCGTCAAAAACTGGTTTTTGACATGACAGTGGTAAAAACCGTGTTTTTACCGGTAAAAACTGTCAAAACCCGACTGTTTTCTTACATTTATGGCATATAGCGGACAATATATTATTTTCACGTAATTGCCTTTATAAATGAATGATGTAAATGATTGCTATGGATTTTGCAACTATATACATGCATTCTTATAGAAGGATATACATTCATATAGAAATATTGTAATATACTTATTGAAAATAGTGATACTTTTATCATGATAGCTTGATTTGCAAAGGATTCAAAATTTTGCACTTCTTAATTGTTAGAAATAAACAAACAAACAAAAAAGCTTGGAACTATTAATAAATTCAAGAACTAAAAAGAAGAATTTAAAATTTGGCATTTCTTAAATATTAGAAATAAGCTAAACAAAACTTTCAAAACTTGTAACTACTAACAAACTCTAAGTCAAGAATGACTTGACATTCTTCAGTAATGTAATATGCCAAACAAAATGATGCTTGGAAATGTTGAAAATTTTGTTTAGTATCCTAATATTTTCATACCTGCCAACTTTTACGCATTTGGCTTAAAATTTTATTTTTACATTTAAAGTGGTAGTAAATATGCACTATTATTTTTTTTATAAACTTATTTTTAAATGATTTTGATCACCACTATTCTTAAAAAAATTAATCATATATATTAATATGCGCTACTGTCATGGTTTCCAGCTTAAGCTTTTTCAAATACATCGTACTTTTATGCTTAAAATCGAAACTTTAATACCACTGGGAAAAATAATAATGGAAGGGATAAAAAGTTGGCAGGTATGTATTTTACTTCAAATAGTATGTTTTGATATAATCATGTTGGGAAAATGCAAGAGTCTGTTCTTAAATATCTTTTAACAACTTTTTTTCTAGTTTTATTGCCCAACAATGAATTAATTTTAAATTATAAGCAGTTAAACTCAAATAAAAATAGTTTTACCAAATCATGGGTTTTTGACAGTTTTTGACGTTTTTGACAGAGGGGTTTTTGACATGACGGTAAAAACCATGGTATAAACCGGTAAAAACCGTCATGTGTCAAAAACTTGCCAACCCTGTTTGAAATAGTTCGTGGAGATTCATATTTTTACCCTTAATAATTGCAATATACATATGCCGCTGGATTTTACATGCCCAAGTATAAGTGGTTTCTTGCCATTTTACAGTCGATAATAGGAAAATAACAAAATTCACGAAGGATTTCAATTAAGAATAAAGAATGCCATACAAGCTTGAGTCCCATGTGTCGTAAAAGTGGATTGCGATTTATTTCTTCTTTTGCGTGACACGAAATGGCAAATAGCTGCCAATTTTACGAAAGCAAAATGATAAATGATGTTACCATAAAAATGAAAAAGCAGTGTTGTAGTCCAGTGACAAATTACGAGATTTTCATTGTTCACCAAGTTCCTTTCACCAAACTATTTATTTATTTGAATTGCATAGCAACAGTTTGTTTTTCAGCGCTAAAATACAAAAAGAAATGTATTGGGGTTTAATAATAAATTAGAAGAAATAGTTTTGTGGTATATATCGGAATAATTTTATTCTCTAAACGTGTGAAAAAGAAGTTTAGTGGTTAAGCTTTAAGCGAACTTCCGAAAAATAATTTTATCTGCCTGAATAAGAATAAATGAATAATACAACTTGAATTAGGTATTGCACATTCACATGCGATTTAAAATGTTAATGTTTAAATCTATAGAGTTGTAAAACAGAAACGAACGTATTAGAATTCATCTGAAACACACATCTCTTTGAACCTTTGAAGTCTAAAGTTAGGTTTAATATGTTTTAAAATTTCAGAAATATCAGAAATTATTTTTCAAAAACATTTTTTGGTAATATTTTTTCGTGTAATATTTTTTTAAAATCTGAAATATTAAAAGACTACCTTCTTACTCTGATAAAAAAAAGTATGGTCTAAACTATCGGAACATGATAAAATTCACCGTGTTTCTGGCTCTATAGAAACACTAAAAATCCCGCATTATTAATCGAAGTGCTTCAGTAATGATATTGGCAAAGTTAACAATAAAATATAGTTTCAAAATATGTGATAAAATTTGATAAATGGGGTAAAATTTGGTAATTTCTTCATGATACTTTAGAACAAGTCATAAAAACTAGTTATTTGGTTAAATTTACTTATCAGTTTTTTTTTACTTTAAAAACCAGAATGTTCAGTAAGCTGTTACCATATGAAAGGAAAAAAATACAAAAAGAATAGTTTCAATACCGTATATTTTGGTTTTAATAACCAGAATTAAAGTTTTTTTTAACCGGAAATGTCATTACCATACAATTCGGCAATTTAGCGAGAAATTTTTTCTTCCTAAATTTACGAAATCATGATGAATTATTTTGTAATTTTTGAAGTCGTCAAAACATATAAGTCATATAGAAAGCAAGCGTTCCGTAACGACCATCTGCAATACATAGTTTTCAAATCCTTGCAAAAACGCAGTGAAATTCAAATAATACACATGGGAACAACCAATTTGTATTTAAGAGCCAAAAAAAAAAAAAAAAAAAAAAAAAAAAAAAAAACGAAACGTTGTCGAATTCTCATTAATCACTATAGATATAGACAGTATGAAAAAAAAAATAGATAAATAAATAGTCTTAAAATGAGTTTGATATCATGATGAAACCTGGATGAATTTCTGTCATCTTAGTTTTTTTGCATCTTTCTGTTTTGCCGGTCAGTTAAATATGTTTTCTTCTTTTTTATCTCGTCTTCCTCAGTACCGATTCGTTAGAACTAGATAGCGTTCTTTTTACACTTAACACTTAATTTAAATCCCTAATGTGCACACTTTTTTTACTGGTGTCTTACAGCATTCTAAAAATATATATTAACAGTGATTACGAGACAACTTGTATTTATTTCCATTAAAATTAGTTTTAAGTCATAAAAGAAACTGAAAATTTTATATAAAACTAAGTGCGAAATTTTAGTTGTCTCCAAGTTAAAACTAGAGAGATTTAATCAATTCATTTATTCTCGTATAGTTTCAATTTCTAAGTGCATGTGAAGACGCTTGGTGAAACAGCAAGTATGTATCGCAATAAAGTACGATTTGCAGATGATAATTAAAATAATTATATTTTTATTGTAATAAATGAAACTAAATGTGCCTGAATAAGTCAAGGGTAGCCCAAAAGAAACCCAAAAATTGGATCGGCTGTTCAATGACGGTTATAAAATAAAATATAAAAAGGATAGGATTTTGGAGATAAATTTGAAACAATAATTAGATTCCAGTGTAAAAGTTTCAGAAATTATCCTAGTAACTACTTTTTAAGATTATCCAAATTCTTGTACTCAACTTTTCATTAAAAAATATTTTGCATAAAATTAGTTTTTTGTGCCTTATGTTATCTGAACAAAATTATTATCTTTTTCTTAAAAAGAATGCATTGTTTTTGCTCAATTTTTGTTCGGTTTTTACTGAGAAGAACTCGTGCTAGTAAGTGAAACAAAACTCATTCTGGTATACGAAAAAAAACATAATAAGCTGAATAATAGGTATATCAAGATAACACATAAACCTGTTATTTTGATGTACTTGTTATTCAGTCCTACTATATATTTTTTTTTTGTATGCAAAAATCTTTTTTTTTCAAACTTGCATGAATGCTTATATGAGGATATTTTTCTTGAAATATAAGCAAAAACATATAAAAATGAGAGAAGTGCTGATAGTTTTACAATGTCTGGAATGGAATATGGATGGCATATATGAATTAGTAATATGGATGGTATAGTCTTACACGAATATAGAAAAAAATATTTATCTGAAACTGTATATCCACTAGTATAGTACATTTTCAATTTTAACTAAATGAAAATATTAACAGCATTCATATTCATATTCACCATATTCTGGTAGTTGTCTTAACCATACTTTTTTCTCAGTGCAATATGCATAACTTTTTACGTATTTTGTAGTAAGTAAGTTTGTAAAAATTATAAGTTAAAGTTATAAAAAAATACCATGTATTCAAAATCAAATTAAATATAAGCTATAAAATGAGCATAAAACGTCATTAAAGAATTTAAGGACACAAACAAAAAAATCTACTGTTGTCTCCAAAGTGGCTTAATTCAGAAAGATTAATTAATTTTGTTTTTATTGAAAGAATTACAGTAGTCATAAAATCCACAAGATAAAAAATAAGGATTGTTTTTGTTAATATAGTAATCTATTTAATCACGCAGTTAAATCAGGAAAAAAGTCTTCTTACCCAACTCCAATCTATTTTAAAACTGTTATTAAAGGTGAACAATTTAAAATACGGCTTCTGCATTGCCCATACCTTGAGGGTTATTTCAATAAAATGAATTTTACGTCCTCTTTAATGCGTCCTCTTTACGATTCGTTTAAAGTTTATGACCTAATGTTGCTTGAGAGGTATCTTAGAGTTACAAAGCTTAAAATATCATTTAATAAATTGTTCTTTACTTTAGTTATTCCAGTAATTTGGAATCATGTCTATCATTTCAGAAAATCAATGTAATTATTTCTTCCACATCGATATCCTAAAAATTCTGTATTTTATCGAAAAATATATTTGCTGAATGCTTTACAAATTCCCATTTCTTTTTCAAAAAACAACAAAATGTAGTTAAACAGTAAAATTATCGTTGCGTAAACTTGTAGAAAAATATAATATTATACTACTTTACGTTGTTTTAGGAACAATAGTCAATTGATTATATATGAGAAAATAAGCTGAATTATTTTTATTTAACCAATAGTTTCCAACTATTTTTCAACAAATTCCAATCTTCACTAATAGCTAAAGAAATAATTTTTCTGTTTTTTATGTTCTATATATTTCGAAATAAATTCATTGTTAATTTATTCATTCCAATTAAATGAGAAGATTCTACAGTATTTTATTATAAACTAATTTCATGGAAATAAACAAGCACTTTCTATATTATGGAAAGTTTTTCAAAATAATTTCGTTTAAATTCCAATTGTTAAGAAAATAATTTCACTGTAAATTTATGCATTACAATAAAATAAAAGTTTCTTTATATAGTATTTTTAATTAATTTCATGGGAAATAAACGAACCGTAATAATTATTCTATGCAATAATTATTCTAGCAATAACAATATTCTGAATAATTATTCAAAGTTCAAATAAGCTAAAGTAGATAAAAACATTTTCACTTTCATTGCTTTATGCTAAAACGTGCTTTTACATAAAATTTCAATGACAATGATTAATAATGCTTGAAGAACTTTTCTTTACATTTTTGAAGTATATGTGTTGGAAGAAAAAATTTAAAACAGTAACCTATAACTATAATGTTAACTTCATTGAAATTACCATGTTGATGAAAAGGGATAAAAGGCTCAACATAAGAAACACATGCACATTTAAAGCATTAAATGAATTATTAAAAAAAAACGCCAGATTTAACAGAACTGTCCACCTTGATAAAAATAATTAAAATCAATAAGTAAATTACCCAATTTTTCATATTTTTAGGAACCTAAACAATGCAGTGATTATTTGATTATTGAAAAGTGTGAACACGAACGCTTTTCATTTTAAAAAGACTGTGTTGCTTTTATAAGACTGTCATCCATTTTTACATTTTGAGCATAGAAGACATTGGCTAGAAATAGACTAAGCTTAAACAAGCAATTAAAAAAATTCTGTTAAAAACTAACAGAAGTAACAAAAGTACCATATTATTCAAAAAATCATTTGCTAAGTACAGTGGAGCATCGTTTATACGACGCCGAAGGGACCACCGAAAAACGTCGTATAAACGAAAACGTCGTGTAATCGAATTTTACTTCTAAAACTGAAACTAACTCTGTTTTCAGTTAATTTTAATGTTTAACGCGTTGATTTACATAAATTTCTAAATTAGACAAAGCAAAACAAACAAATAACCAAAGAAGAAAAATTGTAGGGAGCAATTTGAATGTATGGTACCTTTATTTATATTTTCTTGCTATTAGTCTCCACAATGCTTTGAATAGCGAGTTGAACTTACTGCTTTCTATGATGCAATTTTAGATTTCTAATCACGGCCAAATCTAATGGCTGAAGCGCACTTGTGCAATTTGCAGGAAAAAAGAGAGCTTTTACATATTCCAAAATAATTAGTATCGATGGGTGCGCTGGACATTGGTCTATGAATAGCAAAATTTTTCGTTTTGCCCCTTCATAACATTGTCTAGTTTTTTCAGTCATCTAGTAAAAATTACGGTCGTCATCCAAGCATTCTTGTTGGCACCCTTTTCTGTATCATTCATGTTGGCAAATTCCGCCCTTTTTTAAAATACACAAGAAAAAATAAAAAATTAAATAAACGTGAACAAAATCTAAAAACCGACGTATAACCGATTCTGTGCGTCGTATAAACGATATATTTTTACATTAAAATGAATAGGAATGATTTGGGACCACACAAAAACGTTGTATAAATGTAAACGTCGTATAAACGATGCTCCACTGTACTTTAAAATGTTAAAAAATTAAATGCAAATGTTAAAAAAATAATTACAAATACTATTTCCCGAAGTTTCATAAAAAAAAAATTTTTTAATCTATTTTATCCACATCGACATTTTGTACTATATTCATATTCAGTACGGAAGGCGTGAAATAGAGAGGGGTTAACAGTTATAAATAACTGTTAACAGTTAACCTAACAATTATAAATAACTGTAGCGATCTCACAGCTGTTTACTAAATATAATATAATCCGTTAAAATGCGTTACTTCATGTATTAAATTAGCCCAAAAGCTCTGATTTTCAATACCGTTAAAAATAATCACAACAAGACAACTCGTAGTTGTATAAAAACCAATATTTGTATTTTAAGTGAGAAAAAATAAAATAAATTCCTAAATAAATAAATAAAAAAAAACTAAATGTTCTAAATATTTATTATTAATAGAAGGAAACAAGTAAAACAATATAATCATAGAATAAAATATTTACTCCCAATACACTCGATTTGTAATATTAATAGAATAAATTAACAAAAATATTTCTGGTTAGCAAAACATTTCTAATTCTTTTTAAATGCTATATTTTTCTTTTAATTCTAATTAAAAAAAAAACGTACTTATCATAAATTGTTTAACATCTACACATACACCACAAAAGATGTAAACAATGCTTTTTAGATTTTCATTTTTTAAACAAGAAGTTGGGGGAAAAAAAAGAAGATAAAACCATTTCAAAGGGAATACTTAATCTAAATTCATGGGGAAAAAAACCTTTCCTGAGCATTTGTTTTCTTATCTTTTTCTATATTGTTAATATTTATAAACAAAAAGTGGTTTCAATAACAAAATAGAAAAATCCTTTTCATCGTTTAACAATGGCGTCCCGTCGTTCAAATAATAATCACGATTTTTATCGAGAGGATTTCATCGATTTGAGCCCTCGGCTCTTGAGGATAAGTGTAATTGAAGTAAATGAAGGAAGTATAATGATGCTAAAAAGAACACAAAGCAGAATATAAAGAGATGGAATGCTCTTTGTGAAATAATACGTTTCATGTGTTTGTTCCATTGACAATGAGTTGATGAGCAAATTAAAATGTTTTGAGATTTATAACAGTTGTTGCAATTAGCATTTTGAAACATTTTACAGTTAATAAACCATTATTCTTTTTAATTATGAAACGATTATTATTGATTTAGTTTTTGTAATATGGAAGCTAAAGTATAAAAAACAAAATCAAGGTAAAGTAAACAGTATCTGAACTGTTTTTAGAATATAAATAAATGTGTCATGAATTGTTTGTATTATCTCTGATTTTGAGTTTAGAGATTTGAAAGGGATCAATCAGAAGGAATTTTATAAAGTATATATTTTTTCTTCCATTTAGTTATGACTAGGAAATTAAATTTAAAAGTTTTTATGAGTAAAATAAAAGCTATTTTTAAGGAAATTATTTTGATACATTAAATCAAAGGTATCCAAAATATCGCAAAACAAAAGAATCGCAAGTTACGAAATTTTTTTAAAATTTTTCTATTTTTAAATATCATTACAAACGATGTAAAACAAATCTCGTCTTGACATCATAATTATAAAGAAAAATATTTCACTTTATTAATGCAAAGAATCGTTCGTTTCAATCTCTTAAAGTAAAACGTATAACAATTTAAAAAATCTATAATAAAAATTCCAAGTTTCAATAATATATGTTCACAATAGATAAAAGACATCTTGTAAAAGCACAAAGTTTTAATTAGTTAATTCAATTTAAATGTCCCACCTAAAACTCAAACAGAATAATTGGTATTCAGAAAAAGAAAAGAAGTTTTGCCTTAAAATTTCTGGTACTAACAATTTTTTCGTAGATTTAAAATATTATTTTCACTATGAAATTAAGTTAAATATTCTATCACTCATTATATCCTGGTTCAACTTGACTGCTTTACTAACAAAAGTTCCCTGATCAAAACATTTGCCAATCCTGGAGAAAGTTTATGCAGCTCCCATTCTGGACTAGATAACCACCTGGAAGTACAAAGTAAATCCACAAGACTGCGCATGGCAATCAGTTTAAACTAATCACTGAGAACATTCACTTGCGGGGTTACTGATTTCAGAATGTTACCCACTGTTCCAGCATGCTACACGAATTTGATTTTTTATGGAGTTCAAGTTGTGGGATTATGTAGGCCCATCTAAATACAATAAAGTGTATGAGTGTTCATTTAGCCAGTCCTAAATTCTGCCAGATTGATGAACGTTGCTGTTGCCATCTAGAAAAATAAAGTATCAATAAATAAATAAGAGATGTTGACGGGGAGTGATAATCTAGTGGTTAGAGTATCGAACTCACGTCCGGAAGGGTTTGTTTGACCTTCGATTTCGCTAAAACCAACCCAGTGCATGAGATATACGTGCTTGTAAAATCTATGTAATTGAAAGTCTTTTGGTCGGTCGCTGAGCAATACCATGGATATAGGGGATCTAGAAAAAATTTCCTTCCCCTTCAGATCTATGTCTAAAGTGAGGAAGTGGCTTCAGGAATGAGTAGTGCTGCCAATTATCCGTGGGAATTCTGTGTTAAGACGTAAGTCCACCTTTCCGGTGTTCTCTTGTCAAAAGAGAGGGGTACTTTCCTGACTTAATTCGCAAAAGACCAATGGCTGGTGAGTTTGATTTCTCCAAGTGTCATTAAGAACAACAGGATGATGAATAAAATGCAACATTTTATTTCGCAGGATGTTTATAGAAATATGCTGGCTTTGTTTTCGGTAACCTCGGTAATCGAGCTCTATCCATAGCAAGAAATACTCTCCCAAAGCACCGCAGACCAGTGTACGATTTCAGGTATATTGCCGATTTGTTCAGGAGAAACTAATTTTGTCCCATAAACTACAGTGAGTGAAAAATTCAGAATACCAGAGAATCTTGCATATAAAGATCACACTTTCTTCTGCATGCTGTTACCGACCTAACAGAAAACTTTAACATTCCTTAATTATATACCATGCCTATAGTCTTGCTTATTACCCTTTAAAATATTTACTGCCCACTGGAGCACGGTACCGCCCATTTTGGAAACTTATACATTTACTTATTAAATTTAAAAAAAAACCCAAAGAAAACATGTATTTTTTTGATAATAACTTTCCCTTCCTTTTTTTATTTACTGGGATTAACTAAAAGTTTTAATTTATGAATCTTTAATTATAGCTCAAAAACGAATGACATCAACTTAGAAATCCGCGTAATATTTGTGATATTGCAAAACTAACGTTTCTGAAAAAAAATTAATTAACCAGGGTTTACTTCAGCTTATGATGATAAATTATGCAATTAAGTTACTGAGATGTTAATTAAATTTTAAGATTCTTATATGTAACAGAAAATGTTTCTTTATGAGTCTTAAACTTTATTTAGATTAAAACAGCTAACATAAGGTAGTAAATTTGGGAAAAAGAAACATGCGATCTTAATGCATCTAGAAAATAAATAAAAATCTAAAACTTTGTAAAGAAAGTAAAAACTTTATTTAGAAACATTAACCGACTTTGTTCTTTCGTTAAATAAAATAAAATTCACGTACATTTAATTAGACATTCTGAAGGAAATGTAACATGTAATGAATAAATAATTTAGGTAAACCGGAGAGGCCGAAAACAAATTTGTCAGAAAAGGATTTACAGCTACTTATGTTTAAATCGATCTGAAGAAGAAGAAAATATAAATTAAGGAAGCTTAAGTTAAGAAATAAACATCTGTTTAAATTAAGGGGTTAATTCAATATTTTGTTTTTAAGCAACATTAGTTTTAACACAAGGTTTAAATATTCGCAATGTGTAAGTGAATATACTGTAACTTTAAGTGTTACGTTCCATTTTCGTTTTAATTTATTTTTGCATTAAACGTTACAAGATTTTTAATGGTATGTATGTAGTCGTAGTTCGTGTTACAAAGACGTTTAAGAGTAGTTTTTAATGTAAGACAATGTTAACGCGATCTTCCTGACCAGGAACTTGATGTAAGAAATACATTATTTAATCTTTATTTGTTCGTAACATATAAATAAACTGTAACTTAAGACTTTACGTTCCATTTTCGTTTTGCTTTATTTTACTTGAAAACTCTCTGAGTTTTAATTGAATGTGTATAGTGGCAGTGCATCTTACAAAGACGTTTACAAGCAATTTTTAAAAGAAACGATCGTTTCTACTTAACTAAGAACATATAAGGATTATTTGATTTAATCTTTATTTGTTCGTAAAATAGGAATAAGCTGCTACTTTGATCTTTACATTTTATTTTTGTTTTACTTCATTTTACTCGAAAAATTACTCGAGTTTTAATTGAACGTGCGTAGTGGTAGTACGGCTTACAAAGACGTTTACGAGCAATTTTTTTTTTATAAAAGACGATAAGTCAATGAGTTTTTACTTTACTAAGGAGACACAAGAAATATATTATTTAATCCTTATTTGTTCGTAAGATATAAATAAATTTATAGTTTATTTTTTATTTACGTCTTACACGGAGGAAAAAAATCTGGGAAAGTTACTGTACTCTAAGGTAATTTACATTTCCAGACAAACAAAAAAAATGCCCATAAAGCAAAAATATACCGAATTTAAACCATTCATTTGACTATTTTTCAATTCATGTGCTAACGGTTTACTGGGAATTCTGATTTTTAAAAATATAGTTCTTATTATTACACATTTAGTGAAGCATACAAAACTGGAAAGTAAGTTTAAACGAATAAGTGTTTTTAATGCCTTACACTAATTTATCCTGATAAAATTAACAGACTTTGTCGCATTTACCAAATTTTATCACACATTATAAAACGATATTTTATTGTTAATTTTACCAAAACCATTACCAAGGGGATTCTGTTTAAATTACCGTGTCTTTTGCTTCATCCATAGTACCAGAAACGGGTAAAATTTCGCCACATTCTGGTAGTTTTGATCAAACTTTTTTTTCTTAGTGTACTCCTTCCCCCCGATTTCCGAGTTTTTAATTCAATTAATTCCCGAGTTTTAATTAAATATGCGTAGTGACAGTAAATATTACTAGAAACTTTATGAGCAATTTATTAATGAACAACGAATTTATTGTATATCTACTAGATTATATTGGAATTCGATTTATAATATGATCTAATTTGCTCTTAAACGTATTTACTTTATGTATTCGAATTATGTGTTAATTTTCATTAATATTTATTTATAAAGCTTATCTATAATTTATCTATTTATGCTTATGATATAACAATAATAAATCATTTGACGTATGTTTATGAAAAGCTAATTCCTGACCACTATTTTTGATTTTGTGAATTCATAAAACTTCAAAACTTATTTTAATATGAAATAAATGCCTGATTAATCTTTTTTACATGTTTTTTTTTCACATTTATGGGAAATTGTCATTTTTTTATACTAGGAAATTGTTTCCGAAACCAGTAATTCTCGTTTTTTTAAGTGAAAAGTATTACATGATAGCAGAAAAAATTAGAACCCCAACATTTTTATTTATGGAAATGACTTTATTCATTCGGTAGTATTTTTTAAATTATTTAATGTAACTAAATATGTTGAATATCTTGCTGAAAAATGCGTTAAATAAACAATTGTGCAATAGTTATTAATGAATAAACGCAAGGCATTTTTTTTTTCTTCTTGAGTAATCACGCTCTTGTTGTTGTCGTCCGTATTCTTTCTTCAGGTGAAAATGTCTCGGCGCAAAGCGAATTTCCTGGAATGGGAATAATTTTCTGGTTTTATTTTTCTTATTTTAGCGTATCAATCTTTGAAATTTATTGTTATAGGGCGATATATGGAACGATAACCTAAATAATCTAATAACAAAATATGCTTATGGCTCAAAATAGCCATTCAATAGGCAATCGAATGCATCTGTGCTTTGACACGTTAGCAATTTTAGCAGAATTTTTCAGTAAGTCTGTGCCACACAATTATCATTGGTAAGCATATCAAACATGCCATAAACTGAATTTAAGTATCTGTAATTGATTTTAAAATTTGCGCAATATTTTCGAATTCAGAGGTTTTGGAATTTTTTATTTCACGTATTTCAATAATTATCACTCTGTAATTTGTATTGCAAAATGACGTGTTCATTCAAAATATTAATATTCTTATACAATATTTAATTTTATAAATCAAAACTTAAACTAAACTGAACTTAAACTAAAAGTAATGCTAAAGTGAGGGAATTTTTGTAGTGAAATGTTTGAATATCTACCTTACTTAGAGGTTTTAGACCCTTTAACTTAAGCTGGCTCTACACTCAGTCAGATAAAAAATATGGGACACTATTAGAAGTTTAACCACAAACAAAATAATATAAAATATCACTTTAATTTATTAATTAAAAATTTAGATTATTTCATTATTTAATAGTAATTAAATATGAATGAATTAATTATAGTTTAAAAGAAGTTAAATTTGAAATAATTAATTTTTTTTTAAATATGAAAGTTAAAAAAAAATTTAAGAAAAGTTTAAGTTTGTAATATTAAATTAAGTTTAGATTAAAACATTTCTATAAATGCTACAAATGAACATAAAAAAATTAAACAATCTCAGACTTATTACGACAAAAATTTTCAATTCATATTTTCCTATCAAGCATATCCAAAAGCACTGATTGATTATCGGAAATTCTACTTTTTCTATTCAAGTACAAGCGTACCAATCAGAAAATTAATCTTTCATAACGAATTCATGAAAAGCATAATTAATACATTAATCAATATCTCAGCCTGCCTCTTAACCTTAAGATCGTATAAATTCTATGATGAAGTCCATGATATATATACATTATTATATGTTCGTATTAAACTGATTCATCTTTTGAACTATCCTCGCTCACACGGGCTTGAAAGGCCAGTAAACTAATCAGTTTTATGATCAAAGAGCTGCGTACCACGATAAGTATATCTTTGGCAGATATACTTACACCTGCCTCTAAATAATCACACCTGTTCCATCGCAATAACAGGCCCAATGTAAAGCTGGCGTACCATATTATATTTGGCATTGAACCACTGACCCGATTTTGAGGTATACGATTATCAATGTTCAACGGCGTAGCTTTGCGGTTTTAAACACAAATCAAGGGAACTCTTGGATCAAACATTGGGAAAAACTAACCTTCATGAAAGATTTTTTGATAGAACTAACCCGCATTTGCGTTACACGGGGAAGAAAACAACGAAAATCATCCACGGTTAACACAACGGCCAGGGGACTCTAACCCATGATTGTTTTACACCACTGAGGATATTTTAGCTAGTACCGTGGTAGGAGCGAGCCGAGAGCAGGATTCGTATCAACCAGCCACCACTGAGATTCGAAGTTGGGTCACCTCATTGGGAAAGGAACGCTCTATTCCCTGAGGCGACTTTCTGCATTAAATATTATCAGTGGCCTCGTTTGTGAGCAGGTAAATTCTGAGCAAGACCCCCACCCAATATCGTTGACCGACCTTCGACTTCAAGTATATGGTCCCTAGAGGTGAATTTTTTTTCTGGCGAGTTTATTTAAAAGTTATTAATCAAATAACTTTTGTCGTTATGTTATACATTACATATGCTACTATCGAATTTTAATTTTTTTGAGAAAGACAGTACATATTTTAAAACTGATGCTTACTCTTGTTCCCTTTTCTTACTCAACAATGACATATATATCTGTTACATTTTTTAAATTATCAGCAAAACATTAATAAAGATAAATTAAAAATTATCAAAAAACTTAACCAAATTTTATTCTGATCTTATATTCATAGGTCTTTCCTTTTTTTAAAAAATCGCTACTTGAAAATACTTCAAAGGTTTAAAAAAAATCTCTCAAATGTTTTGCAAGTACCGAATCTTTTCCACGCTTAGCTATTTTTCAATAAGAAATGTAAAGTTTTGAGACAATTTTTTTCTAAAGCAAAATCAAACTTATATGAAATATTTCCCATAAAATACGATGCGCAATTTTACGATCTTATTTATTTACACTCTTTTAGATTCAATAAAAATAAGACTCTTCTTTATAGAGTTATTTGAGAAAATATGAAATCATTTCTTTTTTTTATTATTATTTTCTCAACCTTTTTTTTGACAGCCTTTTTTTCTTAAGTGAGAAGAATGATCTTTTCAAGACCACGTCCAATCAACCGAGTGCAACTTTTCAGTCATTTTAACTGAAACCGGAGAGAAATTCCTCGAATAAAAATTTCTGGTATCACGCCAAGAATTTTATAACCATCGATCAAGAAAAGATACTACTCACTTGGGTCGATACATGAAAAGAATGGAAAAGAAAGAACAAAAAAAAAACTGTTTTTTTATTCTTAAAATATATAGTGTTACACTTTTTTTAAAAAGACTGTTAGATATTCAACACATAGTAATACTTAAAATAGTTGATAGTATTTTTTCAACACCTGCTGACATCTCACACAGTTGCAAGAAGAACGTCGTTGTCTGGATACCGTAAGATTTATTTAAAATGAAATCTAAAATAAAATATTTATTTTTTTGTGTTTCTATGGACAACGAATATTTATGTAAGAATGTAGTTAGTTAAAACAGCGGTTTATGTAAGAATGTAGTAAGTTAAAGCAGAGGTTCCCAAATTGTGCTACTCGGATTCCTAAGGGTTTCTTGAAAGAGTTACAGAGGTTTCGAGAGTTAGGACTTCTTTTTCAACTAGTTATTAACATTGGGAATTTGTAACTTATTTTGTATCGAATAAGTAGTCCATTATTTATTCAATATTTCTGCTATTCGAATGAAATTATAATTAATTAAAATGCCTATGTAGAAAGAAAATTCAAGATAATATTTTATTCAAATAGCAATATTTTGAATGAATTATAAATAGGAAATGCATTTATGAAAAATTACATTATTTCGCATTGAATAAAAACAACCGAACTCAACAAGGAAGAAGAATATTTAACTGATAAGCATTTATTACAGTTATTTTCGTCCTTTTTCATTTTTATTTTAAAGGATTTCAGCTAATTTATTTTCAGTTTATACATACTCTAAAATCAAGTTAAGAGCTAAATTAGATGCAGCTCTAAACCTGTATTTTCAACTCTCTTAAATAAAGCCCAATTTTGAGACTAATCTGGATTCAACGATATGTTGAAAAAAGTCCCCAGTGTTATTTACGTTAATAAATTTTTTTTTATAAAATTTAAATTGAGTAAAAAAATTACTCTTTCTCCGTTATTTAATTCTATGATTATTTACATAACAGTATGAGGATGTAATCTCACTGTATTTAGCGAACGGTTAAAAATTTAAGTGTGAAATAATTTCAAATATCTTCATTCATCTCTTCAATATCTTCTTTCAAATATCTTCAATGATTTCTTAACCAATATTTCTTCCTTTCTTCATTTTTTTATTTATTAATTTATTTTTTAATTATTTCTGTGTAAGAAGTCGAACTTCAAGTAATGTGATGTTCCATTTCTACTGTTCCCAATATCTTTTTGTGACCCCCAATATCACCAAATAATTTTTATGTTTTGCAAACAGGAAGCAGGAATTCCACTCCCTCCCTCACACAGATATGATTGACAACTGATTCAAACCCAATGCCCTTTTTTGACCGTTGATATACCACTGCCAAGGCCTGGCAGGAAAAAAAAAAGTAGAGGAAAACCTGGCTCTCTCAACAAAACCCTGGGGAGCCAACAATGCTTATATCACTAGGGATGGAGCTACAAAGAAATGGGAGACACATTTTTTGTGTACGGAACGGTCTCCATGACACAGGGGTGCATCACTTTGATTGGAGGAATAGGAGATGATGCAATAAGAGTGTTTTTGCTCCCTACAGGGGTGTGAGGGTCTATTGTTAGATACTGTCGTTTTGTGGGTTTCCTTTAGAAGAGTATAATATTGGGGAGGAGTGGTTATTAAAGAGTCAATATGTATTTTTGATTAAGATTGATTCGTCCGGTATTGCAGAGAGTTCCAAGCTATTACTTCTGAGGATTTAACCTTAAGGAATTTTTTTCTCTTAAACACATGCAGTTTTTTTCATAGGAAAATTAATATTGCTGTTTCTTACTAAATTGGTTCTTAAAATGTTTTAGTTCAGAATGAGTGGATGAGACTTAGCATAATATGAAAATTATTATAGGTCTTATAATTTCGTTATTTTTTTTTTTATAAAAGAACATTATTTTAAGCTTACAAAAATAAATTATTTTACTTTTTAAAAGCTTTCTTTAAAAAAAGAAATTATTTTTGAAAGAAATAAAATGAAAGAAATAAAATAATTTCATATTAAAAAAAGTTAATTTTTTGATTTTTTTTTTAAAAACATAAAATATTTTCGATAAATTTGTTTTTGTATTTTCATATCTCTGTTAAACATTAATCCTGGTTAATCATTAATCAGCAGCTGAAATAGCTTTTCAATGGAGACTTTTATAATTTAAGAAAGGCGCTTTATTTTATTTTATTTATTTATTTCCTTCTTGCTTTCTATTCTAATACTTATTTCTAAGTTTGATATACATCCTGAGTTTAAACATCATAGTTGGATATAAAAATAAACTTATCACTTTTAATTGCGACTTTTCACTAAGTTTCTGCTATATTTTCCAAATTATCCTTAATTTAATTGTTGTTATTATTCGAATTATCCCTTTACTATTGATATTATTTTACGATCGTGTAAGGGTTCTCTAAGTTAAGCATCAAGTGTTTGTCTGCTTATTCACAGCATAAATTACCTAGAAAATTTAAGAATAATATAAGTATCTTAACTAACTTGTTCGAAATTGGTAAATTGGGTATAATTTATGTCATTCTTTTGCAAGAAGAAGAAGCCAACATTTTAGTTAAAATTTTTCGTTGAGGCTTCATCCATTACATGAGTTCATTTATTCTTAAGTAGGAGTTTCAATACGAATTACAATAGCCGTGATACGAAGAGAAACTTTCACTGTAACTCGTTTTAGTTGAATTAAAAAAAATAATTTACAAGGAGAAGTATTGTCTAAAGAGCTTCGTCTTTCGAGTACAGATTAAAATGTTGAGTTGCTGAGCCACTTTCTAGAGTAGTTGAAATTAGGGGTTTCCGAATTATAATTTTCAGCTTCTAAATTTTCATTGGTGATTTTAAGTTTTTAGCTTTTTAAAATTTTGTATTCTACTTCCATGAGTTAAATACTTTGTTTTAGTTAAAGAGTTGTGTAAAACTTCTGATTTTTCATGTTAAAACTTAGATTTTTCCACAAAATATATGTGTTTTTAAAATGCAATATACAAAAATAAATAAATAAAAATTGTAACTAAAATAGTAACTGTAATTAACCCATGCTTGATGGTATATTTGTGTTAATGTGATTAAGATTTTTTGGATATTGGTTTTATTCGAAAATACTTAGCGGTAACACAGCGATACTTGGTAAGCGATTAGATTTTTTCTCCGAAAAAAGTAAATTTTGAACACTACGTGAATCACATAGTTTCTTTTTCTTTTAGTTAATCATTGCTATTTTTCATTTTGAGGGGTCTAGAGGAGTTATCAATTACAAAATTTTCGATTTTAAAAAAAGAAAAAAAAAAAGAATGCATGTTACAACCTGTTTCCGAGCAGTTTGACACAAAGTAATAGGTAGTGCTCAAGAAATTTCCAAAGTTACAGCTGTAATACTGAAATTCTCTCATAAGAACAAAAAATAACACACCTATTTTTTTTAAAAATTGGAACCACCAACAAATTTAAGGATTTTGTTACTTTTATCAAGAATGGATTTTTTAGAATAGTATAAAGTTATTTTTTAAAGCTTAATAATTTTTAAGTTCGTTTTTCTCAATTGAAATAATTTCACCTCTCTCGCAAGTTTTCTCGACTTTTAATAAAGCTTTTAACTTGGCAATTGACTTGGATACAGCTTTTTTCTTAAATTCATGCAAGCACTTGATGTGGAACAGTAGAGTTTTTCGATCATAATAATTTATGGTAAAAATAATTTATATTTTTATGGTCATAATATTTGTTTGCTTTTTTTTAATAAAAATTAAAAAAAAATCTTTTTACAATTTAAGAAATGCAATTTATTTTTTAAATTCTTCGAACTAGTATGGTTTTTAGAAAGAAAGACATTTGACTCCTGTTAAAAAATATTTCAGTTTATTAATATGATTTTTATGACCTTTAATGTGCGCGTAGGATGAGCTAGTATTTTTTTTCTTTAAATTTTCGTTTTAAAGAAAATTAAATTATTAAAGTTCTTTGCAATATTTAAAAAAATAATGTTTGCCTTTAAATAATATCTGTGCTTATATTAAATCCCCTTAAAAAAGTCAAAATTCTAAGTTAAGTTCAATTTTCAAAAAAAAAAATTAATAATAATTGTGCTTCGATGCTCTCGCGGTGGAAATCAAAACTACCTAGACCCCTTAAATCCCGGACTAAATAAAACAAGTCTGAACAGCCTCATTAAAATGTCACACTGTTCAAATGTGCTGTTAAAAATGATGCTAAGTACTGTACTAAATCACCTGAGCTTTCGTTGTTTCATTGTTTTGACATATGAAAATCTCATACTGAGCCAGTAAGATTGAAAAAATGCTTTATCTTCCATACCTGCAGACTGACACAGTCACCGAAAAAAATTTCTTTCTAATTAAAATATTTATGTTTTAAAGTATAAATCTTTGTTTTTTAAAGTTTAAGCATGAATTATTTTAAGCACGAGACTAAATTAATAATTCCGAATTAAAAACAACATATTAATCAAACAATTATGCTTTTAAGTGTTAGTGATGTAGTTTAATTTTCGAAGTTTCTTTCTACTTAATTACTTTGTTACCAGTGTAAAATTTTGCCCAGTGGTGGTTCGTACAAGTTAGTAGCTGTGCTGTTCTAATTTAGTCTATGTTTTGGATTCCGTAGCTTTGAAACATTGATTTTAATTACTCAGACGATTCATATTTTAATATTAACAAAAACCACTATTAGGTCATTTTGCATCACAAGTGTAAGGATCTCAAAAAGTTACTTTGGATTGTTTTGAGAAATATCGCGTTTTCCTTTACGTAAAAAAAGGCTGAAGAAATTTTTTTCTAAAAAAGAAAGAAAGAAAAGTTCAATTAGAAAAATATTTTTAAACTATTTGAAATTAGTTTAAGGGTATTTGATGTTTAAGATGCTTTATTTGTAATGTATAAGACCATTAACGACCAACTGTTTATTATTTTTTCTTTAAACGAACAAAACTTTTTTTATTCATTATAGCATGTATTTTAAGAAAAGACAAAAGATAAATCAAAATCTACTTTTACCTTAAAACTTCTGTAAATGTACTATTCTATAGAAAAATAATTCTTGATAATGATTTTATATCACGCAAATTTATTGTTCAATACAACAAAACTCATTAGCGGCTGAAATTAACAATGAAAAGTGCCAGTTCAAATTTTTTTAACTATAGTGCCACCAAATAAAAAATTATTTAAAAATCACATTCGCCAATAATTCAATTAAGGTCGAGATTTATAGTGAACATTTTATTTTATTTTATGCATTATTTGATATTAGATGGGATTTTAAAGTATTTTATTTCTTCTTAAACTTTTCAAATTAAGTTTTTTCTGCGAATAATTGAATTTGGAAAGCTTGAAACTGCATAATTAAGCGCATTATATGTTTTTTTTCTGAAACAGGTCTTATATTATGAATAAAAAATTTATAATGGTAATTTATTTATATCATAAAGAAAATTTCCCTTAATTTAGTATTTTACCTTATATCCCAATTGAAATTAGACGAACTATTTACAGCCTAACAGCCAGTTTCACTCACTAAGCTTTGAAATTTTTCTTGGCCTTGGTTCATAAAAGTTTATTTTAAATTTTTACTATAAATATAAAGCTGTGATTTTACTCCTTTGTTTTTATAATGAGTTCTTAGTTCAAAGATCAGTAATTAAAAGTGGTCTACCATTATTCGCATCAATTACATATCTCTTTTGGTTTACGATTCCCTTTAATGAATAATTACCTCTCTCTTTAATTCATTAATTATTTTGTCTTTATTTTAATTACCATTGATTTTAAATTATTTAGCTCCATCGAAGCACGTTTTAAAGACACATTAATAAGCAAAATAAACGCGTGGTAAATATCTTTTGAAATACTAATTCAGTGACGTAGTACCGATTCAAGCACCTTTCACGTTGATAACTGATCGTGTAAAAAAATAATTTAACATTTAAGAACGTGCAAAAACTTTTTAAACTGAACAGTATTATAATGTTAATGTTATTATAACGTTAAACCAATGAAAAAAAGTCATTTTTCTAACATCCTCACAAACGGACTAATTAAAATTTTAAATGATTTCTGTAATTGGGGGTAAATTTGCTCCTTGTAAGTGATGTTCAAATTTCAGAACCCGAACCCTAGTATTTAGCGTTATGGAGTTATTAGAGATCGGAAATAGCGTTCCGAAAAAAGGAACGACTAAAATAACTGAGTAAATGCGTAAGAAAAGTTGAGAAATGGCGGTATCTTTTTCCTACTGTGATTAAATCTGGTGCTTTTTTCCAGTATTTTTGTAACGAGGCATTTTTTTTTCTGAGTGCTCATTTTTTCCACCCACCTATTTGACGACCATTTGTTTAAAATTAAAATTAAATTATCATTTACAAATAGAAAACTTGAATATGCAAAGGTGGCATTTAAAATAGCACATGTATTAAAAATAATACTTGTTTTGAAAAAAGAAAATATACCTGAGAATAGAAACTGAACAGGAAATTAAACTAAAATATGCCAAAAACAGTATTGCAACATGACAGTTTAGTTTCTAACAAAATACAAACTTGTCGACACTAAACGTACCGAAACTAAGAAATTGATAGTTTTTCTATTTAAACGATAATGGACATGAGTGTAGGACGTGTGCCCAAAGCCATTTTTAGTACTTACTAAAAGAAGTAATTATTTCCAACACATTATAAAAATAGAAAACTATTATATACATATTGTGAAAAAAATTTTTCATCAATGTTATCAGCTTAAATAATAACAAAATGCTATAGGGGGCAACACTGTTAAAAAAAAACTATCAAATTTAATTTTAATGGCTTTTTTCTCACCAAAGTTTCATCAACGCGTGTGGTCTGGTTCCCATAGCGAACAATCTTCTTTGCGGGAGTCTTGATTGTTAAAAAAGATAAAGCCAACGTATAATAGATTTCTATTGAAAAATTGTAAACACCCCGGAGAGTGAAGATGAAAAGGAGAGAGAGAGAGACGTCATTTTGAACTAATAGGGTGACAGCCCGAGTTGTTGACGTGTCTTGCGTCTGAAATGTTGTCGACAATACCATCTGTTACAGTGTATTGGACATCTGTGAGCTTCCACTGGGACGAAAGAATAAAAGCATCGACATTGTTTTATTTCTTAGATAGAACTAAAGGGTAACACACTAATAAACTTCCTGGGAGCTTTCTTTCGGGGCGATTAAAAGGACTATACTGAAAGTTAAACTGAAAGCTTCTTTATAAATCGATTGCCCAACTGCGTTTGATAAAAAATAATGAATTAAAGTGATTATAAGAGTAATTTGATAATAATTTACCATTGTTTATTGTTTTATTGCTTGCAGTACATATAGCTTTTTAGTTAAGGATAGGTGTACTTATTAGGCGCATTTAAGAAGAAAATTATTTTGAAAATATTTCTCACCAGCCAACCAGGAGAATATATTGTTCGAAGTTATAGAATGTCTATAATAGCAGCATAAAGTTCAAAGTACGCATTTTTTTTAGTTGTTCTGATTAGATAATGTGTTTAAAAAATTATAATAAAAGATTTTTAAATTTTGAGTAAGTAATATGGTTTATATTGAACAAATATTATCAAATCTTGTTTATTTGTTAACATCGAACAAGAGCTACATAACTGGAATATCGTCGAAGGCCACAGATTCATCATCAGTAACGATTATTCTGAGATTCACGCTTAGTAGTTAGATTGTTCGTAAGGTGAAATTGCATTACTTTTTCATATGTTGTGAGGGGAAACACAGAGATGACAACTGTTTAAAAAATGGATAGATTGAACTAAGAATGACCAAATAATTCAGGTTCTCAAATGTAGGAAAATTTTCTTTTAATTATAAATGTTAACGAACCTGAAATGAGCCTTCTGAACGTATAATCACCGAAATAATATATGCTGTACAGTATATGGATTTCATTTGTCTAAAATAGTTTCGTTCTGTTATGCAGCAGCTTCATTTAACCTTTTAATCACTTAATTGTTTTGCAAACTAACTTCATTGATTTCTTTTAAAAAAGCAAATAAATAAATTAATAAAAACCCGTTTCATCACATATTATTCAATTCCGAAATGGAATGTGAGAAATATTTCATTTATTTAAAATAGTTACTTATCGTAATAATTATAGTTACTTATCGTTTACTTATAGTTACTTATCGTTTCATTTAACCTTCTTATTGTTTGGTTTTTTAACAACTAATATAATTGATTTCTTGTAAAAAAAAATTGTTTCATCCCATATTAATGCCAAAATGGAGTGTGAGGAATATTTCTTTCTTGTAAAAATAAGCATGTCTTATCCCATGTTATTCAATGCTAAAATGGAGTCTGAGAAATATATCATTTGTTTAAAATAGCTACTAACCGTTATGGGACAGCTTCATTCAACCTTCTTATTGTTTGGTTTTTTAACAACTAATTTAATTGATTTCTTGTTTTTTTTTTAAAAAAAAAACCTCAATTCATGCTACAATATACAATGATAAAATGAAATGTGCTTGTAGAATACTTACCATAAAGGAAAAGGAGTAAATTATCACTCCCATATTAAAAATTTTATTGTTGTTTTATAAAATAAAAATAAATAAACAAATCAGGATTGATACGCAGTTACATTTGCAGATAAATTTAAATGTTTTAATTGTTTTGTTTCTAAATATTTCAGCTATTGAGCTTAGTTATTTATAATTAGATGCATTCTTATACTTGAAAATTATCAATAAAATATTTTAAATTAAATTTACTCTTTTATTACAGCACCTTCATCATAAAAAGGATAAAAGAAATTACGTCAATTCCTTTAATTCATTCTTATTTACAGAGAGACTTGAAGATATTACTTTTTTTTGCCAAATATTAAACAATATTGAAAGATATCCTGAGAAAGTCTTACTGCAAAAAGAAAAATCTTAATATAATATCAAAACAATGATGCCGTGATAATGATATTTTGAGCTACCCTTATCTGCGTCAGGAATTTTTACTTAACAAAATAAAAAATGACATTTTTCAAAACCTCTTCATTGTATATAAGTATGGCACTCTATTGTTTTTACTCATAGAAAAATAGAATATTAAACTGACAACCAAGAAATTGAAAAAGCTATTTGAGTAAGACATCAAAAAAATTTCATCATTGAATATTATTTCTTCGTATGAAGATGACCTGACTCCAATAAGGCATATTGGAAACCTAAGTGCCTCTTACCTACTTTAGGTAAAGAGAATTGATAATATCAATTTCTATTTGACATGCAGACGCACAAAAAAAGGGAAGCTTAAGACGGTCTTTTATTAAAGCAGTGGCAGTATCATATAGATATAAATTTTTATTTTGAATTTGTTGAAAGAAACGTTTGAAGATGATTTTGTTTTATTTTCTTACTAGAAATGACAGGGAGGCATTTCTGCTCAGTGTTATTTTTCCTTGAAATCAATATTTTGTTTGAACTGTGCAGTTAGTTATGATAATACGGAAAGACAGAATATTTGTTAGTTTAAAATGGGTATCACTTTTAAAGATTTTGTTTAACATAACAGAGAAGTATTTTATTGAATCTTGTAAGAGCTGCATTATTCCGTTTTAATACGTATTTTAATACTTTTAATAATTGTTTTTGTAAGTAAAAATATTGAAATTTGATTGACAAAATAAATAAAAAATAAATAAATGCATGAGATAAAGAAATAAGTAAATGCATGAGGTAAATAAATAAATAAATGTATGAAATAGATAAATGCATGACGTAAGTAAATGCATGAAATAAATAAAAATGCTACTAAACGCAATATCTCGTCAAGAAACTTTGAGTTTTTACATTTGGCATGATCAATAAATTTCAATTTAATAGTATTATAGATAGCATAAGCAAAATAAGAAAAAACATTCATTAAATAGCTATTTTTTTATCGATTTTTAGCACGAAATCTTCATAATTACTCTCACACTCAATATGCTAATTAGTTGATACAATTGAAAAATTTTAAAAGGTTTCATTTTGTAGGATTTTGCTTAAAATGCTTGAAAAGTATTTTATTGAATTTTGTTAGAGTTGTATTATTCTTTTTTTTTAATGCTTATTTTAATATTTTATTGAATCTTGTAAGCGTTGCACTATTCCGTTTTAAGACTTATACTTTAATACTTGTAGTACTTTTTAATGCTTGTAAACATTTGAAATTTGGTGCACAAAAAATTAATAGATAAAAAAGGATGAATAAATTTATGAAATAAATAAATAAATGTATGCATGAAATAAATAAATAAATATAAATGCTACTTTTGATAGCAATATCTCGTCTAGAAACGTTTAATTTTTTACTCTTGGCATGATCAATAAATTTATCGGACTCAGCAGAAAATCTTAATAAATATTCTACCCCAAATATGCTATAATTGTTTTAATTATTATAAGTAAAACACATAAATCCAATTTACCATTATACAGTATTTTTCTCTTCATCATTTCTTAAAAAAATATACTATTTCTTTAGGAATGTGGATTTTTGAACTTCCAAAATATGGAGGATGCATATTTACTGCAATCTTAAAAACGTTCCCCAAACAGAAATAATACTTTTAAATAGCGTGTTTTCTTACATAACTTTGAAATTCATTACATAAATTTAAAAAATATACACATAATTCTAACATTTATTTACTTTAAGATTATTTCACTCAATGAGAATTTTTGCAAATTATTTTACTGAATTTAATAATTACTAATAAAGTTTTTCGTTGTAAGATTAAAAAAATCTTGCATCTTCCTTGAGAATAATAAATTAAAATGAAATAATATAAATTCTTCACGATGATATTAAGTTTATATTTCTCAGTACTTAGTCTAGTAAACTGTAAAATGGGAAAATAAGATTTAAGGAAATCGATGCAATTATTAAAAATGTAATTACGTTAAGTAAAGCAAAATGTGTAATTTTATGCCGAAGTCTTATGCATATAAACATTTAATGCAAATTTTGACAATTTGCTTTAAAAAATGAACTTTTTAATTAAGTTTGTTTAATTAAAAGTTCATTGTTTACCAATGCCTCAAATATCGAATACAACATATTTATATCCCAGTAATCAATATGATTAAAACCAAACTTTATTATTATATTCTACTAAACATTAACGGATTTAAAAATATAAGCTGCGTGTTTTAATTTATATTTTAGGGCAGTTTAAAAAAATCTTCAAAAGACGAAAAAAACTTAAAGATGCATCATTATGTATATTTATAAAAGTAAAAATAAAATTTACTTCAGCACTTCTTTCAAAAATAAATTACTCCTACTTAAAATGCATTCTATTTCCATTAATTAACTAGATTTTGATTAAATTTGTCCTAAAAGATTAAGGGATTACTGGAAGTCTCAAGAAAATCAAGTACTATTTGTTCAGCTTCCATTTTAAGAAACTTTTACACCAATGAGAAAAAAAAAATCCTTGTAGATGTGTTGTTTTTAAAGGCTTAACACTTTTGAACAACGCATTTTTACTTTTTTTTATATTATAAAAACATTAAAAAGTTTAAAGAATAGCAAAGAAAGTAGAGTCTAGGGATTACCTAACAAAATCGCAAGGTGAAAGTATTTTATACTCCAGTGAACAACAACTAAGGAAGAATTTATCCAGTTTCTGTTTTTAAAATTTCGGAGTAGAGTACATTAATTATAGTTTAGAATCTCTTAAAATATAGGTAATTGAGAAAAAAAGAGTTGAAATTAGTTAATTATTTTGATTTGAAAGCATACTAAAAATTAATAATTCATTCAGTTTTATTTTAATTTAGAATTGGTCTCATCAAAAAAATTTTGTGTTCTTTTTTTAAACAAATAAAAAAATATTAGAAATTGTAAGTTTCACAGAGTAAAACAAAACCCTTAGAAAATTACCGTTTTGTATGGTACCTGACATTTCTGGTAAAAAAAAAATCAGTATTTAGGTTAATAAAACCAAAACGTATGGAATTAAAACCCCTCGCTTGATAATTTTTCCGTTCATATGCTAACGGTTTACCGAAAATTCTGGTATTAAATTCGTATTACCACACATTTAGTAAAAAAATACAAAACTGAAACGTAATTCCAAATGAATAAACGGTTTTTACACCAAGTTCTAAGGTATCGTGATAAACTGACCAAATTTTTTCGACATTTACGATGTGTTAACGCTTATTATAAAACATAATTTTACTGTTAATTTTACCGAAATCATTACTAATGCGCTTCGGTAAAAATTAGCAAGCTTTTTAGTGTTCCCATAGAGCCAGAAAATGGTACCATATTCTGGTAATTTTGACCACATTTCTTTCTCGCTGTTTCAGCCGATAACAGTAAGAAAACTTCAAATTAGTTGCTTAATAATTATGTACGAAAGAACAATCACATCATATTTTTTACATTACACTATTACCTTTTTAATAATCTATTCAAGGTTTGCAACGGCACTTTAAACTAACTATATTTTCGCGTTGATTATTTGCCATGTCTAGTAAAACATCTGCATCAAACCATGTGTATCATGAATGCAAACCATGTGTAGATTGAAGTTTAATCCTGTGTTACTTAAATCTGCACTCCGTTAAGAAGGAGCAACTTGCACCTTAACCCGTAATTGCTCAGCCAGAGAAAGTGGTCTTTGTATGAAAAACTTCAGAGTGGAAAAGTTCGTATCCTTTTTGCACCAAATAGATATTTCTTTCTGTTTCATTTGGTCACTTAAGCTTTAAAAAGCACCATATATTAGCTCAAGATCCAAGTCTTATATTTCGTTATGTAGAGTTATCTTATTTCTACATAATATACATGTTTCCAGCGATGAAATATTTGTGCTACCATTTTTTCTTTTAAAAAAGGAGCTCTCCTTTTAAAAGGAAACTAGGCATAAATGGCTCAATAGAGTTTTACTTAAACCAAGAAAACGTAAGCAGCTTTGTTAACTTTGTTTGAAAAAACTTGGTAAATACAAATCAGTTAACCAGTTTCACAACTGAATAGTTTGCATACGATAAACAGCATGCTACCGGTGTCAATTCATTCGCAGATAAGTTGTATTGCAGAGTCGTTTTATCCTGAGTTAGTGAAGCTGTCTTGAAGAATTAATGGAAAGGAAAGTGCTGGAATTTCAGAAGAAACTGCTCAATTGAAATTCTAAATAATCTATATCAATCAAACGCTAAACTGAAAAATTGAAATATTGAATTGCCGTATTTGACCAATAGTTCGTTTTCTCCAACTATAGCTTGTGCAAAATCTATGGGCTTTTTAAAGGTGAATTTTACAGAAACAAATTTACTTTCTTCAGTAATTTATAAATAAAATTAGTCATGAGAAAAATTGACAAAAGATCAAGAAAGACCAGTATAGATTTTCATTTACCATGACCTGGTTTCCCAATATCATTTATTTAAGTCTTGAAACATCCACATCTATATAATATACGGTAAAATTAAGAAATTTTTGATTCCGAATAGTGGCCAGATTTTTAAAAATGGCCACCTTTTAAAGCCTTTTTAAAAATTTAAAATGATTAAAAAAGCTGTTTTTTTGATAGTGTAAGTCATTTCGTTTAGAGCATTTCGCGAAGTATGGTAAACATTACAAGATTCGTTTCTGAAATGAAGAAACGTTATAAGAAATAGCGTGATAAATAATTTTCAGAATACAACTAATAATAATTTCTTTTTATAAAAAAAATGATTAAGTGCATTATTGACAAAAATAGTGGCAACTGGATGAAATTTTTTAATTGCCATTTGTAATATTTAGTCACCTTGTGAACGATGGCGATCGTAATTTTGCCCTATACTATATAACAGGGGTGGTCAACCTGCGGCTCTGGAGCAACTCGAGCTACATGCGGCTCTTTGAAGGATTATTTGCTGCTCTCGATAAATGTACCCGAGTTCTATCTTCCTTTTTGTGCTATTATGTTTTAAAAAATATTTTCGTTTCGTATGTGTTTCAAAATGTATTTTTAATTACCGAGAACAAATATGAAAGACTAAGTGCAATGTTGTTCAATTCAAGGTGAGTTTTCCATTTCCAGTATAATTATGACACAAAAAGCATCTGGAGAATTAGAATTAATAGAGATGCAAGAAGATCAAGCTTTACAATTAAAATATAAGTCGACGTCGATTACTGAATTTTGAAAATTTGTACCAGAATCGAAGTATCCTGAATTAAAAACGGCTGCTTGTCGAATTGTTTCAATATTCGAAACCACGTACTTATTAGAATCATTTTATTCCACTTTAAAATTCGTGAAATCCAAACACCGATCAGTATTAACTAACCAGCATATCAAAGAATTACTGAGAAGTGCTGTCACCAATTATTTACTAATTTTTAAAGAATTATCAAGAGAAGTAAAAAAAATTTGTTTAATTTTAAATTCAATACACATATTTTGTACTTTTACTTCTATGTTTTCAATAAATATAATTTATGCAAAAAAAGTTGATACTTTTTTGAATACCTTTGAAATACGTTTTTAATTGCGGCTCGCGAAAAATTTCAAATTTTGAAAAATGGCTCGATTATATAGGAGCTTGGCCACCCCTGCTATATAACGAGGTGATAATAGGGTTAATAATTTCACTTTGTAAGTAAGTTTCATGGGGTTGAATCTTAGTGATAATTAAGTATTCATTTCCTCAAAAACTTTAATTTTATTTTCTACCTCAAATTTAAACTAAATCTAAAATTTACAGTAAAAAGTAGTGGAACCCTAAATTTTGGTACTTTTTACCAGGACACGTTACTCTTTGTCTATGACCTATTAGGTGATTTTATTTTTATGGTTAGTAGATTGTTCTCTTAGATTCTATTACTTTTGAAACTCAAAATCTTCGATGACCTCTAAAATTGTAAACCAAATATCTCGTTTCAGCAAATCAGTTTCACTACGTTATAATAGTGAGTTCACAAGCTTAAGATAAAATCTTGCTTATCTGTATTTGAATTAATTTCTTAAAATAAATATTTATAATCAATTCAGTTACAAAATTCATGTAATAACATTTGGCCATATGTATAAATAAATAAGGAAAATCTACAAAATGTCCAGTTAAGGTCGAATTGAGTCTAGTAGTAAGAGAGCTAATCTAAAAACACTGGAATAAAATGAATAACTTTTAAAAAACCAATCTGACTGAGTTCTGGAATATCAGAATTACAAAACACTCGCCACAATACTTTTTGTTTTATATTTACTGATAAGCAAACTGATATAGCTATAATAATGAATATTTTAAATAATACAAAATATATGGTTTTATTTTGTTTTACATTAAATCAAAACCTGATGGTCTAACGTTTGATATTCTGCTATTTTATATACTTTTCAGGAAATGGTGAATTTATGAAGAGATTTTCAAGTATGCTTACATCAAACATCCATCCAAAATAAACCATCAAAATGTTTTCAGAATATGGGGTTTTTTTAGTGAAAAAAAAAAGACATTTGGGGAGCATGAGTTCCTTTCCGTTCAAACCGAAACTTCACTTTTTCTAAAAGTCGGAAGAAGATATTTAACTTTTTTTTATTTTCTTTTTGAAAGAGATAGCGAAAGACCATATCAAACATATCAAAAAGCACTTAAACTTCTATTTTTTCTTTTTCATTTTTTAAAAATATTTTTTTTATACATTACCTTTTTTCATCGTACTTCTTAAAAATATTCATTAATATCATACATATATTTTTTAAATGAAATCTAAAAGGTTTAAATTCTCTTTTAAGTGACTATAAATAATTTTGTAGCTTAAAAAAAACGCGAAACTCCATGAGCAGTAAAGTCATAGCTCTTTTTTAGTTCCTTATAACAAAAATGCTGTCATTAAATTATTCGTTTTTTCTAAAATGAATTTTTTTAATCATGAATATATTTCACATGCTTCACACGCAATGTTTTACTAGAACTGCCGAAACTTAAATTCATGCGGAAGTTTCACATTGAAGTTTAGGTACTTTACTGTGATAAATTAGCCAAACAATGCACCCACAATGTAACTAATAACTTGCACGTGAAATTCTTTCATGCATTAAAAATCTGATAAACTTATTATAAACTATATTTACCAAGTGAACTGTGCACTGTAAAAAAATTCTGATCAAATTAGGTTATTAGATACCGGTAATTTGGGTGCATCATCCGTCAAATTCATTTTACCGTAAAATCCATTTAACTGTAAAATCCACATTTACCATAAAATATTATACCTTAATTTTTGCAGTAATATTTATTTAATTAAAGTGATTCAGTGTTTTTACAGTAATTATTACAGTCAAAATTACGATAACGTAAAATTCTTTCATGAATTAAGAATCTGGTAAACTTATTATAAACGATTTACCAAGTGAACTGTGCACTGTAAAATAATATGCTACTTTCATAACTGCGAGTTTGCACTAGTTATTCATAACTATTGGATTTAAGTTTAGCCAATCTTTAGTCAGTAACCTTTGTGCCAAATGACAAATTATAATTTCGAATTCCTTGAATTTATTCACCTGAATTCTGTTTATTTTTCAGGAATGGTATGAATTTCCGGGAAAATTTCCGTACTATACGGTACTGTAATATTATCAGAATCATTTTTCTCCGTGTTCATTATCTCGTTTATTAAAATCTTTTAAAACAAAACTTCCATGTCGTTTTTCCAAAATAGTTACGAATTCCGCTTAAAAATTTAATAATATGATCCGAATATTTTTTTTAAATACTTGATAAAAATATCTTTTTAAAATATAAATTTTTACTAGCTAATCACCAAAATATACTATAAAAAATACCATCAATTGAACCATAACATAATAATTCCAACAAAAGTCTACAGGAGGTAAAATTTTAACATATTGATTTGATAAATTAGGAAATTATCATAAAAAAGGAATTCTAATATTATTTTCATTATTATTATTGTAACTTAATTTTTGTTACATTGGATATCTAATGATATGTTGTAAATTTCGTGCAGCTTTTAAATGTCATTTCAAATATAACTTTTTATTTCGTATATTCGAATAAAATTTTAGAAAATTTTGTTTTTGCGCGTATTGTTTTTTAGATGGGTTATATTGCAATTTCGTGTGTGAAGGATCTTGATAAGGAATGTACCATAACTTATAATATTACAGTCCTTATGTTGCNTTACTTATAATATTACAGTCCTAATGTTGCTGTCCTAATGTTGCAAGCTTAATGTTGCAGTCCAGGTATCTAATATTGGAATCTGACTAATTCAAATACGCTTACGCAACTTACTATGAACTACGCAACTACTGAATCTTTGAACCAGGTTAACATATATTCTTTGGTTCCATTAATTTATCATGAAAATGCTTACTTTGCATTTACTATACACTAACGTTAGTAACATAAATTCTGACTTTTTTATTATTTAGATTTAGAGTATCATGCATGAAGTAAATCTGCTCTTGTCAAAAAATAAATAATTTTGTTTGCTTCTTATATTCTTCTTCCCATTAAAATTCTATAACACCTATTCAAGTTATGCGAATTGTACTATTGATTCATTTTTTTTCTGAAATGTGTCAATATTAGTTTTACAAAGTTGATTGATAAAAATCTGTTGGAAATAATTTTCCAGTTGCTATTTTGGTAGTGGAAATGACATGAAGGGAAGTATTGCCGACGGAATCATTATTGATTGCAAAATAAAAGTGTTTATTTTTTGGTGACATAACATGTTTCCGTATAGTTATGTCTCAGAGACACTTAAGTTTGACGTTTTCACAGACGGTTCATATTTATGTCATTTAAAGTGATAAAGACGAATATTTATTACATCGGCCTCATAGAAGATGAATCTATCCATTTTATGATCCTCCTCACTTTTCGTAATTCGAAGTCAATGCCCAAGTAATCGCTTTCCTCTGGAAGGAAATCAAGATTTCCTCGACTTGTTCCTCATCAGCCTCATCAGGATCGTATTGCTGACACACTTATCTCTCATCCGACCTCCTAGTCCCTGTATGTCCCGGAAATCCGATGATCCTCATCATCATCTAGCGCATCCTGCTCTGGAGGAAAGCGGTGCAAAGTGGATTAGATGATGCTATATACCACTGCATCTTAGAGAGTTGCATCTCTGGAGTCACTGGCAGAGCATCTCTATCATAACTTACTCAAGACTTGCTGACCTCTTGGGGTTTCGGAAAGTCTCCTGTATTCCTTCGGTATATTTTCATCCACTATAATTGTTGTGCCTACTTCCGTATTGATTTTTTGACAGTCTCCTTGATGATATTGAGAAAAAAAATATGGTAAAATTACCGTTCTGTATGGCAATGACATTTCTGGTAAAACAACAACAACAACATATTTCTGATTAATAAAACCAAAATGTACGGTATTTAAACCAGTCATTTGGTTCTTATAGAGTCACTGTAAATTTTACTATATTTTCGTAGTTTTTGACTGTACTTTGTTTTAGTGAAATGAAGTTGAGACCACGAATCACAAATTGGTTGTCACAATAAATGTGTGACGTTTACTCTGAAATAAATAAGATTAGCTCTAAAACTTTTTGTTCCTTTTTTTGAATGAAATTTTTTATTAAATGGTGTGTGTAATACGCTTTCGTTTACTTGTAACTGACTACTTTTACTGAACACTGTCTGAAATGGATGGGTAAAAGAAAATTAAATTACTAAAAACTATGCTTTTTAGGTTGACTAAAAAGGAGAAAATTGTTTTAGACTAAACCTAAAACGAAAAACGTAAGGCGCATCACTTATGAAACACACATACGAAGAATTTTTGATGGTTACAGAAGTTAGTAACGAATGGGATGCGTTCTATGGTTTTCATTGTCATTCCAAAAAAAAAAAAAATTTTTTTTAACTTTTTTATTCAATAATGTAAATTTAATATTTTTTATGAACATTTTCTTCGTTTTTATTTTTGTGTTTGTTTGTTACTTCGGAAAGCGGCCGAAATTTCGATTAACTGTAAATTCTATTTAGCAATAAAAGTTCTGTTTTTAGTGGTCAGAGCAATTTTAAAAGGAAAAAATTGAATTCTTATTCTTTTAAATTTAAAAATAATATTGACTTTTTAAAATAATTGTTGCAAAAAATAAAAATGGTCCGTTTTTCGATTATCATTTTTTTTAAAAGTCTTGCTGGAAAAATTTATACATTAGCATACTTTATTTGTATTTAAAATTCCTTGTGTAAATAATGATTGCGTTGTATATTATAAAGAATGCTACATAAATTGTGTGATACGTTCTCCCTTTTTTAATATTGATTAAAAAGTGATTTGACGTGATTTTGAATTCTTTTTAGAAATCCAAAAACATAGAAAAGGGAACTTTTTATTGTCTAACATAAAGCCATTTAATTGAATAGTTTTTTCTGTTAACTTTTAATTGATAGTTTTAGAACTTTTTGACACTTAAAACATATAATATTTTTTAATGACTGATTTTTATTTGTAGTAATGTAAAATAGTTGATGCTAAATAAAACAAAATTAAGTAATGTATTGGTAGAACCAGGTGCCAAGAAGATTAACTAATCATTAAATTCAGAAAAATAATTTTAAAATTTGCCCATGTCAGGCTGTGTGGCATGAATTTTGACTGCTAGATTAGATTTCAAGTCATATTTACGTCGTTTTCGTTTACTTGTAAATTCGATGATCTTTTAATAATTGATAGCATTCTATAGTTTTTAAGTTTCAGAATTCAATTGTATAAAAATCATAGGTATAGTTAATATTTTGTTTGTTAAAATTTATTTTATACAATCAACAATTTAGGTTATTTATTATCTTTTTGTTTCAGGATTTCTTTCAAATACAGAACTTAAAGTACATAAAATATTAATAGCAGATCAGAAACTCCTAATATCTGCCTTATGTTATACTGATCTTTTGTTATATTCTAATATTAATAAAAAGTCTATATTTTAAATTAAGGCAATATAAAAACTCAATTGCAAACATGGATAATACTTAAATTAAAGTATAATTATCAGGTCATAACTAATTACTATCAGTATAGTTAAAAAAATTAAACTAGTCCATCAAGTTTAATTTATGAAACTTTCTATATCGCATTACTATTTATAAATCATTTTGTATTTCTCTGTAGTAAATTATTTTATTAAAATATGATCCATTGAATAAAAATAAAAAATAATCTAGCACAGTCAGTTGTAGGACAGGAGAGGTCATGAAGATTAAGGCCTTGTAATTTCGTGATCAACAGCAAGAATCTAGTTATGAGATCAGCATTGCACTTTACCGCTTTTTACTTACGAGACAAGCTGATACCCATTGATTTGAAGCTGGGAAGGCTTCACGCCTCTATTATGGATCGAACCTCAGTCTAACACAGTGGCAAATCAGGTGTTTTCTATCTGTCTAATAAATCATAATAACATAAATTCAATTTCATAAAGAGGAAATTGTGCTTTGTTCTACTTATATCTTTTGCAACTGCAGTTACTTAAACCATTACTAAACGAGGTATTCTATACAAACTATATGCTTGTCATTTATTTTCAAGACCATACGTGTAAATTATTTTATGCATTTTAATTTGATAAGTCTCTAATTTTGAAATACTTTTCAATGAAACCTAAGAATATTTTTAAAAAATATTTATATTTTAAAACGTTTATTTGTGATTTTCTCTCCTAAGATAAAAATCTAGGACAAGAATAATTTTAACTCTTTAAATTTTGGAGATAAAAATCACAATATCTTTCATATTAGTTGAAACCATAATACGGAGCTATATTGCACCACTTTTTTTTAAATCAAATTTACACTGCCTTACGGTTCAAGACACCAATGATATGGTTTGACGCTATAATTTTATTTATTGCAAACAAAAATTAATATAAGCTTTAATTTTTTTAACATGAATTTTAATGTAAGCTTACAGAATTAAATATGACCTATAGTGGTATCATTTTTTTACACTTACATAATTTTTTACTCAGTATTTTTTCCTTTTTGAGACTTTAATTAAGAGTTTGTTAATTATTAATAAGGATAATATTGTGAAATATAAATCTGTTTCTTAAGAAGTTTATTAAGCTCCTAATAAGCAAAAATCAAGATGTTCTATAAAGTAGCAATGACCACGAACACCCCTCCAGCTTTATGGAAACAAGATATTAGTGAAGAAATACCTGCATACATCGATTTAAGGTATGCAGCGAAATGTGGTGCGCCCCAACTTAGCATTCCAAAACCGAGCGGTAATACCAAACATAGCAACCCCTGCCATCTCACAGATTTCTCATTTCCCAGCCTTCTCGATATCGTACTTCCTCCTAAATTTGTAACCAGCCCATGATTAATGATATCTATCCGACCTTTCGCTTGCTTGTTCTGCTCCCCACATCCTACAGCATCCTGCATACACCCCCGCCTGCGCCCATTCCTGTATACAAATGAACTACCAGAAAGACGATAGAGGCAGGCATGCATAAACAGACGACGTTGGGTACGTGTGCTAAATCTTCCCGTTGTCAACTAGCCTGATGCGCATTTAGGGCCATAGGAGGAGTTGGAAAGTTCTTAACGAGATAGAGGCTAGAATAGACCCTCTTTCAAAATAACTCTTCCATAACACTTTAAAACTGTTGAGTGAAGATTTTAGAGTACATATTTATAGTTGCAGTTGAGGATTAATCATTTTGCAACATCAGATTTACCATTAGTCTGACTGATGTGGCGGAAGACTGAGATGTTCTAGCAATTAGAAGCGTGTTTGCTTGTTTAATGATTTATATAAGTTATTTATCACTGCCAAACAGATTGATGGGAGCAACTTGAATCAGTGTTGATGCTAATAATTAGCTAAATAACACCCGGAAACGGATTTTGTTGCTAAAATGCTTACTCTATGTTGCATATATTCAATACTTATCTTAATAATTAGTCAAATGTTATTTAATAATAGATTTATCAGATTACCAACGTTACCGAAGCTCTTTGGTAAAACTAACAGTAAGTAACGTTTATAATATGCGTTAAAATTTGGTAAATGTGATAAAACTTAGTATTTTACCATACCTCAAGGCATAAACTATTTATTCTTTAAATTTATTTTTCACTTTTATATTTTTTGCTGAATGTGTGGTAGTAGGAAATATAATTTCGAAAATCAGAATTTCCGATTAACTGCTAACATAGGAAACGAACAATTACGAAATGAATGGTATAAATACCATATGTTTTGGTTTTATTAACCTGAATTATAATTTTTTTTTCTCCAGAAATGGCATTACCGTACAATACGGTAATTTTATTAGAATTTTTTTGTCGTGCATATTATTGATATTTTGAAACCTAAATTGCATGCTTTTTTTCTACAACCTAAAGGTGTTCCGTTCATTTTAGCACCTTAAGGTTCTGCAGAAAATCAGAACGTAATCACAAGGTGTTAAAAGGAAACATGGTTTTGTTCTTGTGGAATCTTAGTATTGTGTAATCCAATTTAAAAAAGGTTTAATTTGCAGGTCATTATGGTTGAACGTGCCACCGAATTAAATTTGCCCCGTATTACATTTCAACTTGGTAATAATATTTTGGTTACAATAAATTGACACGATATTGTGATTGTTAGAAGTATGATAAGATAGTACACGGGCTAGAAAAAAATGAAAGAAAGTTATACAATTAAAAATCTAAAATTAAAATGCAAGAAAAGACAGCTATTTATCAAAAAAAAATTTATAAATAAAATACTTTTTTTTACATTAATTATTGAAGCATAAAAGAGCATACACAATACTAAAAGTGTTTGGTATTTAAATTACAAATTTTAGTGACAGAGTAATTCTATTAAGCAAAACCGCATTGTTCGTGCCCCTTTCTTTAATATAAAAACACTTTTACTAGATGAATCAGGTTCCATTATTTAAAGAAACAATCTCGTTTGTCACGCATATTTGATATCTCTCAACTATTACGAACCACAATGATAAATCTGCGTCACACCATTTCAGTTTTTCTACCCAATACCTCTCAACTTGATACTTACACAAAGAGATGCTTGCCATTCGCAAAGTTTACTTTTTTATAATGGTTCAATTGGTCCGAGAGACACGCTTGATTCAAGAAGGAAACGGAGCGTCAACTTCAGGAGTGACAGTTGAGCATTTCTCTCATCTTGTGCAAACACTCGCTTTTCCGAAACGCCCTCGCAATATGCAACCACTTTGCTAACCCACCCCCTCAAACACAAAACTCTCTCTCTTTTCTTTCACACCCTCATTCAGTTGCGGTTTTGATCCCCCCCAAGTTCCCTATTGCTGAAAGGATGGAAGGGAGAAAGGGGAGCCCTCATCTTCCTCCACCTCCTAAGCAGGGGTCGACCAGGGATCATTCCTTGTCAATCATTTTCAAACATGCTATCGTGCGATGAAAGAGATATGGGGTGCAGAGGATGGCTTTCTGAACCCCGTTGCTGTTTTGGTAAGGAATTAATGGAATTAATTAAGACGGGAAATTGGAGAAGTGTATTGGAGATACGTTACGTAATTAGAATAGCATTAATATTAATAATATGGTTGAGTACTCGTTGGAAATAGTATTCAGTATGAGATTATATGCGCTTATTTGATTAATTTAATAACTAGGTTTGTATTTAATATTGATTGATGAATGTGAAGTTTAATGGCTCGAAAAGTAAAAGAAACTGTACTGCTACTAACTTGAATGACTGTACGCAATCAAACTACGGAAATAAAGAGATGTTGTAAACTATGGTTGGCACAATATTGCCAGACGTTGGAAATAGTATTCTGAAAGAGAATTTATGTACTTATTTGATTAATTTAATTGCTAGGTTTTTATTTAATCAGATTGGAATGAATGTAAAGTTGGAGAATATATGCACTTGTTTGATTTATTTAATAATTGTGTTTGTATTTAATCAGATTAAAATAAATGTAAATATAATTTCTCAAAAAGTGGAAGAAGCTGCTCTACTACTAACTTCAACGAATTTATGCACGCAAGCTAACGAAATAAAGAGATGTTTTAAACTACACTTGACACAATGATGACACACGTTGGAAATAATATTCAGAAGTTGAATATATGCTCTTATTATATATATATTTGATAATTATATGTTCAACTTCNAAAATTTGGGTGCGGTGGTCAGGAGCGAAAAAGGCATTGTTTTATTTTATTTTATAGCCGTCGTTGAACAGCCGACCCAATTTCATGGGTTTACGACTACTAACGTTCAACTCCGTAGCCTTGTAATTTTGAACCAATCCAGAAGACAAGGAAACTCCTGGATCAGTACCCCAGAGTTATTGATTTATTATGCGAACATGGAGGACTTTGCGACTCGACAGATTTAACGTGCATCAGTCACCATTTTAATACACGGGGAGTCTTCGACCGGTGAGGATCGAACCCACGAGCTCTTGGACATGGGCCCAGCACCCTACCAACCAGGCTATCCTTGCCTGCTCACTTATTCTATAAATAAGATTTTATTTAATATTGAATTACGTGCAAAATTTAACGGTTCAGGAAGCGGAAGAGGCTTAACTTGAATGTTATTACTCAATCAAACTAACGAAATAAAGAGGTGTTTTAAACTATAGTTGGCACGAAAAATAAATAATTTAAGAAAGAAAAAATCTCTGTGATTACTTGAAGATGACACCATATTCACCAGACAAGAAAAAAATCTCGTTACTTTAGTTACATTTTGGGTTATTGGTTTACATTTTACAATTAAAATTTTTTTTCTCACTCCAAACAGGATTTGTTGATAATGCATCTTCTTTGATGAATAATTTTTTTCAAAAAATGTTTGCGATGTTAAAATGCTACAGACTAATACACAATATTAGAATATTAGCCGATATGTCAGAGTGAGTACGGTTGAAATGGCAGCTTGGAGCACCGACACTCAAAAAAAGCAAAAGAAAAGGTAAAAGTACCGACACTCATGATGCCGTTACTTTTCAATGTATTATTAATTAATACCAAACGTGTTACGGAGTAAAAAATTAGAAATGCTGAAATCTTTACAATAATAATTACCGTAAAATTAACGAATTTCTCTAACTAAATAAATATTTCTGAAAAATTTACGGTATAATATTTTACTACGGGAAAAGAGATTTTACGGTAAAATTAATTTTACGGATGATGCTCCCAAAGTAGCGGTAATACCGTAATTTTTATACCGTAATACGTATGCGGAATTTTTTGCAGTGCAACCATTGACTTATTTGAGGTCACTCCCTGGAACCATTAAGATTGAGCCCTAGTAAGTGATTATTAGATCAAAAGTTATTCAGGATGATTCCGATTTTTTACACACCACAATAAGCACTTTTGAAGTTTTGAAGCATCTCCATTCAACTTTCAATACGCTTGTGTAAATTTTCCACTAAAGTTTATTTTTTCATGTTTCATAGCGGAATTTATTTTAAATTGATTTACAATATTTTATTTTGTGAAATAAAATAAGGAGGTAAATATCTGTGGTCCTTATCAAATATTAAATTTTATAGTTCTAATATTTTTACACTAAATCTCTAACGTGACATCTAGTTTGAATATGTATTTCAAACAACACAGCATATTTTGAATGAAATAAATGAATTTTTAAATATCCCTCCCTTTATTTTATGCTTGCAACGTGAGCCGTGGGAGGAAAATTTTAAAATTTCCATTAGACAGATATCGAGGCGAGCACTATGGCGGAGCTGAATAAACATGATGCATACAGATGAAGACAGAGGATATGTCGGTATCCTATGATGATGACAGAATGCAGTATTGGAGCAGGAAAGCCTTATTGAATAATAATAAGTCTTCCAAACTTAATGATTCAATTTAAATGCATTGCTAATTGCATAAAATTTAAAACTTCCGGTTGGTAGTTTAGAGTACTTCTTAGCATTTTTAAGTAGCTGGTCCTCAAAAATCGGGCAGCAATTTGTTCTTGATTTTAATGACTTGTGATTACTTTGTCAATATTTGGAAGAAGGCTAATTATGGATAACTATTATGTTTTAAATGCAACATATATAGTTAGTTATATTATACAGTTATCTAAATATTCGAGTAATACTTACCTACAAAATGATTCAATAGAATGCTTTCGTTTGATAAATATTTTTTTAAATAATTAAGGAGCTGGTTCTCAAAAAAAGGCAGCCCTTGCTCTTGATTTTATTGATTTATAACTGCCTTATGAATAAGCAAATAAAAGTTAATTATGATGGAATATTATAGTTTATATGTTTTTGATATTAATCTATAAAAATATAAAGTAATTTTATATTATTAAAATATAGCTAACAAAACAAATAATATTTACACACGTAAGCATATTCATTGAATCAAATATGTATTTTAGAAAACAACAATTCAATAGCGATATTAATGCCTTTCATCCTTCATACATTTTTAATATACTCGTATGAAAATCGTTCAAATTTGCACAGTAATCTAAGGTATCGAAAAAATTGTTAAACCTTAGAGATACAAAATTTTACCTAAAAATATCATAAATTCATTCATTTTTGTAAAAATATTCATTCATCAAAGATTTTAGACTTGATCAACAATATTATTACTTGGACGTGTAGTGTAGGCAGAACTGTTTGTCATTTTAAAATTTTTTCAATAATTTGCACACATGTGCTGTAGTGAAAAAGAAAATTATGTCTTTGAACGCTGAGAAAGAAAGTATGGTCAAAACTAATAGAATATGGTAAAATTTATCTTGTTTCTGACTCTAGGGGAACACCAAAAAGGTCGTAATTTCCACCAAAGCGTTTGTCACAGTTTTTGGTAAAATTAACAATAAAATAGGTTTTTAGACTGTGTCATAAAATTTGGTAATTTTATCATCATAACTTAGAGCCTGGCATAAAAACCATTTATTGGGTTAAATTTGCATTTCAGTTAAGTATTTTTTCTTCAAAATGTGTCGTAAACAAAACTATAATCTTCACAACCAGATTTCCCGGTAAATCGTTACCATATGACGGTATGAAAAATCACTGACTGATTGGTTTATTTTGGTTTTATGAATCAGAATTATGTTGTTTCATGGGTCAACGTTTTTATGGCAATAAATTCATCACAACTCCAGTCTACAAAAATATAACCACCGGAAGTGGCTTTTTTTCCATGGACAAATTTGATACGTATAAAATAAATTCTATAAAGATAAAAACCGAAGTTATATACAAAAAACATTGTTGCACACTAAATATTAGCTGAGTTACATGAGTTTTTTTATTTATCAAGGCTTGTGCTTCTAGTGATCAGATTTTGGTAGACTATTTTTCTGTGACCGGACACACATCGGTAAACCAAGAACCGTTAACAGACCTTTTGCTTCATTTTTCTCATATATATATATATATATATATANATATATATATATATCCGCCTACTAAAACTTTTCTTAAGTTACAACTTTAATATGACAACATTAGCATTTTTCTCTTAAAAACGATTTTCACCCTCGTCAATACTGAAGACTAGAATTCTATAACATCGTAGTAGTGAAGTTTTTCCGTTAACCTCTATCATGATGCAACAGAGCGTTATTTGTAAGGGAACATATTGGGAAATATGACTGAAGCTTGGCCTCTCTTTCGACTTAGTCATACATCAACTGAAAAGGATGCCTGATCTTGAAAGCTCACTCGCCCGACGTGTCAAAATATAAAAAAAAAGAAAGACCATTCCCCCCCTTTTTTTAACACCATTTCCATCCACCCATAGATGAATAAGAGGGGATGGATTCCATTTTACTTCGTGCGGAATGAAGAGAAGGAGTGAGGTACTGAAATGCAGATTTTGACTGTTAGCGCACATCTGGAAAAGTCTGGGCAAGGAATGTCACACATCATTGATGCTTATGGACTTAAGTTCGGGATTTCATTAATCCCATGAAAAAAAGGACTTTGGTGTGACTTACTTTTTCCTTTTTCCAGTCATTGGATACTGAATTTGAATGGGTAGTGTTATTTTAAGCTCCTTCTTTTTTTTTTTTCCTTTACCACATGACTGTCCTTTTTGAAATTGGAATTCATTTTTTGCTACTTTAAAAAAAAAAAAGATAATAGGAGAGGTAAAGAAAATAACTTATGCCTTGTAAGGGAAATCAGGATTTATTTTTATCGAAAAAATCGAATTGAAAATCCAGTCGCTGATAATTTTATAGATTAAATGCATGAAGGATTTTAAAATAGCTTTATCAAGCTATAAATGTTAGTTTCTTTCTCCAAACTGTTTTTCGATTTCTATTAAATAAAATTTCAAAGAGAGTTTAATTAATTTTAAAATATTGATTTTTTTTTAAAAAAAAAAATTCATTTTTTGAAATATTTTATAATTTTTATGAGGCTTTTTTTCATACACCGCTTTTGGAAATTGTTTTTATCACTGTTCATATTGTCTGAATTTATAGTCATTCAAATATTTTTTATATTAAAAAGAAATAGTGATTTCGAAAATTAAAAACCGATGGTTGTGCTGAGCAAAATTATAAAAAAAAACATCCGTTTGAAATAAAAATTTAACACAAACACAAAAAAAAATATTAAAATTCATACACTGACTTAAGGTATCTTGACAAATTCAGATGAGTTTCTCAAAATTTTAAAAAAAATATTCTGAACATCCAAATTTTCTTGTACAATAAGACTTCATTGTGTTCAGCAGATTCTAGTTCCATTGAAATGGCTGAATGGTCAATTTCAGAAATTCCTTTTATTTACTTATTTTTCGAATTCAAATGAATATTTAAATTTGATGGAAAATAAATGCTGGTTCAAATTCTAAGTTTTCAACTTAGGAAAATTTGAAAAATAAAACGAATTATTTACTACCGATTCATGAGGGTACATCGAATTGTATACATTTTATCTATCTAACAAAACATCTACTGTGTAAGAGGTGATGGAGCGCTCGTCTTTCTATTAGGTGATCAAGGTTCGATCCCCGGCAATGGCGGGCTTATGCGAATTTTTCTCCGTGTTCAACACTGATTACAATGAAATTTAAATAAATTAATCGTCCTGAAATTTGGACAGTGTGTAACTAAAACAATTTTCGCCCCTAATCCTAAAAATAGTTCAAAAATTTAAATTAGATTGTTCCACAGAGACGTTTGAAAAATGGAAATTTCTCATTAGTTATCATTGTTTCCATGTGAAACAGCCATTAATATAATTAGAACTGCAAATGATTTTGATTTATCATAAATTTTAAAAAAATAACATATTTGATGTCTGCTAGCTTATAGCTGTCATAAAACAAAACAAAAAAAAAGAATTTATTGCAGATTCTTAAATATTTATTATATCACATACAGATAAACTTAAGAGGAAGTGTAGGTAGACTACGTAACTAAATTAGTATTTCTAAAGTTATCTGAAACCACGTGCTTTTGTTTATAGATATGCGCTTAAAACATGTTCCTATAAAACTAAATAATTAAGAATCAACGATAATTTAAGTAACGAAAAATGAGGCATGTTCTGAAAAGTAAAGTTGATAAAGAAATAGTACTAATTCGTCTAAGAAAAATGTTAGAAATCGCCATACTATTATTTTTACCAATGATGCTTGATTAATTTCGGTTATATCTAATATTGAAAAAAAGTACTGAAAAGCAAAATTAATGGAGAAATAGTTTTAAATCATCTGGAAGAAGCATACCTTTCCATACTATTACTCAATCGCCATATTAATTCACGCCAAAGATGTTTAATTAATTTTGATAATTCATACTAATTCGAGCGTAAAATAAGCCATGTACTAAAAAGCGAAAGTAATGGAGAAATAGTTTTAATTCATCTGGAAGAAGCATACCTTTTCATACTATTACTCATTTGCCATATTAATTCACGCCAAAGATGTTTAATTAATTTTGGTAATTCATACTAATTCGAGCGTAAAATAAGTCATGTACTAAAAAGCGAAATTAATGGAGAAATGGTACTAATTTGTTTAGGAGAAAAGTGAAAAATCGCTATAATATTTTTTAAGTCAATGATGCTTAATCAATGTTGGAAACAGGTACTAATTGAAATTTTAAAAAAATAATGCACTGAAGAGCAAAGTTTAATCTTGAAAATTTACTAATTCCTCTATTAGAAAAGTAAAAAATCACCATTCTATTATGGATTTCAATGATGTTTAATTAATTTTGGTAATAAGCACTTCTCGTATTATGGTAATTGGTTCAGTTTTAGTAAGTTCCAAATGTAGTTATATAGGTACAAAGTATTATATAAGCGTACTTGGCACCTATTAAAACTGCGCCGATACTGTACAGTTTAAATATAGATATCGTGAAAAGAAGTTTAATTTTTATTATCATGAGTTGGCTTGGAGTAAGAGCATCATGCTAAGTGATATTGAATACAGTTAATATTTATTTTGAGGGGATTAACTACTAAAATCGTTTTTTGCTAACTCTAATAACGTAAAGCCACCCAACTAGACACACACAAATAATAATAATAAATAAATAATTTTAGCTCTATCTATTGTGTTGGTACTCGTATTTCAGTTCTGGGCATCATTTTGTAGAATTGTTCGGTTCGAATTTATTGATTATTTAATTTTTTTCACTTCGTATGAAAAACAAGTATTCAGCTAGTAATATTATAAAAGTAAAAGCAAAACTATAATTCAGATTCATAT
>NC_092204.1:56495854-56699124 GCF_043381705.1 Parasteatoda tepidariorum
TATATATATATATATACGTAACAGTAGACATAAAGGAAGAAATTATGATCAATTCTTAATTCCCTTTTAATCCACTATCATATTTGTACTATCCTTAAATCTTAGGCTAAAATAAAGAAAAAAGAAAGTCATTCAATCAATATTGGCGGGAAGGGGTGCATAAGTAGCGGCAGAAGACCACCAAGTTTGTATAAGGAAGTCCAATCATTTATTTCTACATTTCATGGTTGATCGACAAGGGTTCAATATCCCCCTCTTGCTTTTTATGTTGTACCTGCGGATCCACCTAATGGTCTTCTCTGGACATATTCCTTCCATCTAAGAAGAACCCCCTCACCAAAGTGAAGGGAAGTCGGTGTGCAGGAAAATTGATGAAAACAGGGATATCTCGTTCCATCCGGGAAAAATGGAAAAAGGGGAAGTAAAAGGGATTCTTATTCCTGTGCATATTATGTTACGCCAGTGAGCAGAAAATCTTAGCATGGAGATTGATAGGATGATCGTTAGTAAGCTGCTAATCCGAGCGAAAGCAATTATGTCTACTTAGAAAAGGGGTAAACCGTAATTAAGAAATGACCACCAAAGCGAATATGATGAAGACAAATTTCTAATAATTGGGTGGCATCTCCGATGAAATGGAAATCACATCGTCTGAAGGCGTCAGTTGAAACTTTAGTAGTGATGTTGTATTGAATAAATTATAAATAAACACCAACTGAGGGTTTCGCATTTGGACAAGTATGAAAGGAGATTCCTCCTCGATACAGAACATTCCTATTGAATATTGGTCCCGCAGTGGACTTATCGTTAAGACACGGTTCCCAGCAGATCATCGAAGTCAAGCATCACTGGCTGCGGTCAGTGTGCGGGTGGGGGACCACTTTGATCAGTCTGCATAGGGACCGAGAGTGTGCGGTATTGGTCCTCTTTAAACTGTGCTACCGTAAAGTGCTCGACTTCGCGTGCAGGTCGTTGGGCTTCCGCCGAGGGGGTGCCATCCCCTCTGAAGAGGATCAAAATTGTGATGGCTTGTCTTCGGATCGTCCTCAGGGATGTTTCCCAGACCGTCGCCAATAGCCCATTGTGCAGCTCTAGTGCGACGTAAATGAACTATAACAACAACCTATTGAATATTGTGCATCGTAAAAACTAGTTTTCTCGGCAGCAAAACAACAGGTGGAAGAAAGCTGTTGGTGTCGATCCGATGATATCAAAATCATATCATCGGAAGGTGTAGATTAAAACTTAAGTAGTGGTGTTGTATTGAATAAATTATAAAAATACACCAACTTAGAGCTTTGCATAAAGGCAAGTTTCTAAGAAGACTTCTCCAGGATACTAAACATTCTCGTTTAATAACGTGTATCGTAAAAACTGATGATTTGGTAGGAAAACAACAGGTGGAAGAATGCTGTTCACTTCCGAGAATTCTGAGTTGGATGGAACATATTTTCATAAATTCTTAACATTTTTGTGTGACTCCTTACGGATTCCATGTATTTATGTACTCCATATTCTTTTGTGCAAAGAAACATTTGGGGAGTGCATTTGAGTATTCATATTCTTAAGTGCAGGAGACATTTGTAAGGAATATGATTTGTTTTTCTTATCTTAAATATAAATATTAAAAAAATTAAATCTCAAATAAAATTCATTATTGTAATGAATAAAGAAACAATGAATTTTAATGAATAAAACTTTTTTATTTTAATTAGCACCAAAAATATATTTTTATTTCAATTCGAAAACAAATGATTAATTTTAATTTTTGGTTTTTATCATAATAGTGAAATTATACAAAAGTTGGAAAAAACTTTGCTGATTTTTAAAGACAGATTAAATTTCTATTGGATTGCACTTGTCTTCAGATGATCGAATTTCTATAAAGGAACCTCATATTAAAAAAAAGGTGGAAAATGCAAAACGATTTTCTGTGAGTATCAATAGTTCTTCAAAATTTTCAAATTTATTTTAAACCCTTTAAATTTTAATGTTTTAGAGACACTCTGTATGAAACATTTATAATATTTTAATGAATAATGGGATTCTATTTAGTTTTGGTGCAATTTAAATAAATAACAAGAAATAATAATCCTGAATAAAAGGTGAGAAAAACAACTAACGATAAGTTTAAAGCAAAACTAACAAACTGGTCTTAAATACCTATATATAGTTCGACAAGGTCTCACAAAACTTTGATGGATACGCAATTACAAATATAATTGAAACAGGTTCTCCTTTTGTCTACATAAAATTCTTTTTTTCGTCGAAAAAAAATATCAGGGGTAAAAAAACTTATCTTTCACCATTCTTCCATTTTCGCTTCCTCTTAATCATTGGTATTCCGTTTACTAGCAACTAGGAAGAATTTGAATAGTTTCTTTTTTTTATGTCTTGAGCTCTAAATTCCGAACATAGCGTAAAAACACATTTAAAAATATACTGTTGTCACCCAATACAACTAGTTCTCTTCCGAAAAATTTATCTCTTTTTTTCTTCTTTTTTTTTCATTTGGAAATTTCAGTTTTTTTCTTTGTTTTTGTACATTTTTATTCGAAGTTTCTGCAACAATTTTATTAATTTTTCAAATCTAACGCATTATTTAATCATGTAATTATTAAACCGAGAAGAATAAGAAGAATTTAAATTGATTTGACAGACATCAACTTCAAACAGTTTTAAAAAAAATGCTTTTGCATTGTCCTTACCCACCAGAATTATTTTTGAAATTCAAAATTACACATCTTTACATGAATTCAAAACTTTTTCTATTTTCGTAGTTAACATTAAGGACTCGTAATCGTAATTAGGTGGTAAGGCACATAGATTTGTGATTTCCATAAACGTTTTATAAACTTCCGAAATATAACATAATCTAAGAAAAAACAATTACGAAAACCTTTGGATACTGACTGATAGTTGCTGCTTAATGCAACATCTTAGTAACTGGAACCTCATGGGGATTAAGGCTAGTATCTTCATCATGCATAGATTAAAACACATTTCCCTTCAGTATAATATACATATCTAATGGATTCTTTCCCAAGTGAATCTACATTGAAATGACTTGGCAGATAGTCTTGCAAGAGCAAAGTGCAGTCTCTCTCCCGCTTCTTCAAATCTAACATATCTTGAACTTTTCTCAAAGAAACAATCTCAAATTAAGATTGATTGGTTGATACCTCCCACTCACCGGTACTGGGGTTGTAGACCAGGCCGACCCTTGATTCTTTCTAATAATAGGAAAATTTGTACCACCATCTCTCCTAAAGTGTACGTTTTTCTGAGGGTATTAAAACAAACCCACTTTGTCCCATGTGCCTCCAACACCAGGCGTCACATGAGCACATTTTGGATTGTTTGGAACGCATATAGGTGGAAATTCATTCTTCATGTATAGAATTTTTTGAATGTCAGAAGATTCTTAGATCTGGTCTGACTCAGTCTGACCAGATGAGAGCAAAGCAACAATATTTTTTGTAATAAAGGCATACACTGAGCTTTCGTTCTTCGCCTTAGAAGATGCCGGAAGTGTTGCTCATTTATCGTTACCCAGTGGCCACCTGTGAACCAAAGTCACGGAGGCGAGCAATATTACTCAGGCCACACTGCCACAAATACCCGTTCATAGGGTGGGCCACATTCATACATTCACACATCAGAAGACAACAGAGAGAGAGAGAAACATCCATGCCCAGAGCGGGATTCGAACCCGCAGCTATTGGCTTCGCAGTCAGGCACGCTAACCACTCGACCACCTGGCTGGCAAAAGCAACAACATATAACGTATTATTTAATCCTGTAAATAAAAAACCGAGAAGAATAAAAAACATTTATACTGAGTTAACAGATAATAACATCACATAGTTCAAAAGAAGATTTCGCTTAGTCCTTAACCACCAGAAATGTATTTCAAATGCGAAATTACGTACCTCTATGGGAATTTAAGATTTTTCTACTTATGTAGCCCCGTAAAAAAAAACTCGTAATTCAGTTGCAAGACTCACAGACTCGTAATTTCTAAAAACGTTTTATTAATTTCTAAAATAATACATATTATTTAATAATGTAATTGTAAAACTGAATGACTGGCTCACTTGAACAGTGTTAGGTAAGTATAAAATTTATTTCCGTTAGATGAACTTAACGAAATAGAAATCTGCGTTAATGTTTCTAATTTTTTTCAACCTTTTTCTACCAGCATTACTTTGGAGATGAAAAATAATAGAGGGTTATGCTGTTACAGTAAGTTTGGAAAAGTAATTAAAAAAGCATAATTTTTTTAAATATTTGTTATTCCCCACCCCACCCTTATTTTTCTACGTTTTCTTTTTATATTCTTACATTCTATTACATTCTACACTGCATTTTTACATTCCATTAATTTTCGTATTTTTTAAAAAGTTTGTTAATTATAAACAATCAATTTTGGAATTTTTCCAAATAAAAGTAAGACCTACAGATACAATGCTCTGATCCTTTTTAGATTTAAACTTCTAACAATTATTTTTAAAAAAATACAAAATAATTGGTCACAATATTTGAGTAAATAAAGTTTCTTTACAGGAGAATTTCGGTTTAATAGTTTAATTTTCATGATATAACGCTTTAATTTGATCTACAATATAGTGATTTTAAAAAAAGGTAAACGTTTAAAATGTATAATACGCTCCCTCAGAAATGAAACTCTCTCTTTAGACAATTCACCTTGAGCTGCATTTAGCTGCTTTTGCCACGAGATTTTTGACGAAATACTAACTCACAAATATTTGATAAAACTACTTCTTCATTTTTATGTTATCTTAGTGATTTCAGGAAGTTCATCTTGTTACTCGGTTATCTGTTTAGGCTATAATAAGACAATCATTTTATTTCTTTTTTAAGTCAAATATAACAGCAAGCTTTAGTATTTATTTTTCCAATATTCGTTCACTACTCATAAAATACGTAGAATATTCATTTAAACTTATATAGCGAAAAATAAGTGAAGAAATTGAATTTTTGTATTTCACTTTAACATATTTTGCCTTGAATGAGAGGATGTTACAGACATTTGTTATTTCACTTCTCAAACAAGTATGCCAGGTTTAATTCCTGACTATGCTTGCATTTTCATTCCTTTATTTGCAATTCAATTCAATCACACTTTTAATGAAATTTGTAGCTTACAAAGATTCTACTGTAAGTCAACAATAAGTAATTTCTTTGATTCTTTAATTTGACGAAATGATCACTCGAAGCATATCAGAAAACTGCTTTGTCAAAAAAATGGAGAAAATATTGTGCAATTTGAGTATCTATTTTTTGCATTGAGCTAATAATACGAAACAGAATCTGACGAATAAAATAAAAAAGGTTAAGGGATGAAACTCCAGTCAGTAAAAAAGTTTCTCAGTAACGAAACTATCTTTTGTTCTCGTTTACGGAATTTTCTTGTGTTCTGTGAAATCCTTTCACCTTAGATAAACAGCCAGTCGAAGTTATCGCAATGTGAATCCCTCTTTATCTACATAACTCTACAAACACGAACTTATTCTCTTGCCAAACAAGACAGTTGGAAGAGCTGGAAAAAAAGTATCGCATTTTTTTTTCAATCCGTTTCTTATTCTTATTCCTCCTTGTTATTCCATCCGCATGTAAGATGGGGGACTTATGTCCCTTTTCCTTTTTTATATTTTCCCTCTTTATCCCTATCCTTAGCGATCTTCTAAGTTCAATCGATCCAGGATAAATAAATAAAAAAAAAAGAGATTAGCAGCGGTGTCACGAACAGTTCCAAAGATGATTTTGATATTGAACTAGGAAAGACGGAAAAAAATAAATGAAGTACATGTATTTTTTACCTTCTTTTTTACCATTTCTTTCTTTTTCTCATCGTTAAGAACTTGGAAATACTGGGGTGGTATATTCTGAGTCCTATCTATTTTACCCCCTCCCCTCTTTTTTCTTAGACAGTACTCAAGACCACACCTAGCAATCAATGCTGTTCGGTGGATCCCCGTTCTAAGGTAAAATTTCCCCAAATAGGGAGAAGATAGGCTTTTCCCTATGGATTTCCATCTTTTTCTCTATTTATTTGTAGTTTTATTCCAAAGAAGGGGAAGAGGTCACCCGCTTAAAACTGTCAATACAGTCTGTTCGGCAACACCATTTTTCATCTATTTCAAATACTTTTCTTTCTCGCAATGGGTGTAAAACGAGAAAAAAAGTTAATAGGTTTGAAAATTGCACTGAAAACACCGGTATCATTTTTAAAGAGTAATTTAGGCTTCAGTTAAAAAAAAGTCGCTATTTTTTAATCAATATTAGTTTTTTTAATCGTGAGGGAATAAATTTTGATATATATTATATTTTTTATTAAAAAAAATCTAAACTATTTGAGAGAAATGTAATAGAAATTGCGTTCTAATTCTAGTATAAATTGGCAAAAGGTAAATAACTTTGATTTGTATAACTAGTTGATTATTTAGATAATGACGCAGCTTATTCGTTCATTTGTTAACATTTGGGATGATCTTTTGGATAGAGTCAGACTACCAAGATATTGTGATATTTTTGACAAAACTTCCCAAAATTACCAATTGTAATTTATATTTGGTAATTTTATATTTGGTAATAGGTTACATGCAACTCGAGAAGTGAAGTGATTATGCCTTACCATGTGATTTAAATTTAGTTGGTTACCTGTAAGGGATGTCGCCAAATTTCGCGTCTGCGTTTATTTGAAGAAAGGAAAAATATTATTTGTCAACTGCTGCGGAATATTGTTAAATTGATTTATTAAACCAATTTTAATTCATCTTTAGTATTTGGAATCAATGTGAAAATATGATAAGCAATAAATTAATTTATGGGATCATGATAGAAACAGAATCAGTTCACAGAATCATAATAAAAAATCAGAAAGACAAATACTGGAATCAGACTTAACATAATATCAACGTTATGGAGAGTATCCATAATATAATATATCTGAATCTTTCTTATTTTGAAATTAGGATAATTTTGATATCAGAGATATTTTTATGAAGCATGCTTTTTTTGCGCAGTATGTCTGAGTAGACAAAAGTATAAGGTTCATAAAAAGCGTACCTAAATCTTATTGATGATTTTTTTAAAACTTTTTCAACGATAGATATGTTTCAGAAAAAAGAAAACTAGTACCTACGAAGAAACCACCATAAAGTCATGCAATTTTTCAACTAAATTGACATTTAGGATAAGTATATTAATGAAATAGCTACACCTTAAATTATCTTCAAAGTTTAAGGACTTAAGTAGCAAATTTAGTAGCTGCCTTTGGTGATCATCTTGCTCACCCATTAAAATTATATCGTTCAACGTATAAACTTTTATGGTAACCAAGCAGATACCATAGCAAAACTGCATTTAAATATTCTAATTCTTCAACTGCTTTTCCTATCATAATGCATTAAATAGTTTTAAGCAGTTTACTAAACAAATTTTTTCACTGTGTAGATATCTCCCGAGCGGAAGTAATTTGATTTTAATTATAACTATTTTCAATAAATGTCCACGATATTGTCTTATTTCTTTATGTATTAAACTTTAGTAACTATTTAAAATCTATCCGGCAGCCATTAAATCTCACAAACTACCGTAAGTATGAGTTTGGACAATTCAACACAGTATACAGCAGAAGTATTGAAATTATTTCCACTTCTGTCGTAAGAAAAGATAGAAAACTCATCCCACTACTCCATTGCTTGCAATACTACTTCCTTACGCACTTCTCAAGCGAGTATCGTATAATACACCGAAGAGCCATTACATTATGACCACCCTGCTAATACCATGTAGGACCACCTTTAGCCCTCAAAACTGCTAGCACCCGCCATGGCATTGATTCCACAAGGTGCTGATAGGTAGTCTGAGGTATCTGATACCAAGCGCTCACCAACTGGTCCATCAATTCCCTCACATTGCGAGGGGGTAGCGTGGCAGCACGAATTTGGTTTCCCAAGTAGGACGACAAATGCTCTATTGGAATAAGGTCAGGTGAATTTGGGGGCCAAGACATGACTTGAAAGTCACTGGAATATTCCTCGAAACAATCCATGACGATTCGACCCTTATGACATGGTGCATTATCCTGTTGGTAAACACCATCCCCCGCCGAAATAACTGTCGCCATGAATGGGTGAACCTGGTCTGCAACTAAGTTCAAGAAGCTTACAGACGTCAGGGATTGTTCTATGAGGATTATGGGTCCTAATGTCCCCCATAAAAACATTGTTCCTGGGCGAGAAACCATGAAAACCTGGGTGAGCCCATTGTTATAGATGGAGGGTGATTATAATGTAATGGCTCTTTGGTGTATATATATAAAATATAGATAGATCTTATTTGAAGAAATTAACAATATTTAAAATAGACCACACACAAATTGGTTAATTTTGATTTTTATTCAACATCTTAATACAAATTTTTTATGGAAGAGGTTTCCCCAGTCAGTGTCTTGGAGTTTGGCCATGAAAAAACCAGGCAAAATTGTTCTGTCCAGTCTTTTATTTAGGAATTCTGAAAAGTAGTGGGTTGCAGGACTTTGCCTAACGGAATCGAACGTCATCCAAAAATGAATTCTTAACCATCTCGATTCGGTTTAACAAATTTAACCATAAAGTCTCAGGTGAAATTTTGGGATTTTCTTAATGGATATATTTCTGAGAATTATTATCTATTAATTTCAGAAAATAATCTTTTAATTGGATTATTGACTTTTTATGGCTCTTTGTGAAAGAAATTCTACTCCTGAAAACTAATAAGTTAATCTATTTTAAGCTATGAATAGTAGAATAGTAAGACTCCTAAGGCATTTTATATTACATATATATATGCCATTGCTCAAAAAAAAAAGCAAGTTCTATTCTAAAAGCTCTATTCCTAATTACTGCTTCACTATAGCACCGTTTATGTTTAAAATTTCTACAGCCATTTTAGAAAGAATCAAAAATAAATTTGAATAATTTCTTCGTAACAAAGATTTTGTTTCCATAAAAATACAAAATTATTCTAAATAACTAACTATTCAGCATTAATTTAATTATTACTTAACACAACCTGAAAAAAGATTCTAAATAAATAATTAACATATACCTAATTTTTAACTCTACTTATATACTGTTAAAGAAAAAGTTAAAAATATCGTTGTATAAAAGGCATAATAATAGTAATAATAGTAGTAATAATTGTCATACCGTACAGATTGTTATCTTTGCTCCAAGCACTGATTCTTTTCACAAAAAGCCATTTAAAAATTTATTGGTAGCATTCTATTATCATTGAGTACGATCTCAGTACTTTTCCGTTATCTAGATGAATTCTTGAATTCCATAAGTAAGCGAATTTTTAGAGAAATTATGAAAGCCTTTGGCATATATTCGAAATATACGGTTAGTTTTCAAAAATATTATTTTAAAATTTATAAAAAATTTTTATTAAATAATACTTGGATACAACATTTCCTTTATCTAGATGAATTCGTAAATTCGATAAATAAGTGGATTTTTAAAGAAATTATGAAAGCCTTTGTCATGTATTCAAAATATACGGTTAGTTTTTAAAAATACTATTTTAGTTTTGTTTAAATTAAGTTAAATATTACTTACATAAAAAATGTTTCAGGTAGTATTCTAATTTCTAATAATTCCATTAAAGTTTAATTTATATTTTCCGTATTTGCACCGGAAATAGCACTCATAAATAGAAGTAATATATAATAAAGTATGTAATAATTTTCTTATGGAAATTTTGACTTTAAACGATGACGGAGTTTAAGATATATTAAGAATTTCTTTTTCCATATTCCAATAAGAAATTTTAATATCCGTATGATGTCTTGGAAACTGATATTATTTACCTTCATAATAATCTTCTGCGTCGAGTTTAAGAGGTTTCGGGGTTAGATTTGAAACGAAAAAATTTTCATAGCATCATTTGAAAATATTTGTCTAATTTCACGGCTGAAACTTTTTTTAAAAATTTTGTTTACTTAGAAACCAATTTGTCTTACAAATTTCGTTAAAATAAAGTTTAAAAAAAGAGGAATTGCTGAGCATTACACTAGTTGAGGTTTATTTTAAATTTCACTGAGGATTTAAGTGGGTATTAAGTTTGATTGAAAGGTCTATTTCTTTCAATTTTAAAGAGACTTAGAGGGTCTAGGGCACAAAAATCTTAAAAAAGCAATGTTTTGTATTATTTAAAAAATAATGCCATTATGTTTTATTTAAACAGGGAAATTTTTTTTAAAGTTAGCTAGAGAACTTTAGTTTTCTTTCCTTATTACATTTTAAATTATGTTAAAGTTTAAAGGGCTTTTTTCTCAATAATCATTTTTTCCCTCCTCTTCCTCATCATCATAATTGGAACGGCAACACAGGGTGGGCCAAAGCCTTCTGTTGAAGATTCCTCAACGACAACCTAAATTTTAAACCTTAATTGACAGTTTATTTTAATTCAATCACATTAAAATATATCTTATTCCACGGAATCAAGCCATTGTTGTTTTAGTCTTTCTCTTTTTCGACTTGTGAAGGTCTTTAACACAAAAATCTTCCTAACTGGATCTTTTTCACCCATTCTGCTAATATAAAAAGCCCAATTCATTCTGTCCAATTTTAATACACTTGATATTTGGTTCCCTAAATAACCTATAAAACGAATATTTTTTATGTTAAATTTTAAATAATAATTTTTAATTTTAAATTATGCTGAAATTTAAACGGCTTCTTTCTCTATGATAATTTTTTTTCTACTTTTTCCTAATTTTAATCTATATTTCAAACACAGTTAAATAAAATTGTATGAAATTTGGAATATACACATTTTAGAATTTTTAATCTAATTTATTTCAGAAAAAATAGAAAAAATATTTAGATAAATATTTGGAATAATGTTTTGAAAAAAATTCCTTAAACAAATGAGAATTTTAAGTTAAAACTGTTTGAAAACTGATTTATAATGCTATTATCAAAATTAATGATTACTTCAATTTAAAGAAAGCACTCAAAATAAGTGCATAAAAAAGCTTAGAGCACGATGCAAGTTTTTATTTACATCAAAAAATAAAAACATCATTTTTTAAAGTTTTAAAATACTTCAAAATAATTAATCACAGATTTCTGAATAGTCTTGTGTGCCTATCAAATCAACGGTACAAAACATCTTGTTCAATGGCAACAAAAATTTATTATAACAGCAATAAAATTTGAAAAATAATAAATTCTCAAGAAATTGAAATGTGCCCTGGATGTCTTTGTAGTAACATTTTGATAATTTGTAATGGTTTATTAATTTCGATTTTTTTAAGTAAGCGTCAGAGATAATTTCTCGATAGAATATTTTATGATTTCTAATTTTTCTTTCGCTGCTTTTATAAGAACTTCGCTACTTTTAGAAGAAAACATATTTTAAACTAATACTAAAATATTGAAAAATTGCTTTATTTTTATCAAGTCAACCGAAATTTGAAAACTTAATAAACATTTATTAAACGTTAAAAATCAATAAATGCATCTGAACATAAACATATTTAAACCATAACTCATATAATGAGCTTTTCAAAAATTCAAAACGACGTCGAAGTCAAAGCACAGCTGCTTTATCCGTAAAATGGACAACGCATGCCATTGAAAAGTTATTAGCCTTCCAAAATCGATAAAAAAAATCATCATTTTGGAGACACAAAATGTATCCTTGAGACACAATCTACTTTGAAATAATCTGCAAAATATAGGAAAGGCAATAAAGTGCGCCAAAACAGATTCAACGAAGAACATCCATTCCAGAAAAATTATGAACACGAGAGAAACGAGGGAGAGAAAAAAAAAACGGTAACTTTCAAATTTTCTGCTTTCCTGAACACGTAAACGCATTTCAGACTTGCAAGAAAGGTACGTGAGGTAGTGCTAAAGTGCTGGTTGCAACACCCAAGAGAATAAGCAAAACAAATTTGAAATTGTTGTTAGATACCAAGTAAACTCTTCCCGCGTTTTCCCCATTACAGCTTTGCTTGAGGAAGGAAATAATACATTATTGAATCATTAAAGAGCATCCTCTTAATCTAGTTAAAACAACAAGCCCTACTCGTGGCCAAAACCGTAAGCAAGTCCACAGTGTTATCACCGTATAAAAGGAACGGGGCGGTTTCTTAATGAATAGCAAAGATTTATATTACCATGCAATGCTTCGGTTTTGAAATAACTATTGTCTAAGTTAATGAAATATTCCAATAGAATAAAGGGAAACAAATTTTAAGCAAAGCATTCGTTTTATTTATTAGTATTATTCTAGTTTAGTTTGGTGGTGTAAGGATAATTCTATTTTCGAATTTTATTTCCTTGCTTGAAAATTATATCCAAGAAATCTAAAATTCAGACAGTGTAACATAAAAATTTTCTTATTGAGAAAATCGGTGTTTTATGAGTTAATTACATATAATAATTTTTAGAAATGAATTTTATGAGACTGTGAATAGATTGTATATTATTGGTTTAGTTAGCGACGAATAAGTTATTTTTAACGTACCATATATAGACAAACAATTACATAATTAAATTTCTGCCTTTATTCAAATTAAGTTAACCAGAAGATACAAATGGTAACATAAAAGATCATCTAAATTATATTAGAGATCATTCTAATATGCAAGTACAAATATACAATTGATATGTAATGTCTACAAGTAAGTAATTATTTAGTATAAATTATATAGTTTAAATTACATAATAGAAATTATATGGTATAAGTAATAATATATATAATGCAAATAATATGAATTAAATAATAATGTAAAACATAAATAAGATATAGTATATACGAATGAATTTGTTTTTAGTATTTGTAGTAAAACTAATTGTGGTATGAATAGTACAACATAATTTTGCTAATTATAATTTTTGTCATAATTATAATTATTAATGTTATATGTTAGTTATGAGATGTATTTTTCTATTATTTATTTATAATGCGATGAGTCAAAATCTGCAGATGTACAAATTCTTTTGTGTTAAATTGAACATGAAAAAATTAGATGTCTAGAAGAAAACTGCCATCTCTGTATCATATTTTATTAAAAAGTGTTTAAAATAATTCAAAAATTAATGAGAGACTTGTAAAATTGGCTATAATAACGCACCCTATTCCAATTTTCGCTTCATATGAATTATGAATTTGAATTTTGAATGTAACATACGACATTAATATGAATTATAAAGCACAGATATGAATTGAATATAAAGGAAGGAGAAATAAATAAATAAATTCTTTTCTTTTTTCAGATTCTTTTAAGAGTTACAATTGTAATTCTGAAGAATCGTATCTATCGCAACTGCGTATATATATATATATATATATATAAAAACAGAAAATGCAATGGGGCTATATATGAGCTCCGGTTCNATATATATATTTCTGAAATATATTTTCTCTACAGAGACCACTTCGTTGTACAATGAGCAAAAAATGGAAATTGAACATCCTGAATTACTTTAGATTTAATAATCGGATTTTCATGCATTCTTGCGTGTACGGTAAATTAAAAGCGCAGACTATATTTTAAGATACAAATACCCACTCAAAAACGTTCTTTCCCTGAAAAAAAAAACGTAATTTTTTTTAAAATTCGTGACCCTCAATATATTGCGATCTGGAAAATATGGGCCCATTAGTTTGGTCAGGTGAGCGGTCAAACGTTTAAACCGCTTTATGTTAATTTTACTTTTTGTGTAATTCGCCATTTCTCGAGAAGTTTTTAAGCAAGTTTAAAAGTTTTTGTACTCTACAATAATTACAATAAACTACAATAATTATAGACAATTTATTATTTTATTTAATAGAAATCGAGAGCATTCTGAATTGTTAAGAACACAAACTTGGGAAGCCTTTAAAATAATGTAATTTTAAATGGCAAAAATATTTACAAAAGTTTAACAAGTCGGTGGATGGGAAATCAAAAATTATAAAATTTTAACAAATCTATGGAATATAGTTCTATTCAACCAATTTCATTCAAATTTTGTATTTTGTCAATCAAAATTTTGGAACGTATTAAATACAGTGATAAAAATAATTAAATATTTATTAAAGATTACTTTTTACGTGAAATTATCTTCGGCTGAACGAATTTTATAATTTTGTGAAAATAGTTTTAGATTCGCTTTAATAATTCTCGAAATATTTCTAAATAACACCTAAAGTAAAATGAACCTAACGGGGCTTAAACATTAGACCGTTCTTCTGACCAAACTATTGAGACCATTTTTTGAAAGTCAAAAATCTAACTGTGCGAAGCTATCAAAAATCTAACTCAGGGAAAGTATGTGATTGTCTCAGATTTTATAACTTAAAATCTTATATCATCTAATTAATTATCATATTTGAGGTCGCCCTTTGGAACCATTAAGTTTGCTTCATAGTCCATGAAAATCCGATCAAAAGTTATTCAGTCATTTATTTATTTATATCGCACTGTACTTTATTTCATCATAGGTAATAGTGTAGTACTTAAAATTTATTAAAAACAATAAGTTGTAATTATTTTAATGAAAATAATATAATTGTTCAATGTATTTAATAATTTTATAATTAAAAACATTGAAGATTAATAGTATAAAATGCAGATACACAAATAAATGTTTGTTTGAATTGTGAATGATGATTTTATTTTTGTCTAGATTAGCTCACTTCTTTTTGGTAAGAAAGAATTTTCTTATTCTGCTTTCATTTAAAAAATGTACTCCAATAATAAGTTAGTCACTTAGTCACACAATATTTTTCTAGACATCGTCGTAGTTCTTGCTAATAATTTTATTGAAATCGATTGCTAGAACAAAGATAAGACTCATTTCTAAGTCATGGTTTTGTTATCAACTAGTATTACCATCTTATATATAAAAAGCTTCTCCTCCTCTACAAAGCAACGAAATAACTCTACTAAAAACAAAAAGTAGAAAAAATAATAATAATAAAAAATTTGAGTCCGTCAATAGACAATCATTTTCTCAATAAATGTTGTCTTTTGAAAACATGTGTACAAAAACTGCATTGGCAGCTGTTGAAAAAAAAATCCAATAGATTAAATTTCCAATTCTCAAACCCGTAACAAAACCATTACTTAAAAAGCGCACAAAAACGCAACCATTTAAAACTTTTCCCCTAAAAACGGCAAGATAAAAAAATATTTTATGTATTGATCAATTTTCCATTTTGTATTTTTTGTTCTACACCACCTCGTTTCAGTCAAAGGTATAGTCAGATAACGCCTTTTTTAAAACGCGATACAATCTGTGGAAGTTCATTTTCTTGGGGCTTAATACCTTATTTTCTTCACTTTATTTCGATTCCCTTTTTCATTATTTTTTGTTTAAGCAAACTTTCCCCTCCTTTTTCTTATGATTGTTTCAGTTTGTGTTCGTAAATATAGATATATAACTACCTTCATATAGCCACAGCTGTTAACGGAATATTGATTAGTTGTTGTTTTCATGATCGATATTTAAGTTTTATGTCTTCTTTTCCCAAACGTGGCTTCGAAGCTTCGCCTCCGGCGTACAATGCATTAATATTAAGTCATTATAAATAACTGTTTTTCTCGGCGTGATAAATCTAGATTTTAAATTCTAGTGAATGCTTCTCACGGTTCGACATGAATACATAATGTGACTTGCTCCATATAATTAAGATAATTTTCATATTTATTCACAACACAGTTTTGTTTGGCGAGAATAACAATTGCATTTTTAATTAACTGAGCATGAAAATAAAAATTTAGGAATGGATTGTGTCTAGAATTAAAGGAACAAGTAAACAATATTTTTTATTGAGAAATGGAACTATTTTTATTCCTGGCACGAATTTGGAAAGAATTTTATGGCAATATTTTATTTAATACATCCAAATGATTTCTTCAAATATTAATAGTCTATTTCGAATGATTGTCAAATACTGCAGTCATTGTAAATTATGCAAAAAGTATCAGTGTAATATCTAAAGTTATATCTATTAATTTTTGATAAGATTATTTATACAGATTTGCTTTTAGTTTTGAGATAATTTATTTAATGTCCACAAAAATACTTCTATTTATTTCTTTCTATCCTAAAAAGTCACAAGGGCCACCACTGACGCCGCTGTTTTGAGGGATATATTTTGCTTGATTGCGCAAAAACTATAAAACGTAGGAACTTGAAATTACGATGGTCCGTAGAAAAATGTATAAGGAATTCGATGGAGCAAATGAAATTACGATTCGATTGTTAGTTCGAGACTTATTAGCTGTTAAACTTGCCAAAAAACATGTTCATTGATCTACTATCCGTTAAAATCTAATTAAAGAGTTTAAATTTTATGAGCTAATAAGACCATTTTGCATTATAATTTAAACTAACGTTTCTGTCGAAATTTCTATTTGCTCAAGCTATTGCAAATTTTAATACTTTTTAATAATCTTTTTTTTTTTCAGTTTTTTTTTTTTTGCTTTAAATATTGACTGTTTATTCATTGTTGTAAAAAATTTATTTTTCCCTCTCGAGATATTTCTTTTTTTATATAAATTTACTCTTGAGTAGATGTCAATCAAAACTAGTAAAAAAAGAGAGACAGAGAGATTACGTTCTGCAAGATATTCACCTTTTTCCCGACCGTGCTTCGTGTTCTCCACGGTAGAGGGCGGTAGTATTTGTAGAGGTAGTTTTAATTTCCGGTAGAAGATTCAGGTAGAAGAATTTCTGCTGGTGTAAACTAAATTGCGTCAATCCACATCAGGTAATTGCATATCAATGTAGGATAATTTCCCAAAGTACTTTTTTAAATATATTCTCTTTTAAAATCTGAGGAACACATTTTTTCGCAAAAAAAACATAGAAATTTAATTCAGAAAAACTGAGTATTCCGAGTCTATGCAAACAAATCCGAGACGTCACTAAAAAGAAATAGTCCTGTCAAAGCTATGACATCAGAAGAAGACCTCAAGACTTCCGGTAGGATTTTTTTTCTTCCGAGGACAGATGGAGAATAAATCATAACATTTATGGTGAAACTTTCAAAATAAAATAAAAAAAACTTGATAAATAGCGATAAGAAGCTTTTCCAATTTGATTTGTTATAAGTTTCGTCAACGAGTAATATTACTTCTCATTTATTTCTTCCTATTGAGACACACACACACATTCTGTGTTCTTAAAGATTAAATTTTTTTTTCCAAGTTCAGATTATTATTTTTCATAACCTGGTAACAGGATAACTGCAAGTGACTTAGTGTGGGTATCTCGATCCTGATTGGTTGTTGAAGCGTTGCATTTTCTTACGTTAGCAACTGCTCTTTCCATTCTGTTTCGAGTAAGCCAAGATCAAGTATTAATTCCCTTTAATTACATGTTCTTTCACAAAGATATAAATTCTTTCACTGTATTTTTCTTACTTAACACAAAGACAGGCACAAAGCCGTGTATAACATAAACAAACTAATTATGCATTGAAGTTGCCAAGCCCTCAAAGCAAAAATCATGGCTACTATGAAATACATAAACAAATAATAAAACTAAGTTAAGTAAAAGATGTAGACAAGAAAGAATTCTATTTCAGCAAATTTCATGTGCGATACGACACAGTATTTGATTAACTTCAGATTAATTAACATTCTAGTGGAGAAACTCAGATCTACTTAAACACGCGATCAGCTGGTCCTGACGTCAAAGGTCACATGTGTGGGTATCAGTAATCTTCTTCTTTCGTGAAGTGCAAGTACCCAATTATAAATTTTTTTAGGATTAACATGTAAACAAAATGTTCTTATATGAAGCTAAAATGATTGTATAATTTGAAACCAAAAAATGTTCTGTCTTTTAGAGAAATATTGACGCTTAAGAAGAACGAAACAATGATGAATATGAATCAATTACAAGGGTTAGCAAGCGGTGGGAGCAGAGGGCGGAGCCTCCTAATGTCATAGGAAATTCGATTGCATTATTGAAGAAACAGATCAAATATTTTTTTTTTTTTAAGAAAAATACATTTGAAATTTTGAAGCCTTCTAATGAAAAAAACTAACATAATATTGTTACGCTCTGTAAAGACCACGCTCTTTCTATAAGATATAAACTTTTTTTTTACTCAGATTACATTTTAGATACATTTTACTTTTACTCAGTCTCATCTTTTTAACATCTGGTTACTTTCACAACAATTTTTTTATTGAAAAATATTTCTATTGAATGTCAAACCACCGACTCACGCATAGATGGGCGTTTCCTGAAACATTATCAAAACAGAATATTACGACCAAAAATATGATTCATTCGAAAATATGATTTATTCGAAAAATTGTTTCATTTGAAATTGCAGATCTTTTCAAATAAGAATAGTTTTCTCATTGACATTTTTCTAAATTCACAGCTTTTAAAAATCTCTTCTATCTATGTAGATGTGCTTTATAATTCTTGCGTCTATTGTTTATTCTGGAAGCTCTGTACGTTAAATACGAACACAGTGATAATGAGCATATACATTTTATATAAATGTGTCTGTTATTATAGTGAAAAAAAATCGTAAAAATCAATCTCAAATTGTTGTTTTTTTTTTACTTATTTTTATTACCTTCAATATTTTTCTGAAAATTATCATGTACATGAATCATAATATATATTTTTGAAAGAAAAATCTTAAAAGAATTTTCCGTATAATTAATTATTCAGCTAAATTTTCCATTCTATCTGTATTTAGCAAAATATTCAATATTCATAATATTATCTCTATTCAAGGAGAAAATTTATGGTGATAAATTTTTCTCGATGGCCAAAATTTTGTTTTTTATTCGTTAAATATATCCTTTAAGCACGTATAATGTATTACATGATGAAATGTTGAAGAATAAGTCGTAGAAAAAAATCCAGAGAATTTTTAGTATTTAGGAGAAAAATCACTTTTCGTTTATAATAAAACGACACTTAAAAAATAAAATAAATGTTCTGGAAATGCAAGTGTTACCTTTTAGAAATATACTATGTATCTGTGAAATAATGTAAATTCCTTCCTAGAGAATTCACATTATATAAAACTTTTAAACTGGCATGAAATCATTAAGCCCTGTTAAAATTTCTATTCCAAAATAACGGTGAAATAACCAGTAGCAGTCTATCCATCCCATTAACCGTAAAGTTTACGATAAAGCGTATTTTTTACTTTTGTGGTTTTGAAACCGGTTACATTTAGTATGGTTATAAAACCATGAATACAAAGCTATGCAGTTTTTTCACTATTTACTACTAACAAGGTTTCAAGGTTTTGAAACCGTTTACATTTAGTATGGCTTGACATACATTTAGTATTAGACATAAGTTTCCATCATAGGGTTCTTGAAAAGAAAATTTTTATAAACATTTCTTTTCTAAGTTAAGACCCTTAATTTAATTTAATTAGCTTTACAGTTCATAACATATTTTCCCCCGTAAGTTTATTTACTTTAACAGCATCTTTCGATGCTCTTTTTTTAATGAGAATAAAAAGCTCCAGCATGAGGCAAAGGTACACAGAGAAAAAAATTCTGGTAAAATTATTGAACGGTAATGACATTTCTGGTAAAAAAACAACATAGTTTCGTTTAATAAAACCAAAATATACGGTATTTAAATCATTAATTTTTTTAAAATTTTTCCATTCATATAATAACAGTTTGTCAGGAATTCTGATTTTCAAAATTATTGTTTTTTTTCGTCTTACTCATTTAGTAGCAAACACAAAACTGAAAAGTAAATTTTACCGAATAAATCGTTTTTATGCCTTGCTTTAAGGTATGATAAAATTACCAAATTTTACCACATTTATCAGCTTTTACCACGTATTATAAAATCATATTTTATTGGCAATTTTACCAAAATCGTTATTGAAGCGCTACGGTAAAAATTGCCGAGCTTTTGATGTTCCCCAAAAGCCAGAAAACACAGTAAATTTTACTGTATTTTCGCAGTTTTTATCATATTTTTTCTCAGTTTGTTATAACTAGATAGATTTGTTTTATTATATCAATGTGTGTTGTTTCTTTCAGAATTGGAACTGCCAGCTCAGAAGTCTCCAATATTAGAAAAAATGGTTGATTTTGGGGAATCAACCCGAGAAGTAACTATGAACGAGTAAGTATAGGTTTAGTTTAAATAATTAAGTAATTTGATTGATTGTTATTAAGTCATCGTTGAAAAAAATCATTAAGTACGGAAAATTTAGCAATAGGTTATTTTCCGCGACAATTTATCGACAAAAACTTTGAAGTAATAGGCAACTCGAAGACAACACAATTCAACTGAAATTGATTTGTTATTTGTTTTCGTGTAAAATTGCTCTTAGTTCTTATTATCTAAACTTAAAAGTTTAATTTGCCGTTGCTTCAGATTTCTCTAAAAAATAAGATGTGAAATTTTTAAAGGAACCAAATTCTACTTTTTTTTTGATAAATCCAATCCAAACCTTAACTGATTGCTAAAAGAAGACAAAAAAATAATTAAATCAAAAATTAATATATTAAAATTAATACATTACATTAAAATTAATATTTAAGTTTCTTTTAAATTTCGGTTAATTTAATTTGTAAATAAATAAACAGCTGCATTGATGTTAGAATATAGGACTCCTTTGTAAAGAAAAAAGTAAAGTTTGGTGCACTGTGCAAAAAAAAAAGAGATAATTAAATCGCTGCTAAAAGCTATTAATCTCAAATTTATTGATGTTCCCTCTTAATATGCTAGAATTATCTTAGTTTTCATGTAGCTCTTTACGTGCAATTTTTGATGCATAAAAATTTTACTTAACTTTTATAAATAACTCTTACAATGTACAAATTTTCAACAGCAACTTTCTGTTACGCAATTCGCATTTGAACGTTATTTTCGTCTTAAATTGTTGTAATGCTTCGTGTAAGAAAACGAAATGCGTTCCAGAAAGTGTCTGACTTTGATTAAGGAAGATACTACAACTGTCAATAGAATATGGCATTGATGGGTTCAGGACGATCATATGCAACGGTTGTTCTAGATTCCAGTGAGCCGCCACAACCAAAAACCAAGAAGATCTTATCTTATCTGCATAACCACAAGGAGTCGCTCGACTGCATAACAAAATCTAAATATAGAAAATGTAGTCGTTGGCATGACAACAAGTTTGTGCTCAAATATTTTGACAACTTTTGTAGCAATATGGACTTCAGTGTTGAATCCAAGGCTTCTGCTGCCCTTGACTCTGCATCATAGACAGCATAACCTTTAGCGAATTGATAAATTACCAATCTGAACACATGAATGGCGGTGCATCATCTCTTCGAACGAGTGCTGGGTCGGTTCTTAAAGCCATGCTGGATACATCCTTGCTTGGAAGCATCATGGAGAGGGCATTTTGTCAACTTACATTCTGCATTGTCATACTGGTCTATCACCCACACTGATAGATTCGCCACGACTCATTTACTACTGTGTTAAACTGTGCCATAGTGCTAAAGCTGTATTGCCTGTGATCCCGAAATTGGTATGCAATATCCGTTTGACTCCTTATCCAAACTGCTGTTATTTCTGCAGAGGGGATAACTTTCGGTACTGATTTCTCAACATCTATCAGCCCTAATTGCCTGAAAATTTAACCACTTGCTCTTTCCACTATAATGTATGTGTCCAAAAATACCATTCTGATATTTTCATTTTTATCAGGTGTAGCTATTTTAATGGCTGCAGTGTTTACTTAAAACGCTTGGCACAAATCAGCATTTCTGTCAGAGGTGGCAACTTTTGGTACTGATTTCTCAACATCTATACGCCCTAAATTGCAACAAATTTAGCCACTTGCTCTTACCATTATAATGCGTCCAATAACTATTATTAAGTTATTTACATTGCTACCAAGTGCAGTAATCTTAATGGCAAGCTGCGTATACGTGCAAAACGTTACATAAACCATTAACTTGATAAAATTAATCTGAATCTCATGTTTCTTCCTTACTTTATTTTTTTTAACTACGGTAGTGGTCAATCATTCACTTGGATTCCATGTATCAATTCTCTTGCATAAAATCATTTTATGATTTCAAATACTATGCATTCATATTTTAAAAACAGCCGGGAATTTATGACTGTGAAGTTTATTTTTTGAATCATTTTTCACTCTTCAGTGAAAAACTAATAAATAATAGCTTAGCGTAACATTACAACCTACTAGTTTGTTTCGTTAAAAGTTTACATTAAAAAGATATTTTACAGAACATGGGAAACATTAATAAAAGTTCATAAAAGAATTTCACGAGACAGTTCTGAAATTTCGTTCTTTGCAAGTTAAAGTCATTATCTTCAAATTTAGCCATCTCAAACTGAAATATACTGACGCTTCTGGCTTATTAAATTGGTTTTAGCCTGTGATTTATAACACTTGTCTTCCCGTTCCTTAATTAAGCCCATTGATGTTTTCATTTTTTTCCTGTTAAAATAAATATTTAATCAGGTATTTAGGCGGAAACGGCGTTCTTTCTTTCGATTTGGCGTGTTTTTTATTAATTCTTCGGCGGGAAATATTAGTTTTCTTTCTTCTTGCAGTAAATGGTCCATTGTGGGTTCTATTTAATACACTTTTCTTTAGCTGGCGGTTTAAAATTTTCGCTTCAGAACAATGTGCAAATTTATCATTCGCAAACATCAAATTAATGTTATTTTTATCAAAAGATATCTTAAATGGATAAAAAATGCAGCTAATGGGATGGAATATTCATTGCGTTGCTAGTTGATTGATAGTGATTTAGTTCTGCATTTAAAATACAAAAGAAAAAGCCCAACGTAGTTTTATAAAAGTATTTTGTTTAACGAGTAGTCATTTTATGATTACTTTATTAAAAAGAAGCTTCGGAATTTCTAGTGGTTTATGATATTTTTTTCTTGATTCTAAGATATTAATGATGAAACAATAAATTGCTCTAAAACGAAAAAAAAATGAATATTATTGATTTTTTAAAATCATTTCAATCTCTAATGATTCTTAACTATAATGTCAAAGTTCAGGTGAAAACTGGAATTGTGAAGAGAAAGTGAGTTGATGCATGTTTCTGAAAGATTGTTTGTATTATTCTATGCATTTAATTTTTAATTTTGTAAAAGCTTCCTTTTTGGAAGAAAAAAAAAGATACCTTGTATAAAATATTTCCAGATTAAGGAAATAATTTGTGAGTTGTATGAAGTTTAAATATTAAGCTCATAATATAAATGTGAACGTTTAACACTAGATTAACGGATAGGGCCTATTCGACTTTTTTCGCTTTTTGTTGCTCTGTAATTCAAAAAATAACTTACTGAAAGTGTTGAGTATTTTTGACTTATCATAATTTGAACCAATTTAGGTGCTTATTTAATCATGCATGTGTTAGTGTCATAGAAACGTATTATATAGAACTTTATACCTAGAATGAGGGGAGGGGCCAGACTGGTCCCTTAGGTATTTTGGTCGGTAACCCATAACCCCAAGGTAGTTATTGGCATAAGGTACCCTTTGCTAAGTATAAGGTAGTAGAGTACCATAAAAAAACAAAATAATTTTAGCATGCATATAATTATTATTTATGGAGAAAAGGATATTCAGTTATCTAGGAAACTAATGCTTAAGTATAATTGAAAAATCAGTGTTTCGCTTAATTTGCACTTGCACTTTGAATGTTGGCATGTAATTCTCGCGCACGATATGTGTAACACAGAATGAAATCATTTGAAACCATTATTTTACCGGCGTATATTCGCCAAGATTGGTTTGTATGGCCAGATATCAACATTGACAATGGCTCGGTTAGTGAAATTAACTCTGTTAGTTTCCTACTGTAAGTCAGTTCAATTAGCTCTGTTAATATACCTTCAGCACAGCAAATCACAGCTATTTTAGTCTTCAATTTGAAATCACGGCAAAGTACACATAATTGATCCATTCTTCCAATGACGACGACGTTCGGATAGGTTGGTATTTTATTTACGTCACACTAGAGCTGCACAATGGGCTATTGGCGATGGTCTGAGAAACATCCTAAGAAAAATCCGAAGGCATTGCAATATTGATCCTCTGCAGAAGGGGTAAGAAAGAAGAAATTATCATATGACAAAATGAAATAAACAGATGTAAATAAAAAAATATAACAGAAACACGTTTTACTAAATAGAACTAATATATATTGAATGTAAGATAAAGATATGGATTTCATTAAAAAAATTTATATATCTACACAACTGCACAGTATGAAAAGATTTCGAAATACTAATGTAAAATCAAGCAATCCTATCCTTATTGTTTACCTAATCATTTTTATTGAAATTAAGCTACAAGAAAAAACTCAACTTCAGAATTTAAAAAAAGGAAGAAAAAAAAGTATTATTCAGTCATACTGTAAATATAATCCTACTGCACTGAGGAAAAATGTATGGTTGAAACTACAGTAAAATTTACCATGTTTCTCGGTTTATGGAAACATCGGTAATTTTTACTGAAGCGGTTTGGTAAAAATTTTGGTGAAGTTAACAAAAAAAATATAGTTCTTACCATATGTGTGGTAGTAAATGAGTTAAAATGTTGTAACATTCTGTATTTTATCATGATATCTAAGATCATGCATTAAAACCATTTATTCGGTTAAATTAACTTTCCAGTTTTGTAATGATTATTAAATGTGTGGTAATTTGTCTTGATGGTGTAAACTGTTGGATAAGTAATTCGAATTAAATTAAATTGATTGATACTCGGTTGGAATTCGAATTAAATTGTTTGTTGATACTGATTTTTTTTCCTTTTCTTTCAAAAAAATTATCAATAACACAGGGTCGGAAATTACTAAATTAAAGTATACAAGTTATTACTTTCCCGTTTTAATGAAGTTTTATTATGTTAAATTGTTGGTCCTGATAAAGATCCAGAACTATAATTTTGAAAAGTAAATTTTTCGGTGAACTGTTACTATACGAACCAAAAGATTATCATATGAATGTTTCATTAAGTAAGTATATTTTGATTTTATTAGCCAGTGCTATGTTTTTTATTCATTAGTATTAAAAATGTCATTACTAAATAGTACGGTAATTTTACGAGATTTTTTTTTAGTGCTAAGTAAATAAAATTGTGACCGAGATATTATTTTAATTTACCATAGAATGTCAAATATTCAGACCTACAGCATGTGCAAACAGCTTCCTTTAATGTTTCTACAGACCACAGCTGTCCATTGGACGAGGAGAAACTTTAAGAAAAGTTTCGCGATGATTTTTGAGTGGATAGACTTTAAGCATTATCGTTCATGATGTAACCCTACAGGAGCAAATCGAAATACACTGAAGAGCCATTGCATTATGACCACCCTCCACCTATAACAATGGGCTCGACCAGGTTTTCATGGTTTCTCGCCCAGGAACAATGTTTTCATGGGGCACATTAAGACCCATAATCCTCATAGAACAATCCCTGACGTCCGTAAGCTACTTGAACATAGTTGCAGACCAGGTTCACCCATACATGGCAACAGTTTTTCTTGCGGGGGATGGTGTTTTCCAACAGGATAATGCACCATGTCATAAGGGTCGAATCGTCATGGATTGGTTCGAGGAACATTCCAGTGATTTTCAAGTCATGTCTCCCCCCCACCCCACAAATTCACCTGACCTTAATCCAATAGAGCATTTGTGGTCCTGCTTGGAAAACCAAATTCGTGCTGCCACGCTACCCCCTCGCAATGTGAGGGAATTGCAGGACCAGTTGGTGAGTGCTTGGTACCAGATACGTCAGACTACCAATCAGTACCTTGTGGAATCAATACCACGGCGGGTGCTAGCAGTTTTGAGGGCTAAAGGTGGTCCTACATGTTATTAGCAGGGTGGTCATAATGTAATGGCTCTTCGGTGTATTGCAGTGACACTAAATTATAAATTGTAGAGTATCAACTCTTTTTCAATTTGCATTATGAAATAACAATTTTCTTTTAATATTGCTAGAGGGCTCTGGTAGCCGTACGTATTAAAAAAATTTTATGATGACTTAAATATGATCGTCCTCATTATTTCTTCGTGCTTATAACTAAAAAGCTATAAATTAAATATCTTAACTAAAATTAAATTAAATAATAATATGAGTGTGAAATAGAAAGTATAAAAGACATAGAAAGCAAATAAATGTTTTATTTGTACTCTCTTCAAGTCAGATTTCGTTTATTTAGTGAAATAAAAAATTAACTTTTAAAGAAATCCTGTTTTTTTTTCATTAAAAATATTTATTGGCAGATTTAAAAAAGAGTTTCTTCAGATAATTTAACTTAAATTGAGTTTTTAAGAAATCTTACTTTTTAACCCCAGGCTAAATCAGATGAATATGTAACCTTTAATACACACTCTCACTTGACGTTTTCATCTGATTTTTAATAATTTCTATAAACATGGAGTTTTTTAGTACCAGTAATTAGAGTTGATATTGAAGCGTGAGTTTAATTAGCAAAGAATGCATGTCAATCCCTAGGAAATTAATTAATGTTTAAAATAGATGGAATACTTTAAAAATAGAAGAAAAAAATGTTCACTTTTTTTCCTGCTTTCAGCAAATTGCTTCTATCCAGAGATTCTTCTTTTCTATCAAAGATAACAAGTATTTTAAAATCGTTATTATTTTTTATTTAAACGAATTGGAACAGCAATTAGCGGTACTTTTTATTGTTGAAAATTTTTATCTGCTTTTTTTCACCTCAGTCAGTTTCTTTAATGGGCCATCGGGCAATTAGCAAAAGCAATTTACATCATTTTTGAGAATTTCAATTGTTAATTAGGCAGGATATATTTTTGCTTTATTTAATGAATATTTAAGGTGACAATTTTTAAGTTGAAGATTATGAAAGAATTTTTTTTTTTAAAACTTGCTTTGACTTTTATAAAAGAGTTTTCGATAAAAGAAAGCGAAGAAAACTTTCGCAGTTTTACTTTTTAAGAAATAGAACAAATACATGATATTCAAAAGCAACTTGGTCCATGCATTGTTATCTCATTGTTATTTAAGACGATTTTCTCTCTATAAAAGACCACATGGCTCAATACTTTCAGAAACTAAATAAAAACACAGGTATACATATATATGCCCCATGTCACAAATGCTAGCAAAAAGAAAATTAGATACAGATATGACGCAAATGATTACAAAAACGCAGGAATCACATAAAAAGTAAAACTTTTTCAATGTATTAAAAATACATACCCCTCTCACAATGTTTAAAAACGTTTTAATTTCCTCCCTAAAATAAATGTTCATTGTTTCTTGAATCTTTAAATATAAGAGTATGGATATTCAAAATCTGAAAAATATTGTCTCACTATAAGAACGACATGCTTCTGAACAATTGAACAAAACTTCAATTTCTTAATGTTATTTGTTCATTTGATTAGTTTTATATTTTTGATTATATAAATGGATTTAATTTGAGCGAATGAGAAGATTTTTTTTCCAAACGATTATTAAACCTGTTTTACCTAAAATTTCAAACAATGAACTCTAAGCATTTGCAATATTTTAAGAGTATACGCTAGTGGACGATTGTTAAGGGTTGATATAAAGCGCAGGAAAAGCAATTGCTTTTGCATGCCAAGTGAAGTAAAATAATGGCAGACCTTACAATTAGAATAATTTATCTTACTATGAAAACCAGAGAGTGCTGAAATGTATTAAGGGGACGAAATTGTAATTTTTTATTGTGTGTTAAATGTGTGAAAGGAAAAAAAACTTCTTTTATCATCCACTGGAATTCTAGAATAAGATGTCTACACGAGATATGTTCACCATAGAGGGTTAGGTAAGATTTGTCACGTTGTGTTATGCTTTGCAAACATTATTCAGCAGCTGTTAGGGTAATTTATCCCATTGTTTTATCAGTGTAGTGATTAGGGCATCTTTGTTGGGGTTTATCCATGAGATAATCTAACAAAAGTATGCTAAACATTTTCAATTGAATTCAAATATGCAGAATGTGCTGGTAATGCGAGGCATTGAATATCTTCGCTTTCTAGATATTTCTGGAGCACGACCATTAGACGATTGTTGCGTTGTCGTTCTGGAAAATAAGTTTTTCATTGGTACCAACGCTTAATATATCAATGTCAGGCATCAGACCTTCATTTATTATATCGTTAATCATAGTCCGAATTGAAATATAGAGCGACGCACGACCAGACAGCCAATGTCATGATGCTATATGAAAGATATTGGTACCTTTACATTATATTTGCCAGACTATATGTATACCCAATCTCACATTAAATCAATTGTCATTAGAAATCAAGTAGAGACAGAACATATTTTCTTCTGATACACAAGTTCAATGGTCTTCTCTTAGCAAATTCTGTTTCCCCTATATTAATAATTTAGAATTCAAAGTATGGATGAATGTGAGTTCAGATAAACCAAGAGTAAAATTTCAACCTTCAAATGCTAGAAAATATTCTCAAATTTAAACAAATTAGGGCAGGATTATAATCCCATTGGGTAATGGAGGCAATTTATTTGCATTTAGATTTTTCGAAATAATTTTTACTATTGGAAGCTTAGTGGTTTATTCTTGGTTTATCTGCTCTTTTTTTTCTTCAATTCTTTACGTTTTAAATTACTAATGTTGGTGAAACCGTATTTGAACCAAAAAGTTCCTTCCGTTCTTTTGAATTATGAGGGGTCGTAGTCAAAATTTTTAAAACGAGGTTCAAAAAAGAGGCTCCCTATAAGTTCCTGAATTATTGTCAAAATGTTATTTTTATTAATACGATGTTTTTTGCTTTGGAATTAATAGGACAAATGAGATATTTCTTTGCAGTCATTTATAAACTTGCTTACCTAAAAATAATTTCTTCGCAGCAAAAGTGCTAATTTTTTATTTTATTCAATGATCAATTTTAATTACAAGGTATATAAATATTTGCCTTTCGTTGAAATAGTTCTTTTATAGGAAGAAAAGTTAAAATTTAGAAAAAATCAACCAATAGGTTTTGCGTAACCGCAATTTAAAATTATAACTTTTTTTTATTGAAAATAAATAAGCTGTTTTTAACATGTAAAAACATAAATTTAACGTTGCATAAAAATTTTTATTGTATCTTACAGCACATAAGAAATAGATCAGTAGATTTGAAAGAAGTGATAGGGATTTTTTTTTAAATATATTTTGTTCTCTTGGAACTACAAATAAAAATAATTACATACTATTTTTATAAGAATTAGTTTTATTTACAAGAATTTTTTTAATCTTTTCGATTTGCGATGTATAGGCCGGAGATATTAGCGCTTAGTAGGAATGTCAAACTAAACAAGCTTGTTGAATAAAACAAACTGAAAAAAATACTTATAAACAAATGGCACATTATTTAATTTGGAACTGATTTGTTTTGTTAAAATTCAATTTTTTAAAAAAATTAATTTTTAAAACTTTTTTTGTGGTTTTATAAGACAATTTTTATTAAAATTCTACAAATTCTAAAAATAACAAAAAAATGTGTAAGCTTAGACACCCAATTTCTAAGGCTTGTGTGTTTCAGTTGAAGCCCTCATAAGTTTTCTAAATAAAAATTCTATACCAGCAGTTATATTTACTTAATGCTAAAACGGACATGTTTTTTTTTTTTTTTTCAATTTTGCTTCCAAACCAATTTCATATACGCGTGATGAAAGCAACAACAGAATTACTAGTTTTATAGTTCCGTTCCATTTGCTGTGGGACATAAACTCAGCTAACTGAATAAGTTTGCAGTTGATTAAGCCTTAGGCTGTACTTTCAAGTTTGTTTACGGCCAAGCCACCGTAAAATGCACCTTAATTTTCTAGTTACAGAAACTCGCACGGGGATGTTGTTGGATTTGTTGTTTGCCCAGAGTGTTTTACATCTTTTAAAGAGACAAAGAGAGTGTGTTAAGATTTGTTAACGTCCTCTCATACTTAACATTTGCGTGTCGAATACCGAGGGGTTCTTGGGATGGGAAGGGGGGGGAGAACTTTCGGCAAGTGAAATGATTAGAGAGGGAAAGGCGACTACTGTAGGGAATAAAACCATAAATATTTAAATGCTTTGAATAGCAATTCGTAAGGAAAGGGTTTAGAGTGTCGCCGTGGGCTGCTTTCTGTGATGAGAAGCCTTTAATTTCGCGAACATGGTGGTTAAAACGTGCATTTACGATCTGTAGCTAAGGGTCGTCCCGGAAAGGATTTCTGTCGCTTTTGTAATAATGATCGTGTTCTCTGTTAATGAGTCTACTTACAGCTTGAATTAGATGATATGCTCCGAGGCTTGGGAATCTCTGTGATAGTAATCTAGTTTAGGTCCCGTCGTTATTTTGCATGAAGGGAAAGACAGGGCGGTTTGATTTGAAATTGAAATACACTTTGATTCTCTTACTTTCCAACTTCCTTATTCTTTCCTTAATAACGTTTTTAAAACGCCTTTCGATTTTAATAAAATTCAACCGTTACTGGCTGATTTTAAAAACTTACCACGTATGCAGATTGGAAAGTAATGTCCATATTAGATACAATTATCTTTGTTAAATCAACAAAGACCGTATTAAAGACAGATGTATGTTGTACAAGTTGTGAATGTGCTGGATGTCTCAAAAATGTAGCAACAAACTTTTAGAGAAGAGCAATAAAAATTGAGGATTGTGTAACAATTCATGGTCGTAAATGCCATCATAACCCGCTAGAATATGGATGGATACAGAGGAGCGCTGAAGATGGATTAGTCGAAATGGCTTCTTCTCTAACCCCCATGTTCACCAGATTGAATCTGCTGCAGATTTTGTGGCACATTTAGTCTGCAATATTGACTAAATTCAAATAAACTTCAAATGGTTTTAAGCGACAATCAATGATCCACCGGTGTTTTAGAGCTTTATATTCATTTTTATTCATTTAGCTTATAAAAATTGGTTGATATCCCTTGTATTTTTATGGTGCTTATAATTTTAATAATGCACAATAACAAAGCTAAAAGCATTTTTATCAATGTTCTTTTTAGCTTCATCCTACATATAGATAGAGATAAAAACTACAAGAATAAGGTAAACTTGACAGTATTTCCGGCTGTGTGAGAACCTAAAAAAAGCTAGGTAACTTTTACCATAGCGCTTTGTTAATAATTTTGGAAAAAATTAACAATAAAAAAGGGTTTTGTAATATGTGATAAATTTTGGAAATTGTGGTACAGTTTGTTAATTTTATCTTCATGTCATAGTGAATGTCGTAAAAGTTTTTAATTCGGTTAAATTTAATTTTCAGTTTTGTATTTTTTACTAATAGTGCGGTAATGAGAACAATAATTTTGAAAATCAGACTTTCTTATGAAGCGCTAAAATGTAAAGGGACAAATTATCAAATGAATGGCTTGAATACCATATGTTTTGGTTGTATTAACCGATATTATTTCTTTACCAGAAATTCCGTTACCATAAAATACGGTAATTTTTACCAGATTTTTTTTTATCCGTGTATTTATGTTCAGAAATGGATTACTCTTAGTGTTTTGTTTTGAATATAATCAATTATTAATCTTGTGTCAGAAAATATTATTTAAATCTAATTGCTGTTAAATATGCGTGGACGAAAACTGATATTAAAATAAAAGGGCTTTGTTTCTCTTTTTTGCATGATTTGATTTTGTGTCATCTATAATGAAGAATTAGTAAAAAACGAGTAAACTATATAATGTCGATTTGCTATTTTCTGTTATTACTTTTCGTTTGAAGTATAAATTACGATGCAAGGATTAATCTGTAAGAAATAGGAAAAAATTACCATTTATTGTCCCTTCATGACACTTTTTATTTTACTGAAATGTTGCTCCACCAAAGAGAATCAGAATAATTTTCTGTCTTAAGAAATATGTAGAAATGTTATAAATATCTTATCAATTGGAAGTTAACAAAAAGTATTTTTTAGTTCAAAGTTAACTATTTTTTAAATTTTTGCCCCATTTGTTTTGCGGAAATAATGAATTAAATCTGACATGGGGTGATTCCACTGGTTTATTCCTCCGTACGTGATGCAAAAAGTTAAATAATGCATTTGTCACAATAATGTTTGCAAATGTTGCTATGCCTGAAATATGAATTTATGATAATTTATCATAAAAATACCAGTGTTGAAATGAAATTTTTAACTGTCCCTTCGCCGTGAAATCCTAGTTGAAGCACATTGAAACATTTCTGTAGAATGTGGTTGTAGAAACTGCAGCTGGTCCATACTTTTCGAAGCCGAAAATATTATTGTAAGGATTAATTGTTGTAAATATTTTAAAATTGTTAGTATATTACTACAATAGGTTTGTATAAGAAAAGTCATAAATATTATACGGTTAAATTTGACTCTTAAACTAAAATACTCTAAACTTTAAATTGATCACTTTACAAACTGTGACAGAGTATCACGAACGGCATTTTCTTGATTGGCAAGTGGTTACACAAATAATCTCCCATTCTTTGCGGGCAGAAGAACTTCGTAATCTGCTCTAAATGTCAAGCTCAGCAGGCCTCTGCAGAACACGTCCTGGACTGCTTGGGTCTTTCCAGAGAAGACCTATCTCTCTTTCTGGTTCTCAATTTTGGGTTAACGGTCTAATAGATCTTGTCTGACTTTGTCATTTTGAGCATGACAGATAGCTTTCCACTCAAATTTTAAAGATAGAATCACGATAGTGGTCTATTATCAGCTCCAACTATTGTCTTTTGAAGCTCAAGTATCAGCAATTAAGTTAAATTTTTTGTCGCATTAAAATAGTTCTTTTATAGTTAAAATTAATTTGACACATTGTAATTCGACATAGTCAAGTATTAGTTGGTTTGAAAAACGCTGTAATTTTCTAAATAATTCGTCAACGTTACTGCTTTATCATATGTTGTTAAGTTTTTGTCGATTAAAATACTGACTGACTACTTCACTTGCATTGCGCGAGTTATTTTGAAAACTTTAATTGCAAATTAATGTACTTTCTCTTCATAATGCCCTGAGAAAAAAAGTATAATCAAAACGACCAGAATTTAGTAAAATATACCGTGTTTCTGATTCTTTGAGAACATCAAAAAGTTTGGTAATTTTTTTTCAAAGTGCTTTGGTAATAATTTTTCGTAAAAATAACAAGAAAATATCGTTTTATAATATATGTAATAAAATTTGGCAATTTTATCATGATACCTTAGAGCAGTCATTCTCAACCACTGTGCCGCGGCACTTTTGTGTACTTTGAATATTTATATATATACTTTTTATAATTTTTCCAGGCTTTAATCTCGTGAACATCTTTGTCGGCGATTGTCTTGTCTCTGACAATCTTAAAATAAGTTAAAATAGGAAGGAAGAGTTTGAATTGTCTTTGGTAATTTTAAAAAATGCTGAAATAAGTAGAAAATTTAATGACTATTAAAATTATTAATTAACAAAAGAAAAAAAGCTAAATATTAACTTTCAAATAGAAATAAAAGCTATTCATTGAAGTAAGCTATGCAATTTATAGTTATAAAAGCAAATTTACGAAGGATAATTAACTAACAAAAAAATAAGCTTAAAATTAATTAGCAAAAAAACTATTTAAACAAGAAATTACAAAAAAATAACAATGTAAAAAAACTAGCAGTTAATAACTATAGAAAACAAGCTAACAATGACTAACAAAAAAAATAAATAACTGTTACTAACTAATAAAAAATTAGTCGAAAGAAATAATTTATCTCTTAATAAACGTGCTTTTGTAGTACATATTATTTTATTTCACATTCAAAATTATTATCACAAACTATTTAACACAGTGTAAGTAAACAACTTTTAAACAAATTTTTTTTATTGTGTATCGTCAAATTTCGAAATCGTTCAAAGTGTGCCGCCCCAAAAAAAGGTTGAGAATCACTGCCTTAGAGCATAACATAACATTTATTTCATTAAATTAACTATTCAGTTTTGTATTTTTTACTAAATGTATGGTAATAAGAACTGCAATTTTGAAAACCTGAATTACCGGTAAACCGTTACCATATAAACAGCAAAATTACCAAATGAATATTTAAATGCCGACAATTTTGGTTTTGCAATGTTAACCAGAATTATAGTTTAGTTTTTATCAGAAATGTCCTTACCATGCAGTAAGTTAATTTTTCCAGAAATTTTTTTCTTTGTATGGTTATGTGTTTAAAGTGCTAATTTTCCAATTTTAAGTAATGAATTCGTTTTTGGCTCACTCTGAAAAATTAAATTATTCGAACATTTTTCAATTAACGTTCTTTTAATAAATAAATATTTACTCTCCTTCATACAAAATAATAATAATAATGGTAAAACAAAATAATTTTCAAACGAACTACATTTATAGAGTACAGATAGACATATAGTTTATAAGTGTTTTTTTTTTATCATTATCAACTATGACGCATTGATGTTTGGAGAGGAAATAGAAAAGATTTCAAGGCATTTTACTTTCATTGAAAAACTCATATCAAAGAACAAAAGATTAAGTTTTTAAACAATTAATTCGTTATTCTTCCAAAAATTTTGAAACACAACCAATAAGAATCACACAAATCACATTTTCTGTAACAAAAGTTAATAGACAAAAAGAACAGGAAGAAATCACTAAACAACTCATTTTACCTTCGATTATTGAACTTGTAGACTCGCTTATTCCCTGGAAGCTATTCTAACAAATCGCCTTTCAAATGAAAGCCTGCTCCCAACTTCTCATAAGATCCAAGGATCTAGTTATGGTGAGAGAGACTCTTCGACCAATAAAATGAAACAACATTCTCTAGGATGGAAAGCAACACCCTTATAAATGGTTGCAAAGCGAAGCAAATTCCCCAAGAGCCCGTGGAGTAGACCTTCTGTGTGGCTGAGGGCTTTAAGTAAACAGAGCCGAAATTTAATCAACTGTGATAGTCTGATAAACGACTTTGCGCATTGGAGTGAACTTAATTGGTGCAGCAAAGGTTGACTAGTTGCTACTCGATGAGAAGTGTCTTAGGAATACGCACCTGTCGCCTAATTTAACACTCTGGGTATTTCCGAGTTTGGTTGATATAATAATTTAACCCTACTTGTCACCAAGGATTGTATACAAACTGTTCTTCTATCATAGAGCACGTTTACACACAATGCTTTAAATCATGAGAGTAGTTTAGAACATAAGGTAAAATTGCAAGGTCATTAAACATTTACATGTTAATTTATCCAAAACATTTGCTATGGTTAATATAGAGAAATAAAATAAAACAAGTTAATTCAAGTTTACAGAATTATTTCAGCAGTATAACAAGATTATAATTGAGTTAAAACAACACAGATAATGTCCAGCATGGATTTGTTTTCAAAACCTTAAATTATTTTACTAATTAAACAAAGCTGGTGTTGAATTTAAATGCGTTTTTCGAGCAAGCTACTGTTACATAATAATGAAGTTTCGAAACAGTTTTTTTACAAAAAATTCTTATTACATTTTCTTAATTTTCTTTAGTTTTGAATATTATAGAAATTACTGAAAATTTAAAATTACAATATTAATTTTTATAACATTAGGTTTGACAAAATTTTAAATTAAATTCTGAGATACTTTCCTATTTAACAAACTTATTTCTTATCATATTATTCAAAAGGAATGAGACAATTTTACTGGGAATGTTTCATACACATTTGCCCATGAGTAGTGTACAAAAGCTAAGATGTTTTCAAACATTTTTGCATTTTAAAAGAAGTCAAAGAATTAAAAGATAGGGAAGCTTTTTCATCTCAACATCAACTTCAAACTTATTTTGAAATAGAAGCGATAATAAAAATTACCAAAGTTATTCCTAATCTTTATTTTTATTCATTGTAATGAAGCTATTTCACTTGACCTTTCAAGATGACGTAAAAAGTTACTTACATTTGTATTGATTTCCAAATTTTTGCTATTGGATATTTTAATTAATAATGAAAAGTTGCTCAAAATCGGGTTCATTAGGTTTGCATTGCTTTCCTAAGAAACTCTGTGAAGTATGATATAACTTGATTGTATCCGACTTGGTCACATAAAACCAGGTATAAATAGAAATGACATCTTATTGAAATATTTGTCGATAATAACAAATTAATGTTATGACCCTCCACTGAGAAATATATAAAGGCTAAAAAAATTCAAGGGACATGAGAAATATTTTTCAGAATTTCTTATAAATTAAGTTAATTTATCAGATTTAAGAACAGAAAATACAATAAAAACTTTGCTCATTTTTTCTGCCATATTACAGGCTTCATGTGACCACCATTTCCAGTTGAGACACGGTATTCTACTTTCGAGAAATTTTGTGACGTAAATATTATAAGTGGTTTTGCAGATCATGAGTTAAAACATTGTGGAATATACCTATCTGGTTGAGCTCAACAGGAAAAGGATCATTTTTATTAGGCAGCGGCGTTTAGAGGAAAAATAGATTTAACATTGTTACAATATGTAAGGACTGTTTAATAGATAAAAAACAATCGATCAGAAGAGGTGAAATCAAATGTTGAATTTTCCCAAAATAAATCTTCAAGCAATTGGAAAATGCAGAACTAAATTTACTGATTAAAAATTCTAACTTTTTTAATCAAATTTTCAAAAACGTCTTTAAACAAACAACCTACTTTATTTTCATTCTTCTCCAAATAAGTCGTAGTTGCATCTGTCTGCAACTAGTTTCATGCGATTTCTGATAACTGATTATTTGGTTAACTTCGGTTTTATCTACTTGTCCATTTTTGTCTAACTCTTTTATTTAAACGATTTATCTAAAATTTTGCAATTGTAGTTAAACGTAAGGTATATTTTAAACTATTATTTTATTTTTATATATATTTTTTGAAAAATGAAAAATGCTTATCGAAACATTTTTTTAAAAATCTTGTTTATTGATTAAAAAAGTTTTTTTTAACAGTGTATAAGAAGTTTTAAATTTCCAATAAAAAGTAAACATTTTGTAGACCAAATTTTTTTATTTTTTCTCTAACTAAATTGAAGTCATATTTTCCACATTGTATGTACAGCCACCTTTTGATTTTAGAATACTTAATCCGTATTCATCCAAACTTCGTTTATTAATGCGAAGTAAGCTTTTACACATAAATTTGTAAATTATTAATGGTTACTCCCAATTAATAAATCTATTCTGCCCAAGCTTTTCTCACCATTCAGTTCAATTTAAAAAGTGAAAATCTGAGAATCATATCAAAATTTCCTGTTCCCTCGCCATTAAAGTAATAATTTATAAACACGACATACAATGTTCCTGATATTAAGTTCAATATTCATAAAAATTAGCTTCATTGTTGACAGTAGGTGCATAAACTCATAATTATGGAATAATAATATATTTATTGATAGTATTAATTAATGTACTTAAAGCTGAAAATTTTCCACATTTTTTAAGAAAATGTAAGAATGTCCTTAATTAAATCAAGCATTATTGTTTCGATACACTGTGAAACAATCAGAAAGCTTCATTGCAGAATTACGTTTATAAACAGTTTATAACAAATTTAATTCCAATCACTTTAAGAACAACAGATCTGATTTCCACGTAAATTGAGTTTTGTTTCCCATATCACGCTATCTGCCCCCAAAATTTATAAAGATGATCATCACAGCAATTCTCCGGAGTGTTTAAGGAGCAAATGTTGCACCATTGAAACAGTTTTCCACGGATCTTGAAGGAAAGACTTTGGGAATTAAATCAACTGTGATCTCCCGATAAGAGAAGTTTGATCCCGATGGTTGGGTGCAGTAGAAGTGCGCCAAAGCTGTCGCCAGTCAAGATCCTTACCAGCCTGATGCTTCGGAATCAGTGAGGTGTGTCTTTTGTGCCTCTTTTCTCATCTTGAGTGTCTTTCTCATGGGGTTAATGTGGCACTCTTTGAATCGGGAGAATTCGCGTGGAAGAATTTTCCATCCTAGTAAAGTTTAGTTGATATAGAAAAGGAGGTATATTCAAAATTTTCGGGAGTTGACTCTCGTTCGAGTCGTTTCCCTTGGTGAAGAGTAAATGTTTTGCTTATCTTTTCAAGATAATTTAGTAAATATGTCATGTGTGTAGGTGAGAGGATTAATTTATTTAGGTTATTATTATATTTATCGGAAGTAATGTCGTCTTCAAAATGCTTGTCATGGCGTCGTGGGTAATATGGAATTTTAACACTGCGATATATCTGGAAAAATTGATAATTCCGGACTAAACTTTGCGATATATCTTCAGGAATTTTCATTATTTCTAGATGAGCTTCGGTAACTCAGGATATGAAACGTTCTGCTCCCAGCGGTGGCCTCTTGATACGAACTCTGCTCTCGGCTCGCAACGTCCGCAATTGTGACTTAGAATATCATCATTTGTAGACGGACCATGGATTCTTTTCGACAGGCTAACCGTGGGATGTTTCATGATTTCCCTCTCCATGTAAGGCAAATGTGGGTTAATTCCAACAAGAAGTCCTCTGCGAAGAAAAATTTCTCTCAATACTTGATCCAGGAATTCCCTTGTCTTCTGCATTAGATTCAAAATTACAAGGCTACGAAGCTGAACATTGGTAGTCGTAAACTCAAAATCGGGTCGGCTGTTCAACGACTGTTAAATAAAATATTTCCTGATACATCGTGACTCATTTAGGTTAGCAAATCTTTTCGTTGTTCAAATAAAATTGATCAACATTCACGATAATATCGCATTCTATAATTATCATTGCTAGTAATAACCAAGATATTATCCTTTTCAGTAGTTTAAATATCATTACCAGTAATGATAGCGAGATTAGGAAATATTATCTTTACTCAAATAAAATTTATGAACACTCACGATAATATTACAGTAGAGTCCCGATTATCCGAGTTAATGGGGACCGAAGCAAACTCGGATAACTGAAAAACTCGGTTAAAGCGAAGAGTATAAAAACGGAAAGAAAAAGAGAAGGTATAAATGTAATATATTTAAGAAATACAAAAAGTATTCGAGTATACCACATACAATTCATATCTATATTATATAAAACGCTAATACGTACGTATGTATGTATGTATGTATCAATAAAACCGATGATATTTCTTTTCTCGCGCTGGCAACAGTTTTCATTTTTAATTGATTGGATTCGGCGCGCAAGAGCACGTAGTGAGCAACCAGATAACAATAACCAGAGTGAGCATTATCAGGTTGTTCAATTCAGATTCATGCACTAAAAACATGACAATATTTAATTTAAACTCAATTAGGAATTAATTAATTAATTGAAGTGAGAATGCTTTAAAAGGCCGCTGTTGAATTGATATTTTTCTACTGGGAGCTACCTAAACGTCTAAAAAACGTTTAAGTGTTTGTATTGAATGCATTGAATTTTTTTATATTTCGCGTTTATTTATGCATTGAATTTTCACGCTTTAAAATGCAGAATATTAGTGAAGCAATATTTGATAATTTATTTTGCTAATATGTTTCTTATTTAGCTAATGTTTTGATTTTTTCACCATGTACAATCTAAATAGCTAATATACTTTTTTAAAAGCCAATAAGAACATTGGTAGAATTCTTCTACATAAGTACAATACTATGTCTTTGATGATAAAATACTATGTCTTTGATGATAATATATTATGTCTTTGTGCTAGAACATTGTGTTCATTGGCGAGCGAGCGCAGCGAGCCATGGTTCACGGCGTGAACCACATAGGATTGCGTAGCAATTCTCGGGGGTTGGCGAGCGTTAGCGAGCAGGGGGTAGAGCCTCCTAGTTATAATTAAAAAGCTTACTTAAAAACATTTAAAAGGCATACTTTACGAGAATTAAATAGTTTTTACTTAAAAAAGTCCTTAATCGTTTTTCGTTCTACGTAACTTTGGCGCTTTTCTGTAATGTTTCGCCTTTTTTAGGGATAACAGGAAGGCTGGTTTTGTTGTTCTATATATTCAATAGTACATTCGATAGCGTTTAGTCCATCTGTATGAGAGATTTTTATATGTTGATGTTAATAATCACTGTCTTCATCATCTTCGCTAGATTCATTATCATTATTGACGATATAAACGATAATTTCATCAGACCAAGTTGTTGGATTTTGTTTTTCTGAGTGTTTGGGAGATAAAATTGAGATTTATTTTTCAGCGGTTTTTTTAAAAATAAACTAGAACAAAAAAAATCCTTGAAGTATTTGATAGCTCGGTTAAAGCGGAAACTCGGATAAACGGGGCTCGGATAATCGGGACTCTACTGTATATTCAAAAATGATCGCTGCTAACACTGATCGCAACATTATATTTGGTAATATATTATGTATCATTGCCAATAATGATCGCGATATTATCAAATTCGTTAACAACATAAATCATTAATCGTTGTCAATAATTATCGCGATATTATCAAATTCGTTAACAACATAACTCATTAATCGTTGTCAATAATTATCGCGATATTATGATATTCGGTATCATGTCATATATACCATGTAACGATGTCATATAATTGCAAGCTTGTGCAAATGAAAAGCCAGATGCTACATTATCACTGAAGTTTGTCAATTGTACTTTAATTGTACGTTTTTTTAAAGAAAAGTCAATGATGCAGAAATCGACACACAGCAGACTACAGTTGTTCAAGATAAACAGAACAGAATTAACAAAATTTAACCGTAGTACCGTCGTAAATGTTGTTGAAAAATGCCGTATTGAGCAAAATACGATTGTTGTTATTGACAAAACTAACTGATGAGGCACCTAGGAAAAATAATAATATTCATTGAGGAAAATAATAATAATGATAATAACAATATATATATATATATATATATATANTAATTTATTTTAATAAATTTTAATAAAAGATTTCAACATAATACTTAACAGTGAAAGTTATATAAAAAATATTAAAATCTTTAGCATGTTCGTTTAAAATAGTATAAAATATTTTTTACGAAATACATTATAGCGACGAAATATATGTTAACGAAATATAATATATTATTATATTTTAACGAAATATATAATTTTAATTAGTTATTCAGATAATTTCTAACCATATCAAATTTGTTACGATATTTTGAGATTAATTTAAAAAATATACATCCAGAAATAAACTTTCTAAGGTCCCTTAAGCTAGAGAAATATCAAATGCATAATAACTGCCTTACCAATTAACCCAAGCTTCTACAAAAATTATTTAACTATTTCAAAAACTTCCTAAACCTCTTTTAATTAGCGTAAAAGAATAGTTAGATGAACAAAATTGCACAAAAGTGAGCTACCGAAAAGACTTGAAATACCCAAACGTATTCATTTAACTTTCTCGGAAGCTGGACTCATTATGACAATAAATATGGAGGAGGAAGAAAAGGAAGGCAATACTGAGCTATAACGTAAGGCTTCCATTTCCTGAATTGTCATTTTCATCCTTCATATTCTATGTGCTTCCAATTGCCGCATCTTTTCTTATAATATACCCTTCGTGACTCATAACCTCAGCGAGTAATCACCATAACGTAATACCCCCATACATTTGCCCTTAACTTAATTTCCCCCGAGTTATCTTATTAAGGAAAGATCATATTTTTAAATATCTCTGCTCAATCTTTATTTGCATTGGTATCTTTCTTTCTCTCTTCTTTTGTTTCCATGTATTTAGTACGTGAACATACTTGATTCGGAGAATAACTCTCGAGTATTTTAATTCTTGATTGTTGCTGTAAATTTATTTCTCAAAATATTTGCGTTGTTATTCCGGTAACACTTTTGTACCCTAGGCTGTCAAGGAAAAGAAACTGCTGCAGAGAGTTTGAAAACTTAGAATATAATTCGAATCCGTACTTATGTGATGCCGTGTTTAAATGTTGGGTTTCAAAAAAATGTCAATATTTTTACTCATTATAATTGACACCTGCAGTGCGCAAAAAAATAATATTTTAAAAGAAAATGCCACTTAGAAACTATGCAAACTATTTCCTTCAGAATTTATATTTTGTCATTTAAAATCACATCAACTTTTGTAAAATTCTGCGAAAGCTCTCATGTTTTATAATTCAAAATTTTTTTACCGACCATCATTAACTTGATTAGCAAAAATTTGGTAAAAAATATTATTCGACACTATTTACTTCTAAAATTATTGCTGTGTAAAGTTTTATAATTGAGTGCAAAAATGTTTTGATTCGTTTAAAAAAATTTTAAGTTGTGACGAAATACGTAAAAATAATTTTTAAAAAAAAGGTATCATTTAAAGGTCCAAATTTCAGATCACTCTCCTTGCTAAACTGATGGGACCATTTTCCAAATTGCAATTATTCTCACCTTCATATTTTAAAGTTCCAATTGTATCAAAAAAAATATTTGTTTATTTAGAGAAAGTATGTTTTTTTTTCATCCGGTATTGTAACCTAAACTATCATTTGCACAAATTTATTAGCATATTTAAAGACAATTGATCAAGTCAATAAGATAGTATCTCAGTATTTTGAAATTCGGTCACTAGATCAAAAGTTAGTAAAACATTTTTTTTTTTATATTTAGTGCAATGTACAGTGTGCAAAATTAAAAAATCGACCACCCCCTGAATAACTTTTGATCTAATGATCGGATTTTCACGTTCTAGAACACAATCTTATTGACTCTAGGGGGTGATCTCAAATAGGCTAATTAATTAGCGCAGACGATCTTTTAAGTTACTAAATCAGACGCAAAAACATATTTTCTCCGAATAAACATGCCTTTTGTTTCGACAGATTCTGGTTTCTGACTCCCAAAGTCTAAGGGGTAGCAGCAATCTGCAAAATATGGTCCTTACAGTTTGCTCAGGAGAGCAGTCCTAAGTTTCGACACTTTAATGTTGATTTTATTTTTTTGCGTATTTCACCATATCTTGAGAACTTTTTAAACGAATTAAATAATTTTTACACACAATTATTACATTCGTTTATCCAAAGATAATTCCATGAATAAATATCACTTTCAGTTAATATATATATAATTTTATTGCTTAATGGTCGAAAATTTTTTGAAGTGTCAGGTATGCATTTATTACATTATTTTGAAGAATGTAAATTTATATGGCAAAGTACAAAATTTGAAATTGGTCGAATAGTTGCTGAGAAATCGAATTTCAAAGAAGCCTTATTTTAAAATTCAATTTCTCAGGGGCTATTCGATCGATTTCGCTTATATTTTGTACTTTGTCATGTGAAATTATATCTTTTAAAATTATGTAAAAACTTTTGCACCATACAATTCCGAATTTATTCGACTATTAATAATAAAATATAATAAATTAAAGATTATTTTCTTAAAGTTTATTTATTTTTGGATAAACGAATTTTATAATTGATAAACATACAGTCGAAAGAAAGATATGGTTATTCAGAGAAAGTACGTTTTTTTGTCTGAATTTGTAACTTATGATATCGTCTTCACTAATTAATTATTGTATTTGAGATTGAATCCTAGAACGTGAGGATTCGATCATTAGGATTAAAAAATGTGGAGGGTGGTCCATTTTTTACTTTGCGCATTGATAAAAAAATAATGTTACTTCTGATGATATGCATAGTTCCTTTTTATTGTATCAAAAATATTCAAGGCAATTCGATTAAAAAATTAGGTCTTTGAATTAGTAAAACTGTTCAAAAGTGACATTTACGATGTATTGAAAACTGTTGATACATTGAAATATTTATTGATAACTGTTCAAAAGATGTAATCTTTAATATGCATTTAAAACTGTTCAAAATTGAAATTTAAGATGCATTTTAGTTAAAATAAAAGTATGCCAGTTGGTTAGCCTAGTTGGTTAGAAGATCTTCAACTAATTCATCCTTAATAAACAGAAGCAAAACTTATTAAAGTTCCCTGGGCACAACTGTCTTGATAATTTAATAGAATTAAGCGCCGACAGCTTTTATATTCAAGATGCTGTTACCTATTAATTTGAAGCTGCTGTTACCTATTAATTTGATGCTGAGTGTGCTTCAAGCCACTATTAGAGTTAGAATCCCAGCACTTCACAATTACACCTCAGATGTTACACCACAGAGCTAACTTGTCATCGCAAAATTTTTACCAGTAAATAAATTTTTTTTCTTCTAAAATCCATAAAATATCCAACTTTAAACAAATTATTCTTCTAAATTTAAGTCTTTCATTCATTAACTATATTTAAAATAAAAATTTATATATATATTTATATTTTATGTGCTTTCCATCTCACATATGCGAAGACTGCTTTTTCTTAAAAAATTCATATTGTGTCAAATGCTATGTTTCAAATATCAAACTTGATGGTTGAATATAAGAAAATAAATGTAGCATTTTATTCCTTTTCTTGTGCTTCTTATTCTTTAGATGGGTTTCGGAAATGGCAGGAAACGGGAACAATAACGAACAAAGCCACGGAAAAAGATTCTTTTTAGAGTCGAAGCCGAATTTAATACTGCAATGTATTCTGATGCCGGATTTCAAAAGTTAAGGTCCAACAACGTATAAATAACAATTTCTTTCGCTTATACGAGTCTTAAAACTCGAATATATTTTTTTTAACTCTTGCCCAAAACAAATCTTAAGGCTATGGTTTTGAGATTTTTTGGGTGAATCATGGTTTTTATTCATAGAATTCAAAAAAGTAATTTATTTATGAAATATGGCTCATATAATTATTTTTATTTCCCTATTTCTTATAATATATATACATATATAATATACTAGCTTAATTCCCCGTTCTTCGTACAGGGTGGGAAAAAAACGCATCAATAAATCTGTACTGAACAGCACTACAAAATCGTGCACAAAAATTTCAGACAAAAATCGACACAAATAATAAAGTTGAAATGATTCTAAGGTTTATTTTTATTTATTATTATTTGTTGACTTTCTCCGTTGCTTTGCATTATTAGATTAATCAAAGCAAATTTTTAGTAGTTCATCCCATCAAAATAAAGGCTAATAGTATTCAGCATTATCTGGCATAATGCTTCTCATTATATTTCGCTAGCTACTCATTATAAAGCGACTCATGATATTTAAAATTCCAACAGACAAGCTACTCTCTCCTGTACGTATCTATCTACATAATAAATCTATCATAACAATGTACAGTATTGCTGCATCTGTAATCGGCACCAAATATACTTTAAAATACTTTGTACCTATATAAGAGTACATTTGGTATCTATCAAAACTTCACCTGTTAATATAAGGCCAATACTGCCCTTTACCAAAATTTAGCGTCATTGATGTTAATAATAGTAAGTCGACGGTACCCCGTAACGAATAAGAAAATTTTCTTCATTAATTTTTCTTTTTAACTCATATCCTTTTTATGACATTTAGTATTTACTATCAAAATCAATTAAACCTCATTGACATCAATAATAGTTAGCTTATTTTTTACACTCGCTTAAGCGAACTGAGTCTCAATTAATTCTGCCTTTCACGACAAGTATAACAGGAAGAGTAATAAACAGTTTTTCTGATTAGAGCTTTAATAAGTTATCTTTAAAATGTTTGAAAAAAGTGAATCGTGCATAGCATATTTTAAAACACTGGCTTACACTAAGTCAATGAGAAAATTTAATTTTTTAAATGTCCCTGAATTTGAAATATAATTTTAAAAAAATATAAAAAATCGGGATTCGTAATCCGTTTATATTTTTGCTCATCTAGATTCGTTTTTAATCTCGTATTTTTAGAGCTTACGGTATATCCGCAATTCTCTATATGGACACACAGACAGACACACACAAATTCCAAATTTTATTTTGTGTAATGTATAGACTATTCCTTATCCTTCTCGAAGGCTTTAACATATTAGATTAAGTGAAACACATTTTTAGTAGATCATCCCATCAAAATAACGAATTACTGCATTCAGTGTCATCTGGAATAATGCTGTTGTTCAAGACAACTCATGACATTTAAAATTTATCACAGTCAAGATGCTTACTTCTGTACTTATCTTTCTTGTACAGTATTGATGAAGCTGTACTCGCCACCAAATTTACTCTACATTGGCCCTATATCAAAGTATATTTAGGATCTATTCAAACAGCACTAATTACCATGATGCAGTGGTGCTCATTATCAAAATTATGCATCATTGGCGTCAACAATAGAATGGCGACTTTTTACGCTACCCCATAACGAAATAGTTCTATTTCTCCATTAATTTTGTTTTCCAGCATAAAACTTTTTTCTTTATTTCAAATACCGTCGACTTTAAATTATTGAGTTTTATAAAATACGTTTTAAAAGCACAACGAATATAAATAAACACGATGGTTTCAAATAACCTTAGAAATATTAAATTTCGTGCAGTCTCTGTAGTTGGTGTTAACCATAGTTATACACCGACTTCTCCGAAAAAGAGTGATAAGCAAAATAAAAAAAAATAAAAATATAAAAATAAATATAATTTAAAAAAATACACACACACACACATATATATATATATATACAACAAAATAAATAAATACAAAAAAAACACGAAAATTGAGAAAAACAATAAGTTTCATTTATTGCGCATAAGCTGCAAGCAAACAGAACTTATTAGATAAGTTCAAAATGAAGATAAAACAAAGGAAAATTACAGACATATGGAAAAAGGGGAGGAAAAGAAAAATAATAATAAAAAAATAGGAAACAACTAGGGGAAAAAAAGGAAGAAAAAAAAGGATAAACAATAAATAGGACAATAAAAGATATAATCTTTTCATCAGCCCACACGATTATTTCTGCAAATATATATATANCTTATATATATATATATATATATATATATTATTAATGAAATAAAAATTGATTTTAGAAATTTAAGATAATTGGCTAAGGACACACACATGTGCGTGATTACAAAGGCGTAAAATAACATAAATTAAATTAATGGTCTATAAAATAATGGTGCTTATGTTGAACCATTGAAATGAACCAGTAACACAGACATTTATTTTTTAATGTTTTGTAATGAGTCAATTCTTGCTGGTTTGCAAATGAATTCGTACATGATTTGTGATACCATTAATGTGTTAACAAGCTATTATTTTTGAGCATGTTTTAATAGTACATTTATTTTTTTAATGTATTACTTTATGTTTGTTACATATGATTTAAATAAAATAATATTTTTTCAGAAATAAACAACATAATAAAGAAGAAAAGAATGAAAGTAGAAGAGATCCTATTATGAAAAATTCGATCCAAGACAAACAGTCAAGTAAGAGATTTTTAAGTATAATAAATGCTGCAGACTTAACTTTAACCGAGCAAAGTAGAAATATTTTTAAGCCATTTATCGTATGAATTAACTGTATTTTAACTAACTTTTAAATTCATCTAGTAAAATCAATGTATGTTTAATGATTTGAGAGATATTTTTGTAAACAACAGTTAAAGATAAACAACATAACAAAGAAGAAAAGAATAGAGTAGAAAAGATCCTGAAACGAAAAACTCGATCCTACACAAATAATCAAGTAAAAGGCTTTTAAAGTATAATAAATGTAGACTAAGCTTTTACCAAGTATAGTAAGAAACATTTTTAAATATTTATAATATGAATAAGTTATTATTTAACTAACTACAAATTAATCTTATACAAAATATTTACATATTTCTAATAATTTAGGAGACAATTTTATTATTCTGAAATAATGAGAACATTTTATAATGAGTTATAAGCTTTTAAATTTGAAATATTGGAAAAATTATTCAACCAGAAATCCTATTTGTAAGCGTTGTTTTTATTTTAATTTTATTTATTTATTTATTTTTGGATAAAATTAGAAAAATTTCGGAAATTTAATGTAAAATGCCAAAATCTATTAAAATCTATAATTAGGTAAAATTCTATGGAATACAATTCTAACAGGTAATTTTACAATTGGTCTTAAATAATATAATTACTAAATATGAATAAATTAATAAATAATTTTACATTATTTATTAATATAACAGCATTTCTTCATTGATATAGCTAAAAACTACTCGAAGTATTTTAAAATAAAAAAGGGATACATTATAAACTAAACGCTTGATATGTGATAGCATTGATAAAATTAATTTAAATTAATGATTAAAAATTATATAAAGGGTGTTCTCTAATCCCCACCATTTTATGTACTTTTTATTATATGAACTTTTAACATCCTTTTAAAAATTAAGTACACAAAAGAGGCAAATTTATAATTAATCGAGGAGGGAAGAATTTTGCCTTAAAACGAAGAAAAATGAGATGTAAAGCATCAAAAGCCTATTTAACTGCCAAAAAAAAAAAAAAAAAGTCGAAGAAAATTGATAGAGGCAATTTTAAGTTTTGTTGAATAATCAAATTGTTTTTTAATGTTCAATTTTAATTCCACTTTTTACAATAAGGTTTCTTTAGATTTTGATAATGTTTTTCTTTTCATTTTATAATTTAAGTATTAAAGAACCCTAATGCTTTTTTTCTTTATTTTTATAAATATTTTACGCAAATATGATCAAAAGCAGCAATCATGGAACACTTTGTATGGCAAATTTGTGAAGAAAAAATACATTTTTGTGAGCCGATCATACAATTTTACAATTATCCACCAGAAAAGACCTTTTGGATCCCAAATTTTTTCAAACATAATTCAGGTTGCTTCAAACACGACACGTTATTTTTAACCATTACGTTATTTTTAACATTAACACGACACGTTATTTTTAACATTATTTTATTTTATAACCGGCGTTGAACACTCGACCCAATTCTAAGTTTACGACAGTAAATGTTTAACTCCGTGACCTTGTAATTTGAACCAAACTCAGAAGATAAGGGAACACCTGGATCAAGCATCAGGACAAACTACTCTTCTTTGAGGGCTTTTTGGTGAAACAAACACACATTTGCTTTACATGAAAAGGAAAACCACGGAAACCTCCCACGGTTAGCTTGATGGTAAGGGAATTCTAACCTATGATCTGTTTACAACTGAGAATATTTTACGTCAGCATTGTGATCGCTTCGAGCCGGGAGAATTCGTATCAACCAGACATTGCTGGAATTCAATCCTGGGTCACATTGGAAGGCAGACGCTCTATCCCCAGAGGCATCGCGGGTCTTTGGCCACTACGTGTAAAAAAATATTACTATCTTCAAATGTTCTTTTTATTGCATAGCACATATTACATTGAAACAGTTTACGCACCTTATTCGGTTAAGCATAAAAATCTATAATAATGAAAAGAGTTATTAAGCAAAAAAATCATTTGATATCTCAATGAAGAGCTTAGTGTTAGATTACGTTGCGTTCATAAGTGGATTTCAATGAACTTTGGATCTCGTTGTCATTTGTATCTTTAATGATTTCAGAACACAGAGGCATTCATTAATGCATTGGAATTAAATAATTACTCATTGTTTCTTTAACAGGGTGTGGACACAGTGTGTTAGGTGAATCAAATAATTGGATATTAAATAACCTAATTAGTAACTAGCATCTGTATCGTAAATGCTTTAAGTAATTTTTTATAAATGATAGGTTTATATGTTTACTGTTATTTTTTTTTAATATTTTGTTTTAATATTTCTAACTTAGTCTTAATTTTCAATGTTATCATTTACTTTTTTGTTTCAAAAGTGCAATTGGAATGATATTTGCATTTAATGAATAATTAGAAACAGAATATGAAAAGTTTAGTAGGGTTTAGTTGAGTCTTTTCTATTTAATATATCCCTCCCTTGTAATTTTTATAACATACAATTGAGCCCAATGATTATTTCTAGTAAAACCGTTAAACTAGATAATCCCATCAAAACATCATTAAAATATTAAAAACCATGTATTTATTTTAAATCAAGTGATAATTAAAAATTATCTAATTATTAACCTTTCTTATGATTAATATATTAAACACTTCTGTTCCAAATTTTATAGTTAAACTCAATGTGTTACACACATTAATAAATGAATGATAAAGACATTGACAACTTGTTGGCCCTCGAGTTGTAAAAATAATTGCTTTCTAAGAGCTAAATTCATTTTTTTTTTGTAATTGTCAGAAGTTTACAAAAAAAATTTGTTTTAATGTACATTTATAGAGTTTTGTGGATTTATTTTTTATTTATTTTATATTTCAATAAAACTTCTTTATATAAATATTTGGTATTTTGTAAAAAAATCCACAAAATAATATGGTAATAATGTGGTTTCCATCAAAAGAAAAATTAAATTATCCTTAAAACTACTTAATTGGCATGCATTAACAAAATTATATTATTTATGAAACAAATTTTTATTCTCATCTGTATATTACGTATGATTAAAGTTTCTAAATATAGTAAAATAATTAAATATATCGTTTATGAGCTAAAGAGGTTAAGGGGAATTCCCTTGTGTTTAAACAGATTTAATTATGATTGTAGATACTTTACATTTAAACGCAAAAAAAAAATATGCAGTTTCTATAAATCAATGAAAAAGCATTTTTATCGAACAAAACTTTAAAGTTTCTAAATTTTCCATAACCAGAATGACAGTATATTATTTTTTAAATCCCTTAATCATTCATCAATCTGATTATAAAATACCATTAGAACTCATAATATAGTAGCAAAATGTTACAAAATTAATTAAATGTTAGTATAGGCATTTGAACATATTTTAGCAAATTGATTTCTTTCTCCTTTTTATTCTTAATACTTTCGTGATTTTTAGATTCGAACTTAACTTAAAATTTGATAAATATATCAGATAAGTAAATTTTATATGTGAAATCCACTGCTATTATTTTTATTTTTTACTTACAGTTTTGGTAAATATTTGAATATTAGGTCATGCAAGCATTTATCAGTTAAAAATTGCTTAGATTATAAGATTTAAGTCATAAAAAGTTTTAGGTTATATAATTAAAATATTCTTCATATTCATCCTCACACATCTGAACGCTTCTAAACAAAATCTTATTAGTCAAATAAATAAAATTTATAAACAATCAATTGAAAGTTAAAAAAAAGTTTTCTAACATGCGGTTATAAAAATCACTCTTTTTTTAAAAAAAACAACCCAACTTTTAAAAAAAAAACTTCATAGGTGAAATTTATTTTTTTTTAAAAAAACTTCATATACATTGACATTAATGAGTAAAGTGTTTTATCTTTCTTCATTTTTATTGAAATAGTTTTTCATATGAATACTGTTAGTTAATTTAAAAAATAAAACAGAAAACTACTTTCTTTAATTTTTAAAGTCACGTTCAACAAAATTTAGAAATTGCAGCTGTTATTAAATTATTCAAACTCTGTGGATTTGAAATAGACATTGGTTGAGATTGTTTTACTTTTGAGACTCATTCAATATTAAATTATTAACTTTGCTAAAAATTTACTTGTAAGCTTTTTTTTATATCATTATGAATACGAGAATTCTTAATCTTATAAAAGGAAGCTCTAATTTATTTTTACATCAAACCTGAACGAGCATTTTAGCAAATAATCTTCTTAAAAACTACTGAAATGTGAAGCTAATAAATATAATTAATCGTGGAAGAATTATCTTAATCGAAATTACACGTTGAGCAAATAATTCTTTTCTAAAAGACTGAGCAAACATTTGTTCTCTGAAAATAAAAGTTTTCATCTCAATAACATAAAAAAATATCACTGCCATCTCAAAAAATCCTTTACTAGAAAGATGTATTGTATTTATTTCCAAAGTGATATATTGCTATATAAGACAATCATTCACTTATTATGTGACATATTATGTCCAGCCCAAGAAAGAAAGCTTTTTTATGTGGATATGGAAGAAAAGAAAAGGGTATAAGTTCTTCAAATAACAATACTTCACATCGAGATAAAGTTTCATTTCTTTTCACTACTGAATTGTTGAAGCTGATTCCATTTTGTAGTGCCTTTTAATTGAACTTTTTCGACTGGAATGAGATAATAATGTTGTTTTTTTTTTATAAGAAATAAAGACTTTTTTATTAGAATGTAGGATTATTATTATTTTTACCAAATAATAATTGCTGTGGAAAAATTGCTCTTAATTATTACATTTTATAGATTTTTGTTAAATACAATTTTCCAAAAATTATAGCCAAACTTTTGAAATTATATTCCGATGAAAATGCATATTAAGATGTATTTTAAATGGTTTCATTAAGATTTGTGTGATTACTGTATTTTACTGACAAAATATTTTACCAGAAAGGAGTATTGTATTTATTTCCTAAGTGATATATTACTATATAAGGCAATCATTTACTTATTATATACCATAATACGTCCAGCCAAAAAGAAAGCTTTTTTATGCGGACATGAAGGAAAAGAAAGGGGTTTAAGTTCTCCAAATAACAATACTTCACATCGAGATAAAGTTTCATTTCCTGAATTGTAGAAGCTGATTCTATTTCGTAGAGCCTCTTAATTGAATTTTTTCTAAGGAAATGGAATAATAATGCTGTTTTTTTTTATAAGAAATAAAGACTTTTTTATGAGAATAAAGGAATTATATTTTTACCAAATAATAATTACTGTGAAAAAAATCGTTCTCAATTATTATATTTTAATGAATTTAATGTAGCAAAATTCACTCCAAATTTTTTAAAATATGTCCTGATACATATGCATATTAAAAACTCCATGTATTTGAAATAGTTTTATTAAGATTTGCATTGTTGTTTTATATTACTGTAGTAATACAAAGAGGAAAATCCATCATAGATAGCGGGTGTGGAGATATATAGAGTTTTATTTTAATTAATTTCCTATTAACTCGAAATTAATCTACAACATATACCTAGAATAGTTGAAGTTTTATTTATCTCTTATTTTTGTATTTCTGTTAGTAATTAAATTTTTTTACTGTCCTCGAATTCCACAGTAATATTTATATGTGTGTTCCACTATATGGAAAATGTTTCCACTCTCAATGTTAGGAAAAATATTTTCACTCTCAAATTCATGGACTAGAGTTAGAACAGCATATAATAATAATTACTCACCAAATACTTTGTATAAATAATTTGTAATAGGGTTGCACTATTTTGAAATGTAACTAATGATTTATCAGAAGATATATAATCTAAAAAAAAAATCTCTGAAAGCTTAGAGTTCAAAGTAATGCTATGGAAATTTCCTACTAAAAAGGAAACTCAATTTAACGTTTTCTACCCTTTCTGATACAGTGTACACAGTCTGCAAGTATTTATTCCAAAAATTCAACAACAGTAAAACTATTTGAAACTGTACGATGCATTGTTCAAAACAAATTAAAATTAGCTTTGGATAACAATATGTCTTTCAATTGAAGTTAAAAATAAAAGTGAATTTAATATGCTTAAAAAATTACTCAGAACATGCATACTTTAATTTAACGGCATATTCAACCCCTGAAAACATCCTGCACTTATGTGAAAATTACATTTCCAGTAGTTTTTTTTAAATTTTTCTTATATATCTGTCGTTGAACAGCCGACCCAATTTTTGAGTTTACGACTACTGATGTTCAAATCCGTAGCCATGTCATTTTGAACCAATCCAGAAGACAAGGAAACTCCTATATCAGCACCCCCAGAGGTATTGATTTGTTATGGGAACATGGAGGACTTTGAGAGTCGACAGATTTAACATTCACCAGTCACCACTTACTACACGGGGAGTCTTCGGCAGACGGGAATCGAACCCACGAACTCTTGGTTGGAACTCCACGAACCTGGTAGGTAGGGCCCAGTGCCCTATCAACCAGGCTATCCTGGCCATTTCCTCGTAGATTTGTCACCAGTGCAGTGGATCGGAAAGAAATATAATTCAAAATTTGAATATCAGTAAGAAAAGTCAAGATGCTTTTCAGTTTTTCAAAATGTGACTCGTAATGACTATAACTGTTTAAAAACGTATCAATGCCCTTTTTTAACTATAAAAATTAATCTGTTTTTCAGATTTCTTGGTGATCGAAAAAAGTTTGGCAAATATGACAAAAGACTCTGGAGAAACAGTACGAATGCGTTGTGAAGTTAAAGGAAATCCCATTCCTAAAATCAGGTGGTACAAGAATGAGGCACCCCTGGAACAAGAACGAGGAAAAATTGAAGTTCGTAAATACAATCCTGATGCTGGAAAAATTGGTTCCAGGCTACGAATAGTTGATCTAGATATTCACGACACTGGTTATTACAAATGTGAAGCTACAAATGAGTATCAAACAGTAGAGACAACTGGAATCCTAATGGTTAAAGCAGGTAATTGCAGACATTTTAGACTGTTACATTTGATTTTTAAAAGTTTTTTCTTATCCTTTTGTTAAGAGTACATCAAATGCGATTTAAACATATTTATATCAATAAATGTTTATACGAGGCTAATTCAAAAAGTAAAGATATTGTACGCTTACGTGGAAAAATATTTTATTAAGTATTTTAGAAACATTTCTTTCTACCTTGAATCTTAAGCTTCATACTCGTGGTTGTTTGGCGCTTCTACATTGGTTCTAGTTTGAGTTCCGCATGTTTTTATTAAAATGTCAGTCCAGAAATTCACTTTATCATACATCCTTAATAATATACACAAACAATTACCTCCACTTATAGAAACGTTATTTTCCAAAATATATTCATCAGAGATTAGTGGTGAGCACCTCCTGCAAGAAGGAAGGCCTCAGCACGGATCAATTTAGTAGTCCGATATAACGAAGTTAACTGCGCAGTAGATGAAAAATAAGAAAGATGTCATTACGTTCGGGGTACTAAACTGCGCAGTGGTTGAAAATCCGAAATATGTCATCACGTTTGAACTACTAAAGGATATTTATGTTAACCCGTGCTGAGGCTTGCTCTTTTCTAGAAGGTGTTGCTGGTAAACCCTATGTTTCTTGTAAACATTCTACTCCTGCTTCGTTTAAGTTTGAATTGGTTTTCTCATATAAAATATCCCTCAATCAAACTATATTTGTCATAGATATGCCAAACAACTATGAAAAAGAAGTTAAAAGATCAAGGTGAAATATTACCTCACCAAGCAATGTATTTTATTATTCCGTAGTAAGTACTTTAAATTAGATATGTATTTTTGGTTGGTCATAAAAATTTACCTATAAATATTAAAATAATAATTCCTGTCCAGTCGGTATGAAGTAGAGTAATGGACATCCATAGCCCGGATAGGTATTCGACTCTCTGTGTTAAATGCTGCTGTTATAGTGTTACATTCAACAGTCTAATAGTATCTATCTCTAAAGAGTTAAAGTTCGCGCCTTGTTGGGTAGTGGGGAGCGTGATGCGCAGACCGGGTGATTACTGCTCCCAAATCAAAATTATGGTATTGTATTGTAATGCTCGAGCGCATCGAGACTGTTTTCGAATAAACTATAGGGAAGAATCCTAGATCGTCCCCAATAGCCCATCAGAATAGTGCGTCAAATCAAACATTCCAAAAAAAATTCGACTTCAACATGTGATAAACTAGGGAGATTTGTTTATATTGAAGATTGCGATTTCAATTAACAATTTCGATAACTTTGAAATCCCAAAACTCCAACTTTGAAATTCCAAAAAAAATTAAACTGTAACATGTGATAAACTAGAGAGATGTGTTTATATTGAAGATTGCGATTTCAATTAGCAATTTTGATAATTTTGAAATCCCAAAACTGTGCGTAATTAATAATGAATAAGCATGATTAATTCAAAAAACGATCCATTTTTGGTGGATAAGTCTTTCTTAAACTATGAATAAACTACTTGTAGATATGCGAAATGTTATTTCATTCATTCAAAGTGATTTGAATACAATTTGTGTAGATATTTATAGATCTATCCATTATTTTTTAGGTAAAAACAAAATGTTTAAAATGTCATAAAAGATAGTTTTTTTAAAGATCAATTAAAAGTAACCAAATAATAAAGTGAAAAAAAGAATTATTCGACTGATCACCAGATTTCAAATAAAAGCAGTGAAAAAACTATTACAAGTTTATTTTCTCCCTTTTTTCAGATATAAACAAACCCTGTTTCCTTGGATAAGCGTTTTCTTCCTTCCGTTTTCTACATTTTACTTTTTCTCTAAACAATAAGAGAAAAGTTCGTAGCTTTTATCATCTTTTTTTTTGGCAACGCCTCAAAAGACTAGGGAAAATGAAATGTATCGATGCGGAATTAGAACGCGTAGGGAAAAAGATATCCTCTCGTTTTCCCTACTTGCCTATTTCGTACAACGAAATTGCAGTAACGATTCATGTTGGTTGAGGAAATTTATATCCATCTGTACTAAATTATTAGAATATTTATATCTGGTATCAAATATCCCGGCTATGCCATCAAGAATATTTGAGTCAGTCTATAAAAATGAAAGCGATCCACTATTCTTGTTTGCATAAAAGGAGCAAAACCCATCTAATAAGCCATATATGCTCGAGGCAATGCATAAAAGAAAGAAATTTCCTGGCTCTCTGGAGTGCTTTTTGTTCTCTTCATAGCGCTTTTTTTTGTGTAAAATGCTCGCCAGAGTAAGCCTTATGTAAATATGATTTCCGCTCCTTACCTATCTAGTTCGTTATTTTACGGAAAAGAAAACTGCCCGTTTAAAGAAAACATGCAGTTTTAAAAAGAAGAAGTTAACTGCCACTTGTGTGCTCTTAGAAAAAACTTTTTTGACCTCATTAAAGAATATTTTCGAATGTAAACTTCTAATAAGACTGTTAGTAAAGGAATAGGTTTTATACACGTTCTATTACTTGACATCCTCATTAAATCGTAGTTGAAAAGATTTCGAAACGTTCTTTAATCGTTTCTTTTTTCAAAATTTTCGTTTTTTTTTCTTCTTTACATAACTGTTTTAATGTCTTGTAAATAGGTTTTTCAATTTAAAGTTTTATTCTCTCTACTATTGATGTTAAACTATGCGTGTTTAGTTATGAAAATTTCTTTAATTTAGTGGTTGTGAAAGAAGATTTTTTTTAGTAACTTGCTTATAACTGAATGAATGAATAAAATTATTCTTATGCCTCCGTGGTTGCATTTATTAAACTTTAATTTGTATGATTTGTGTTTTATGAAAACTCTATTTATGTTAAGATGCTTTCATTTAAAAGGAATTCACAAATAGTTTATTTCAGTTGAATATTTTATTAGAAATAAAAAATATATTTATTTAGAATTTTAAAAAAAATGAAATAAAATATATTAATTCTAAATAGAAGTTACTAATTTTTAATTTAATTTTTGCGTTTAAATCAATTTTTAAATTTTTGGGATATGAATTTTCGTCTAATTCTAAGCATATATTCCTTTAAGGAACCAGACAAAAATCTACTTAGTATTTTATTGTTAAGATCGCATTTTTATTTCAAGTCAATTCCATTCCATAAGTCAATTCCATTTAAATTCCATTCAAAATTCCATGGCAATTCCTTTTAAAATTCAATATTGAAATGTTACATATTTTGAACAAAGTCTTGTTTTTTTTTATTTTCTAAAATAATTATTTACGCTGATTTAAAAATTTGGTGTTACAAGATAAATAAACTTGTAAAACTAGTTTCCTCATAACAAACATTTTTGTGGTACATTTTCTACTTTTGTAATTCAAGTTATATGAAGTTGCAAATCAATTATATTATTTTGAATTTTCAATTCAATTTATATTATTAGTAAAAAAATAAAATAAAATAACTATTCATTACAAAGAAAATATTCGATTGATAATGTATAAATTGCATAAAACAATCAACCAAGACATAAAACAATTTCAACCAAGTTAAAAAATGATCAAAGAAACGACATTCTGGTTTTTTCTCCGTAAAAGTATAGTTTGTGATCTATTTCATACATTTTTTTTAAACATTATTTTCGTCAAGGTTTATAAATTATATATTAATATGGTGATTACGCAGCATCTTACACAAAGAGGATGAAACATTTTGTGGTAATAGTATACTTAATTGCAACTATTGCAATAACTGCATTCGAGCCACCATTTCATTCTCTCATATAGCTTTCAGCGATGTTTAAAATAAATCGAAAGATTAATAACATATTTCTGCTATAAACTTTCTAATATTGTAAGATCTTTAAGTTCTATAAACTTTCTAATATTGCAAGATTTTTTTAAATTAAGTAAACGTTACCAAGTAAGCTGTTATTTTTGGAAATAAATGAATTTCATTGAACTCTAATTCAAGGCAACGTGTTGTATTTCAACAAAGAGATATAGGTGTCCTAGCAGTTAAAATTTTAAAAAAATCTTCTAATTATTATTCACCCATGCCATGAAACTTTTTTCTGAATTTATTATAGAGATTTTTTTAATTTATGGGTTCAAATATTTTGTGAATTAATGTCAATTAAATTTTAATTATTAAATATTATAAATATTTTTAGTTTAAATTGGAAAAATTGATCTTACAATTGAAGTTATAGACTCTTAAACTGACACAAGAAATTAAATAAGGGTTAAGCTAGAATATCCACAATTTATTGAAAAATATTAGCATTTCTTTAAATTTGTTTTAAAAGTATACTATATATAAAATTGGACAGAAACTGGAAACGCATTTAGTTTTAAAATAACTTTTTTCCTAAACAAATAAATGTTTTCTACAGATTTTCTTACTTTCATTATACCAAAAAATTCCACCAACTTCTATCGGATTCTGATATTTACACAACTTCAAGATTCTTCCAACCTTTTTTCAAGCAAACAACTATAAACTTCTGCCTACAAAATGTACGAAGAGAGTACGATCTAGCGAAGAATGTCTCAAACGCCTCAGAGGACTTAAAGCTTCGACAATCTCATGTTATACCTGCATTGCATTAGCATCTGAAAACACACGCGGAAATTCAGAATTCAGATTGCATTTTAAAGTGTACTTATCAGGCCGCGTTCAGCTATCTCTACACTAAACCTTCGTTTAGTGAAAGAAAAAGCAGAATCCCAATGCAAAAATCAATTCATTCTGTCGCTTGGAATGTTCCAAGACGTGTATGCAGACGAAAGATCGACCCTTGTTCAGGCAAATAACAGANAAGTCTTGTTTTTTTTTTATTTTCTAAAATAATAATTTACGTTGACTTAAAAATTTGGTGTTACAGGGTAAATAAATTTACAAATCTAGTTTCCTCATTACAAACTTTTTTGTGATATATTTTCTGCTTCTGTAATTCAGGTTATATCAAGCTTCAACTCAATTATATTATTTTGAATTTCTCAATTACATTACAACTCAATTTATATTATTGGTAAAAAATTAAAATAAAATAACTATTCATTACAAAGAAAATATTCGATTGATAATGTATAAATTGCATAAAACAATCTACTTTAATTGTATAATACGCTCTAAATTGTTCTTATGCTCAGCCTATTGCGAAAAATACAATGTAAAAGTAGCATATCAGTTCCTTCTTTATTTTTGGAGTAAATTAACGCAAAATAATACGTTGTCTCTAATTTAAATTTTTATTTTATTTTATTAAATTTTTATTTTATTAAGTTTTTATTTTATTTTATTTTATTAAAAATTCAATTATTTATTAAACATATCCAAATATAATAATTATAATACAAATGACGTTTTTTCTTCTTTTTTAAAAAAGAAAATTAACACTCAATAAGTGCCGACTTTTAATCTAATTAAAACAAGAAAAATGTATTTTCTATTATTATGTACAAGAAATAAGAAAAAAAATTATTTCATTAACTTTTAAATTGGGAGTAATATAAATAATAATTTTAAGTAATATTATTAATATTTATAAAATAATTCTATATTTTTTGTCAGAAATGAATTATATTTAGAATGAACATACATAAAATGGTAGTTTGACTAACTATTTTAGTTTAAATAATTTTGTACATTTATTGTCTTTTTAATCGAATATATAACACTCATAAATTGTATATCATTATTTATTTAAACTTCAACAATGACAATAATTGACTTTGTTTCTGTAAGGAAAAAAAAATTCGTAACTTCGAATTAAAAGAAATTTGACAAAAAAATAATTGTTTCATGATAATATTGATGAAAATTTTCTGGAAGCGAAATCTTTTTCCATGCCTGTAGTAATTAGCAACCGGTATTGTTATGCCCAAGGTTTACCATAATCTCTGCTTTTAACACATGTTTTAAATCCGTTTTGAATATAAATATAAAGGGGCTGGGATAATTGATAAAGCGTTGTGCCTATGTCCAAGGGGTCGTGAGTTTCATCCCCGTCGGCTGAAGACTCCCTGTGAGCGAAATTGTGACTGGTGCACGCTTAATCTGTCAGGATCACAAAGTCCTCCATGTTCCCATGACAAATCAATACCTTCGGGGGGTACTGGATTGGAGATTAATCGTGTTCTGGTACAGGTCAGAATTACGATCTGTGGATGGATGGACGTATTCACCCTGTAAAACGAGCTGAGATGTATGTATTTGACCGAAGTTTAATTTTTGGCCATTGATAATGCTTTAAAAAACAAGAAGAAACGCACCCTTCTTGCCTTAAGGAAATACGACAATAACATATAAATTTTAAGAAATCCTTGAGTTTGAAAAAGAGAAAGAAAAAAGATATCAAAATCTTAAGAATTATTATCAAGTTCAATCTAGGCGAGACGAAATTAAAAGCATTAGAACTAGGTTTCAATCAAGTTCAGTTTTAGAAAATGATATAAGAATTCGGACTTTCTGTCCGTAAAAGTATAGTTTGTGATCTATTTCATGTAAGTTTCTTTCACTTTATTTTTGTTAAGGTTTATAAATTATATATTAATATGGTGATTATGCATACACAGAGAGGATGAAAAATTTTGTAGTAATCGTACACTTATTGCAACTATTGCAATAACTGCATTCGAGCCACCATTTCATTCTTTCATATAGCTTTCAGCGATGTTTAAAATAAATCGAAAGATGAATAACATATTTCTGCTATAAACTTTCTAAGATTGTAAGATTTTTAAGATCTATAATCTTTCTAATATAGTAAGATTTTTTTTAAAATTAAGTAAACGTTACCAAGTAAGTTGGAATGTTATTTTTGGATATAAATGAATTCCATTAAACACTAATTCAAAGCAACGTGTAGTATTTCGATAAATTGTGAATTATTATTGATTAAATTTTAATTATTAAATATTCTAAATATTTTAGTTTAAATTAGAAAAATTGGTTCTACAGTTGAAGTCATAGACTCTTAAACTGACACTGAAAATTAAATTAGGGTGTTAAGTTAGAATTTCCACAATTTATTGAAAAATATAAGCATTTCGTTAAATTTGCTTTAAAAGTATACTATATATAAAATTGGACAGAAACTGGAAACACATTTAGTTTTAAAATAACCTTTTTCCTAAACAAATAAATGTTTCAGATTTTTTTTACTTTCATTATCCCAAAAAATTCCACCAACTTCTATCGGATTCTGATATTTACACAACTTCAAGATTCTTCCAACCTTTTTTCAAGCAAACAACTATAAACTTCTGCCTACAAAATGTACGAAGAGAGTACGATCTAGCGAAGAATGTCTCAAACGCCTCAGAGGACTTAAAGCTTCGACAATCTTATGTTATACCTGCATTGCATTAGCATCTGAAAACACACGCGGAAATTCAGAATTCAGATTGCATTTTAAAGTGTACTTATCAGGCCGCGTTCAGCTATCTCTACACTAAACCTTCGTTTAGTGAAAGAAAAAGCAGAATCCCAATGCAAAAATCAATTCATTCTGTCGCTTGGAATGTTCCAAGACGTGTATGCAGACGAAAGATCGACCCTTGTTCAGGCAAATAACAGACATTCCAGCAGATCTTGATCCCACGTCACAACCAAGAAGAAAAGCAATTTAAGCTACTATTACCAAGCATTAACGGCAATTGGAACCACCTAAGAACAAAAATGGTGTAACTTTATGGAATAAATGGAAATTTATGCTGCGTGTTAGATCTAGAGTTGTTAAAGATAAATCATAAATGAATATTATGTTCTCTGAGAATCTGAAAGTTTTCAGAAAGGAATGACTTGCTTTGTGTTTGGGTCCTTCCTTTGTCACAAATTGACAGTTATAATTTTTTAAAAAATGGCTATACCTTGTTACAAATACGTGAAAAATAATTCATGCATGGCTAAATTTAGTATGTAACCTTAGAAACCATGCATATGTATTTGTAGTTAATAAATAAATTATTTAAATAGTACTATGATTAAAAAGAGAAAACATTAAGGAAATTGAAAAAAAATAGAGAAAGAAATTGCAAAGATGCATCCATTGTAATGTGGAGGTAACGGGTTCGAATCCAGCCGCGTCCCAAGATATATGTTTGTGATGTCTCTCTTTATCATGTGCTAATTGTATTTCGAGTTAACATGCAACAAGATCTTTATAGCGAGCACACAAGCTTGTATATGTATGCGAATAATATGTAATATGTAGTGAATAATATGTAATGAATAGTATGTAAATAATAATAAATATGTATGCGAATAAAAATATATAAATAAATAGAAGCATCCAGGGTTTCAAAGGCGAATAGCACTTGTTCGAGACCTTCACGGTAGAACAGTTATACGAGGACCAATACAGCACGACCTCGGTTCATTTGCAAACAGATAAAGGCAATCACTCTCTAATTCAGTGAGCAAATAAGCCTTCATGTGTGTGTGCAACAATAAATAAATATAAATGAATGAATACTTCTAGAGTTATGAAGGGATTCAAACTCACTACCTCTACGCGTCCATTTCAGGATAATGGGACAGCTCTGATGCGTAACAGTTAAACTACTGATTTAGTTTAGCCTTGTTTAGACATTTATACATTTAAAAAGGCACACTTTTTATAGTTTTAAAAGGTTGGCAGATATAAAAAAAATCCCCTTAGACATCTTAGATAGAAAAAAAAAACAATTTACGTACAAAAAACTAAATTAGTAATTGTTTACTAAATAAAATAGAGGTTTTCAAGCTGAGCATTTTTGCGTCATTTCACTAGCACTGTTAAAACTATATTAGCATTGCTAAAATTGAAAACTCTTGGTTAAAAGTGCCAAATTTAATCACATTTATAACCAAACAAAATAATAAAAACAACATAAAATAAAAAAGTTATATTTGGTAAAGTAATCATTAAAGCCCGGATTTTGATGACCTAAAAAATCTCAATTAATGCCCTTAAAAAGTGCAAAAAATGCCCTTACAAACTGCAAAAAATGCCCTTAAAATGAAAAAAATGCCTTATGACATGACTTAAATAGAAGTAAAAATAATGAACTAAAACAATGTTTTACTCTTTAAAATTATTATGAGTCGTTTCAAAAAATATAAAGCAATGCAATACTTGTTCTACGTTCATTAAAGTTTGAAAATATGTTTTATATCCTAAAATAGCAACAAAAAAAAGGAAAATATGTTGACTCCAAAACATTTTCATTTTGTATAGAAACTTAAATGAATATAACAACTTCCATCTCATAATATTACTAAATATCAGAATTACAGTGGATTATTAAATTTTTTTTTTAATATTTTGAAATGTAAACGAGCGTCTCTTGTCTGAAAGCAAATTTTTATACCAGGAGAAGCTTCTTTCAACGTCTACTGATGTTATTGGTGCGTACTTGAAAAGGACGGTCACACTTACTGACAATTCTTCTTCAATTTGAAAAGATGTTGCTTCACCTTTTAATATCCTAGAGACTTTCTTCATTGTTTGAAAGTCAGTGTAATAATAAAAAATTATAAAAAGTAGTAAAAATTAGAGAAAATTAGCAAAAAATTTAAAAAATGCTTTAAAATGCAAAATACGCCCCAAAATTTAAAGAAAATGCCCAATAAATCTTAAAAAATGCTCTAAAGGACAAAAAGTGTCCAAAAATGCAAAAAATGCAAAAAAATGCAAATGTCATCAAAATCCGGGCCTTAGTAATCATTATCAAAGCACTTCGGCAAAAATTATCGAGCTTTTTGGTTTATCCATAAAACCAGAAATACAGTAAATTTTACTATATTCTCGTAGTTTAGACTTAAACATTTTTTCTCAGTGCAGAAGTTGGTACTTATTATTTTCGTACTTTCAATTATGTCAATTTTATTTCTAAAAAAATTTAAACTTTGTCTTCAGAAAAACATTAAAAAAAACTCAGCCTGACTCAGTTTTTTTCTATTTTGAAACAGAAGAAAAGTTTCAGTTAGAAGACAAAACAAATTAGCCTTTCTCCAATTTTCTACAAAACCACAGACTCAAGCAGTGAAAACCCAAAGCAATTTGTACAGCAACAAAAACTAATTAAGTTTGCATCAAGACTCAGCTATAGGCTAATATCGTTATTGGCGTGTCGGCTCAGAAAACTATTTCAAAGGTAGAGAAAGTAATGAAGTATTTTTTTTCTATTCTGGGCAGCGTCTTTTGTGGATGTTCCTTTACAGGAAATGAAAATAACAATGGATTATTGGATTACATAAATTAAATTTTCTTTGCTCTCCACTCTAATGAAGCGCGAATGTATGGGCTGAGTGTCAAAACGAATTCGTTTCAGTTTGATTTGCATGCTTCTCTATTCATTTGTGCTCGTTGAAATAATTCCGCAGCTGAAATTGTTCGGAAGTGGCATGTTTAATGGCAAAACGCAATTGCATGCTTTAATTTAGAGTGATGGTTTTTGAGTAAATGTAATAATTAATTTTATCCATCATTTAGAGAATTTAATGGCGTTGAAAATGTTTATAAAATGTTTTTATAGTTTAGAGAATTTGTGAACTCCTTAAAACGTCTCTTTATTTAAAAAATACGCCCTACAATTGTCTACAAATGCTGTTTGGGTCTAAATTTGAACATAATGCAATGTTTTTATATTTATGATTCAGTAATTTTGTCCTTACTTAGAACAACATTGCATTGAGAAAAAATCATGATCAAGACTACCAGAATATGGTAATATTTACTGCATTTCTGCCTCTATCCTATCGGAGCATTGAAACGCTCGGCATTTTTTACGGAAGCGCTTTGGTAATAATTTTAGTAAAATCAACAATAAAATATGGTTTTGGTAATATGTGATAAAGTTTGGAAAATGTGGTAAAATTTGGCAATTTTACCATGATTTTAGATCGTAGCGTAAAAACGGCATAAAAACAGCATGGTTAGATTTATTTCTCATTTTTTGTATTTTTTACTGAAGATGTGGTTATAAGCAAGATAATTTCGAATACCGAAATTTCGGGTTAACCGTCACCATATGAATGAAAAAATGACCATATGAATGGTTTTAATACCGTATATTTTAGTTTTTAGTACCAGAATAAAAGTTTTTGAGAAATGTCATTAATATTCAGAACGGTAATTTTGCCCGAATGTTTTTTTCTGTGTTAAAAAAACTAATACTAATGGATTACGTATTTAATTATTTCAACACTAAAAATAACATTAAAAGTCATTTATGAATACAAACTTAATCCATTTTAAGGCAATCATATGTGTTCTATCTAGTTTAATATCAGTTCTTAGTATTTTTTTATATATCTTATATTTCCTCACATAAGTTTTTAATAGTTTTTATTCTTAAATGTGAATTTAAAACTATTGTAATATGGAAAAAATAAAGTAAATAAAAATATATTTATTTTAAATGCACCGAAATGTTTTTTTTGTTTTACCTATTTTCAATCTATTGAATTGCTTTTATAGTAATAAATATTTTAAACCTTGCTGTAAATCTCTTCATAGTTTCCTAGTTCCTAGTTTTTCTAAAGATTCTTCTTTGCTTTAAGTGTATAAAAGCACAAAATAAACTATCAAATCATGTTGAATTTTTAAACATCATGAAATATAAACTCTGTATTAAAAATCTATTTTATTTTATTTTGATATTGTTTACGAAATATAGTAATGCAATACTATTATTTACTTACAAATTTTGAATTATCGCAAAAATTCATATTAATTATTTTTTACGAACTTTTTATTTAAATATATCTATTTGTCACTATTTTCGGGTGTCCAAAAGATTTTTCATACTATAGATTTGAAACAGTTGAATAGTATATAATAATGAATGATACAGTTATAATAAAAGCCCTTTCTGAGCCCTTAAAGTACAAAAAAGTTTTCCTACATTGAAATTTATAGATGGATTATTGCTAGATTTTAATATTTTTTCCAAATATGTTGTAAATTAGTAATTTTTTCAATTAACAGTTTTCATTTTTAAAAATTCAGCATTACAGCTCACATAATCAGTCACTAAGGTTTATCTATAATATAGTTAAATATCTTTTAAAAATTATTGCAAATATCATCCTTACAATTAAACTTATATTTTTAAAGGCAAAGCTTAGTAATAAAGAAACAAATAAATTAACTAATTATTAGAGGTAAAATGTGTGGTTACTGAAATTTCATTTTTTTAAATATAAAGAGTAATGAATCTTTATATAGCATGTATTATGAATCTTCTCTGATAGCATTACATTTATTAGATATAGCAATTTAAATTTTGATATCGATAAACTTATTGATCGTAATTTTAAGATCAGTATATCTTTTATAGTTCTGGATATTTTTAGTGGTATTCATGATGTGAGTTCATGGAATATATCATGCTAAAAGTTAATGAAATTTTTGCACTAGCTTTCTAACTTGAATAAATTTTTATAAGATCCAATTAGACAATCTCAATTTCAATTGACAACTTTCCATCATTTGACTCATACAAGTCTTTTAAAAATACTTGCTTTTTTTTCCTTAGAAACTACCTACTGAAGTTTGCTATTATCTACATATAAATGTTCTACAAATTTATGTCTTATTATGCAATATGCAAGAAACTAACATAAATCACCATTCTTATTCCGTATAAATAAATATGTTTTTAAGTAGATCATACGGAAGTTAGTTAATTTGATGTCGATTTAACGAATTAATACTTCATTGCTAACTATTACGTAATAATCTGCCAATGTATTTCTAAGACAGTAAACAATCAGTTTAAAAAATTATTTCGTTGATATTATAGTTTAATGTGGATGTTTTAATAATTTAACTGTATCGCAAATAAAAATAAATAATTGAATGAGTTTATATATTCTTTTTGTTTACATATCATTAATTTTACTTAGCGTTTCGAGTGCCATATTGGATAAAATGATTAGTTTTATATTTCTACTTCACAAAAGAAGGTAAAATTTAAAGTCAGACTACAGTGTAAAAAATAGTTCCTCAAAATTAAATAAAAATGCGTCCAATAGCTCCAAAGCAAATAATAGTCGAATTTGAGATCCTCATGCATTCAAAATTTAAACATTATACGCTCATTGTGCAAAAGCATACGCTCATTGTGCATTGTATAGTCCTAAAACTGATGTGAGGGATGCTCTAAACACCACAGTTGTACAACCCAGTCCAGGAAGAGCTAGGAATCTTTGTATATTCCATTCGCTTAAAAAATTTCAAGATATATCAAAATAAGTAACAAGTGTTATTAAAATTGTTTTTCCCCTGTCTAAGCTATTGGAAACATATTTTCCAAATTGCAACCCTTTGTGCCATTGAAATTAGAAATTAATATACCATGATGAGCTATTGTCCAGGGTTACTTGTTGTCCAACCCAGTCCAGAGAGAGAGGGAGAGTTAGGAATCTTTGTTCATTCCGTTCGCTTAAAAAGTTTTTAGGATATACCGAAATAAGTAATAAATGAAATTAAAGCTGCTTTTCTCTTGACTAAACGTTTGGAACTATGTTTTCCAAATTGCAGCCCTTTGTACCATTGAAAATAGAAATTAATAGTCCATGATGTGCCGTTGTAGCGGCGACTATATAAAGTATACTCCTGTCGGCTGTCAACTAACATCTTTCATACACATTTCACACTCCACATCATCACTTTTGGGACTGAGTTTTTCTCAAAAATAAGTATTTGTTGTTTCAATTTTGAAAAAAAGGGGCTTTCAAATTTGAATATTATTTTGTTTCAGAGCTTTTTTGACACATTTTTTTCTCAATTTTGAGAAACCCTCAGCAGTGAAGATAGTTTATAATAGAAACTGAACCATACAAATAAAAACGAACTGTCTGTCTGCATTTAACTAATTTGATTGTCTGCATTACTAAATTTGAAATATAATTTATATTTTGAATCATAAATTTTTAAGATTGATAAACTAGTAATTCAGATACTGTTTATACAATTTTTTAAAAATAATTTTAGTCGTAAAGTATTTTATTGATTATATAAAAAATATCCAGATAAAGTAATTACTTCATGTGAAATTGAGACATCAAATTAAAATGTTTCGTTAATTATTAAGGATTTGATGTTACAGTAAATCATTATTCCATTCCAATATTTTTCTTACATTTTATTTATTTTTAAAGCTTATAGATTGTGCATTAGAAACATTTTTAAATAAGTGCCTTAAGGTTGTTTAAATTTAAATTTTATTTCGATCACTTACCTACGCTACGAACTTCTGTAAAAAATACATTTAATCCACTTTTAATGTTTCAGATGATATTTAATTAGTTCGTGAAATATTGTACTTAATTGCAGAAATTAAGTGCTAGTGCATAAAATATCGCGCTAAAAGCATCCATAACTTTTGAATGCAGCAATTAAAGCGGTAACAAATTTCAGCTTTGTTTTTAAACAGGAGTAAATGAATAAAATTTATTAAATCATTTAAAGCTTTAACAGAAATAAAGTCTGTAAATTAAAAGTGACTTTTTTTGAAAGTATCTAAATAACTAATGGGGTTACCAGCTCAACTGGTAAATTGATTTACACGCATTCGACTTGTTTAATTGTTATGCGAATTACGGCAACTTTAAAGTAAAAAGAAGATGATTTAATTAAAATAGAAAATTAAAACAGAAAACTAAAACAGAAGAAATTTAAAGACAAACTTTAAATATGTCTACAAAAAATTAAAATTAAAATCTTTTTAAAACTTGCGCTTAAGAAAATCATAAGTTTCAAAGCAGAATTTAATAAAAAGTAATAAGAAATCCATTTTCTTGCTTCTTTAATTATGAAAAATAGTCTAATAATTAAAAAAAATATGTTAGATAGTCGGAATTATATTTGTACTAAGATATAAAATCCAAAGAAAAGTAGTTTGAAAAGAAGATTTTTTTCATTCATGTTTAAAATTTATCAATAATTGATTTTGTAAATTATAGAAAATTCAGTGATAAATAACTATTTCTCTTACATCTAAATAATTGCAAATAAGCGCTAATTTGACAATTTATAGTTTGAAAGTAAGCTATGTTTGGAAAATTTTGCATTAAAGGCAAAAAAAGACACCGATGTTTCATTCTGTATTACATAACCATAAATTATTAAAATGCTAAATTTAATATTTTTTACTTATTTTGACCTAAATTAATACAAAATAATGAAAAAGTGTGAAAATATGTTTAATAAAAATTCTGCGTCAAAGGGTAAAATAAATAATTTATTTTATTACTATATAAAAGTTCTAAATGCTAACAAAAAATATATTTAATACATTCTCTACTTCCTTAGTTAAAATATAACCCATAAAGTTGTTCAAATCTCAGAGCAATTTAATTTCACTTACTTTAAATAGAATTTAGAATCCTATGCGAATGGAATATATAAAGCTTCCTAACTATAACTGGGCTGTACAGTGCGCAAAATAAAAAACGGAACACCCTGAATAATTTTTGATCTAATGTTGGGATTTTCACGTTCTAGGAATCAATCTTAAAGGTTCGAGGGGTTGACTTCAAATATGCTAAATAATTACATAATTTTAAACAAAGAAATTTTACGTGACGAAATTTGAAATTGGTCGAATAGTTCTTGAGAAATCGAATTTTAAAAATACGGCTTCTTTAAAATTTAGTTTCTCGGGAACTCTTCGACCGATGACGCTCAAATTTTGAATTTCGCCATGTAAAAGTATATTCTTTAAAATGATCTAAAAAAATTTCATACCTTACAATTCAAAATATTTTAGAAAATTATTAAACAAAATAATAAATATTTACAGAGTTATACTTTTCAAGGAATAATTTTTATAAAAACGAATTCTATAATTGTGCGCAAAATTTCTTCTATTAGCTTAGAAAGTTTTCCAGATATGGTGAAATGCATAAAAAATAAAAATAAATTTAAGTGGTCTAAACTTTGGAAAGCTCTCTTAAACAAACTATCGGGACCATATTCAGAGAAAGTACGTTTTGTGTCTAATTTTGCTACTTAAAATATCGTCGGCACTAATTAATTAGCATGTCTAAGATCACTCCCTCGAATCATTAAGTTCTGAAACGTGAGGATCCGATCAATAGACCAAAAGTTATTCAGGGTGGTTCATTTTGTTTTGCACACTCTACAACTGTGCAGGTGTGGCTGGGTGGCACAGTTAGTTTGTCGTCGGCCTTCTGAGCCCAAGTCTGCGGGTTCGATCCCCGGCCGAGACACCAGATTTTCGCGATGCAGAAAATCCTCAGCGTCCATGTCATATGATTACGTGGCATGTAAAAGATCCCTGGATTGCCTTATTGGCTCTTGACATTTCCGGCAAAATTTAATTCCTAGTGCACTTTAGCATCCAAATAGAGTCTCGGTGCTGCCATCTAGTGTGGCAGAAACTAGACGTCCACATTAACATGACTAACGGTATCTCATCCATTGTGGTGGTCCTGAAAGAGTGGATATACCACCTCTGGAGAACGCACTAGGTCTGCTTATCGGCAAGACCGATTGTGCAGCTCATTGGAAATAAAAAAACGACTGTGGAGGTTATAACATTCTATTAAGAACCATGAGATCATTGGTTCAAATCTTGCCGGCAGCTAACAAACATCTCTCTGACACATTTCTCTGTTCACATCAATTTTAAGTCCATGCATTTTTCTCCAAAATGAGCATATGCAGTTTTAATTTTGACCTAAATTAATACAAATTAATAAAAACAGTATGAAAAATAAATTTAATAAAAAATCCGCTCCGAAAGTATACGCATTATTTCTTTCTGAACAAATTATTATAAATATGCATAATACAGTAACTATTTTTCTACTTCATTAGATTTGCCATTAATTCTAATGAAACTTGTTTGCATCCCTTACAAAAGGGCATCATCATCTTTTATAAGCACTTGGATCTTCGAAAACCCCAAAGGTGCTACCGGGGGCAAAAATATTTAGTAATAATGAGGGAAAGGTGCTATTGATTTTGCAATCTTCGTTCGCGACATGAAAGAGTGGCGTGTAATGGATTGAGAGTGATGAGGAGAAAACTCTGAAGATTCGAAAACTATCTATGGGGGGAGACCCTCGAAAGTATGGTGATTAAATGCGCGATTTCTATTGTAAGCCTGAATAACACTTTGACGATGAAGAAAATTTTCCCTTAAAGAATTCTTTAAGCTTTTATGATAATTGATTCTTTTTATTTTTTTGGTGATTTTTTTGAAAAACCAACTTTCAATCTATGGTAAATACGGAAGGTGTTATAATTTTTCTTTCTAAAATACTTAAGAGGACGCCATATCACGGGAGAAACATTCCATCGCAAATTGTCTTTCACCTCCATAAGTAATTTAAAATTTAAAGTCTGAAAAAAGTGAGTTTTAGGGAATCCAGAATTAGCCATGAAGTTTTTTTTTTTTTTTGTCGTANTAGGCAGAGGGGGTGCGATTGTTCTTGTTTTTCAGTGGCGCCATCTATGGCCAAGAATTCGACTTCTGCCACACCATTCACACAACCACTAACCCGTTTATAGGGAGGGTCACATTCACACACACAAAGGAGAAAGGACATAGAACACAGATAGAGAGAAAGAAACATCCATGCCTTGCCCGGGATTCGAACCCAGAACCTTTCTGATGCAAGAACAGTTCCCAGCCCCCTACGCAGGCCGGTCGGCTATCCATGAAGTTTCAAATGCTGAAAAGAAATTTCAAAAATATCAAAATGAAAACAAATTATGAGAGGATAACTTATGATTACATATTAGGGAAATTTTCTAATAATGTATTTGCATTTTGCTATTTTAAATTTTTTTTCCAGCAATTAGGTACTTACTTGGGTACGACAATCACTGATACACAGACACCTGACCTATGACCTCTGTGCCAGCTGATCGCTTGTAAACGTATAGTCGAACTAAGTTTTTCCACATAATTTAAAATGTCAATTAACGTGTAGTTAACTAAATACGACACCGTATCGCCAGAATTGGCCAGAAATGTAATCGATTACATTTTTTGATTACAGTAATCAATTACTTGTAATCATGATTACAATTTTCAAAAATTTTGATTACAGCTGTAATCATGATTACAATATTGATTACAGTAATCAATTATTTGTAATCTTGATTACAGCTGTAATCAAAGTTTTGATTACAACTGTAATCATGATTCCAAGTAATTGCGATTACAAGTAATCACAACAAAAACGATTACGGTTAATTATGATTACAAGAAATCAAAATATATGATTACATGTAATTATGCTTTTTTTGTGGGTGTCTGGTAATTTTGATGCATTATTAGTTTGTTTATGTTCAATACAGCTTCGTGCCTATCTTTGTGTTAAGTAACAAATATATAATAAAGGAACTGAAATTTTTTGAAGTAGTATAGAATGTGTCACTACTAAGAATTGATACTTAATGGGTTTGACTTACTCGAAATTGAATGAAAAGAAAAATTGCTAACGTAAGCAAATGTCACATTTCAACAACCAATCGGGATCGAAATGCCCTCCCTACGTCACTTGCAGGTTTCCCGTTGGAACTTCATGGTTTACTATAAGTTTGCCTGAACTCTGTTTTTCTATATTTCAAATTTTAAGCTAGTTATCGAAGTAAAACAGAATTTGAGATGAAAATTTTCTCCCGAATATAACGTCCTTTAAAATTTATTTATGAAAATGTACTAACTAAATTCTATATTAAAAAAATGAACATGTGTGTAATGAATAAAGAATATTAAAATGAATTAAAATTTTGTAAAATTTGAAAAGTTTTATTAATAATTTTATAATTAGATTTAAGCAATGAAATACTCTATTAAATATGTTGTGTAATATTTTTCCGAATATGATGTTGACTAACCCAAAAAATAGTGTGAAGGAACACTTTATTCTAGGTTAATACCAAATCGAGTGTTTATATACGTTTTAAAGTGTGTAATTTAAATCTAAACACTTATATTAGAGTTATCTAACACCAAATTTTCAATCATTCACTCAAAATGGGAAATATTTTCCTTTCCGAAGTAAACCGATATATAAGCGCATTTTTTTTTATCGCCAGAAGTTAATACTTGTACTATACTTAATACTTGTTAGCGATTAGATGTGATTTGATTGAATGATTTGTTGTTCGGCATTATAATAAGTATGTGTGTTTTTTATTGTGTATTAGGAACAATACTTTATTTCGAACTGTAAAGTGATATTAGCTTGTATAATTGTTATCAATTTCCGTTCTGCTAAACCTCTTTCGAGTTCGTCTTTATGTTATCAAACTAATTTTATTTTGATAGTAGGTGTACATATTATTCTAAATAATTGATTCTTACTTTATATTTTATTTTAATAATACATTTTCTAACTCTTCTGTGTATCTTGTTTTACTGTAATTATGAATTTTAGTGCTGCTGAATGCAAAAAAAGGTGGCGACTACTTTACAACAAGCAGTGTAATAGATGTTGTAGAGCACTTAATAAAACAGTAAGTGGAACACCACTTTGGTGTAAAGTAGTAGCCACCATTTTTGGTGTTCAGCCACACGAAAATTTTTCATAGTGTACAGCCTAATACTCAGTTTAGTGATGTTGGTTTTTAAAAAGATTTTCACTAATTCTTTAACACTGTATTTCAATCAAGTAAACTTTTAGAGATTTGCCATACGTATTTTCACAGTTCCGCAGAAAATAGCTTGGTATCATGTTTGGATTTTTTTAACTGATTTCGATTACTGTATTTATAATATCAAGAAGCAGACACTTTTTTCTTATGTAGAACAACAAATTTTACATATTTTGTAATTTAAGCAGGGTGGCATTCCAAAATTAAAGGAAGATCACGTAGAAAAATATTGTGGTAAAATTACCGTACTGTATAATGAGATTTCTGATAAAAAAAAGAAACATAATTTTGGTTGGAAAAAAAACTAAAATATACGGTATTCAAACCATTTGGTAAACTTTTAGTTCAAATGGTAACGGTTTACCGAAAATTCTGATTTTCAAAATTATAGTTCTAACTACCACATATTTAGAAAAAATAGAAAACTGAAAAGTAAATTTACCCGAAAAAATGGTTTTTATATCATGCTTTAAGGTATGATGTAAAAATTACCGATCTTCTTGGTATTTCCACATAGACGAAAACATGGTAAATTTTACTTTATTTAGATAGTTTTGGCCTTAATTTTTTCTCAGTGTAGAAAAACTATTTGCATAATACAATTCAGAACAGTATATTTAAATTCAGTTTCAAATTTCAGAGAGCAAACTCATAAGAAGAAAATATAAGCGTGTCTTATTATATACGAGTAAAAATGCTCTACAAAACCAATGATAAAATTTTCAAAGGTGTTAATATTGTGAATTAGTTTATTTATGTGTTTGTTTTGCTTGCAATTAGAAATAGAACTTTTAAGGATTCATGTTATAAGAAGTCAGCGTAAAAATTTCTTTCAACAAATTCTTGATTTTAAAAGAAATACTGTTTTACAGGTCGCATGCATTCTCCTTCCATAATACCGAATTTTCCTCCTCCATTTCCACATTTTCCAGCTTTAGGAGGCCGGTAAGTACTTTCTTATGAATTATTTGTTTCTTCTCTTTCATTTTTATTTCATGCTTATTACAAATTTTTTTAAATATTATAACAGTTTAAAATTAATTTATAAAATAAGTTTTTAAATCGCAGAATAATTAATGAGTAATAGTTTTCGCAATTTATTATTTCTTTTGAGGAATTTAAAAAGGAATTGCTTAAAGCTTACCAAAACTCCTAACAAGCTTAAAAATTTTCTCGATGATGTTGAGCAACAACATGCAGTCTCACGAAATTAATTAATACTGGCAAAAGTATAAAGCTACTAATAAGCCAATGCTTATCATTCTGGGGAAATTTTAATATATACTTTCTATAAAAAAAAATTACAGAAATCTGTTATTTTCCAAAATTTTCTGGACATTTTTAGCCCTTGAGTATTACCACAGAATTCCCATGGTCTAGAAAGTTTTTTTTTAAATGATAGCAAAGGTGAGACAAATCTAGCATTCAATAAATAATCCATTATTTATTTGAATGTGCGAGTTTAAAGGTCAGTTTAAGTTAGTTCAGTTTAACTCTGAGTCACTTAGAGTTAGAAAAAATTAATACAAAATTTAAAATAAAGGCGAATTTAACATTTTACAGATTTAGAGAGCGTACTTAAAATTCGAACTCGATGATATTATGAAACTGGCTACATTTTTTGCTAAACATTGTTCTTTCGGTTTAGTTTTTGGCAAAATTTATGTATTAAAAAATATTTACAAAAATAATATGAATATGAAATAACGCATGCACTAAATTTAAACCAGAATTTTGCACTTTGTAAATTTCTTTTGACTATTAATTGGATTTAAACTGAAATGCACAATTTAAAATTAATTTATATATTATTTTATAATTTTGAAATGATAGGGAAAAAATATTATGTGGAAAAATTTCAATTCGTAAAGGCCGCAGTTACAGAACTAACGCGTCACATTTGGCCTTCATGCCTTCTATACTGTAAAAATTGTCATGTAATATTTCTTCGAATTTGATGTTGAATAACCCTAAAAAATATGCAATGGAAGAAATGTCTTTTTCAATTTTACACCATACCAGACAATTTAAAGGGGAATAAAAGGTCTAGGCACCTAAATACAAAGAATTTACACCAAAATCACGCACCTTTACTCCGTTCGTTAAATATTTTCGGTTCCTAAAAAACTCCGATATTGCACGCTTTGGATATCGTCTGTAATAGTTTAGAATCGATGACGAGTTGGCGAGTGTCTGTGGTTTTTTGAAATGTTGCTTTTCATCTACGGAAACTAAAGCTCGTCGATAAAATATGTATATACGTTTTTAGTTGTGTAATTAGAATATTCATGTTTTAATTTTTAAATATCTGTTCAGTGTATTAAATAATTTTATATCGAAAACAATCTATTCGCTTCTCTTTTAAGCCCTATTCCAATTCGTTTTAATATTCTTTCCGTTATACACGTATGTTAGATTTAAAAAACAATTCTATTTGAAGAATTTGTGCAAGCATGCTACCTAAATTGCATGCATGCTACCTTGCTTTATATTGTCTCTTAAAATAACTTTACTAATTCTTATGCGTATCATACCTTACTGTAATTATAAATATTGAATAAAAAACATGGTGAAGGACTGTAAAAAGTTCCAGATCAAACTAAGGTTAAAAGAACCGGCACTCAGGATGCTGATACTTTTTATCGTTACACGTTACGTTAGCATGTTATGGGACAAAAAAATATCTGATAAACTGTAATTTTTATAGTAATAAATACCATAAATAACTGAAACACTCATAAATATTACTATAAAAATTTTACTGTAAAAATGGATTTTACGGTAAAACGGATTTTACAGATGATAGCCTAAAGTGCCGGTACTATATACCGTAGTTTGATCCGGAATTTTATTACAGAGCTGATACTTTACACACAAGTAGTGCAAAAGACTATTCTAGGTGTTTAACTATAGCAGGATCTATTTTTGGTTTTTGGTGTCCAGATACATGAAATTTTTTTACAATGCAAAGCAATAAGGTGCTTTTTGTGCTAAATTTTAAAACTATTTTTACCATGCTTTAAGTAAAATGATTCAGCAAAGTTTTTTTTATCGTTAAGCGTTAGGTGACCGAAATGATTATTAACATAAAGTTTAAATTGGTTATTTATGTTTTTCTCTTATTTAACGGACCAAGTTTGAGGAAGATCAGTAATGTAGTGTTTAAAATTTATTTCAAATTCAAAATGGCATTCTTTGATGCAATGCACTGTACGATATCTTAAGCGGAGAATAATACTCAAGGCGTTCACTAAGCGAAGAACTAACCGCTTCTCTTTATGAACCCATAAATAATAAACACTTGAAACTCAAACAATTGTTTGCACAGAGTCCTCGTCGAATTACTCATTTACCATTACTCGTCGAATTACCATTTACTCAATTTTCCATATCCAAATAAATCACTTACTAAAACATTCGTGACAAAAGCATTGATAAAAACCGCAAAATATCTACACCATTCCTTTCTTCCGGAAAGAAGAAAAAATTCTGGCTATATCCATGGCTCAACAAGCACTATTGGCTGTGAAATATATTCCAAACAACTATGACAAATGCGTCGTTGCAACACGATGCGGAACTAATGGGCGAAGAGACGAAAAAAAAGTACATCTCTAAACATAAAAAAGAGCAAAAACTCTTATCCATCATATCTTCCACACAATAGAGATGCTACTGTGACAACTAAGAAATGTGACGAAACGTAATCTGTCTCTTTATCCACCGCGTCTTCATCTTTCTTCTTTCTTAGAACTAACTGCATCATTTTTCATCCATATGAGAAAAACCATCGTCATTTAAAAGTTGTTCTTTTTTATCCGCTATTGCTACAATGTGGAATTTTCTTTTAAAAAAATAGAAGTTGAAATATCAAGCATTTAAAGATATATACCATTTTGATAACAAATATTTGAAAAAAGGTTTCTCATTTGTTATTTTCATATATATTGTATTCGTGAACTTATGTTAATTCATCTGATCATTTTGAGTTGTTATTTCATAGATAAAATAATTAAAATACCGAAACCAAGAAGGATTAGATTTCATTGTACGAAGAGTCTTCAAATAAAGTCTTGCTTGTTGATTTATGAATATTGGATGATATTGATTGTAGTAGACATTTGTGTTCCAGTAACGCAAATTATTTTGTTACGAATATAAAAATTACTTTTATAATCTTAAAATGTATGTAAAATAAAATTCTGAGTTTCCATCTAATCCATCAATTTTCTATAAATATATTTATTTTGCCGGAAATTTCCTCGCGATTATTAATTAAAATACTGAAGGCAGAGAAATAAAATTGTTCTTTCAAAAATAATCATTTTCAAACAATTTCTCCCTTAGCTAAAAGAAGAAAAAAAAATTAATAAAACAAGTGTCTCGTTCACCGTCAACTTCTACAATTACTAACCCTCCTTTTCCTTAAAATTTCTCTCTCGACAACGACCAAAATTGTCAAAAATTTTTGTCACCTTCTCTTCCCAACACTATCGATCAAACAAAGAGAGAGACTACATGACATCTTTCACCCCAGCATAATCCTCTAGCATCGCTTCGAGAAAAAGCTAACAAGCAATCATCTCAACTTCTTCCCTACTTTTCCAACCATCCGCATCTTCCAGGAGGAAGAAGAAAAAAAAAAAAGAAGAGCAAGAAAACAGAAGGATGCCCAAGATGAGATTCAATATGACATCATTGATAAATTACCCGTAACGCTGTTGTCATCGCATTCCCTTCATCTTGTCCAGAGATTAAGGCCAGGGACAGTTTGTAGATTTCGACCAACATGTGTTTTTGTTGGTGGCTGTTGAAGGCACCTGCAGCTTTAGAAAGCAGAAGATGGAAATGGATTTTCTGCTTTTTTTTACTCTTGGGGAGAAAGGGTGGTTCTTTGTTTAGCCACCTTGTTATGCTCCGATTGGTGGGTGGGGAATTCTCACCAATGTTCTTTGTTTGGAATTTTTAACATCTCATTCATACTCTTCTGGATGCTATTCTTTTACTTTATTCTTTGTAGAGTGTTCTTTTGGGAATGATGCATATTACATTAAGCTTGTTTTTTTTCAGCCATATAAATCTGCTTGTATATAATAAATTATGAATGATAAAGGATGAATTAAGATTAAGACATCTTTAGTCTCCAAGGCACTCTTGTGTTGATTTCACGACCATAATTTTTACCTCCGTTGTTTTGCAAAACGATTTTAAGGTTGGAAATAATATTCTGTTTACCATGTCGTCCACCATTAAAGCTTTCATAAAATGCTGCAGTAATTTATCAAAGTAACATTTATTTTTCATTAAGTAGTATACATGTTACCATGTAAGACGGAAATCTGCAGAAAGTCGAGTTTCATCGGGGAATTCCGAAATCACTTTGGAAAATGCCTGAAATATTTGCTATGTCTGATTTGATATTAATGTATTCATTGATATTTTAATACTTATTCTGTATTTTAATATTCGATTAGGATAGATAAAGAAAAACATCATCGTTGAGAATACCGCTCAGTGTAACTTAACCTTATAAAATCATCAGTGTAGATAATACCGGAACGTGCTACTTATATAAGTATTCTTATTCGTAAACATGATTTTATTTTTAAATAGGCTTGCCTGGTTTACTACTTTTTTGTTTGTTTTTTTTTAAAAAACTACCTACCGATATAAAAAAAACTGCATGGAATAGATTTATAAAGGTATCAATTGCTGACAAATTGCATGATACAATATCGTTACGGAAAAATAAATTTAATTCAAACATAAGATTTTAGAAATAAAGTTTAATATAACTTGTTTTCCTAGTCTTTATAATGTTCTGTTATAATATTTTAATAAGGCTCTTTTTACGATCTACACATTGAAAGCTTTCATAAAACGCTACTGTTATTTCTTAAAGTAATAAAAAAAAATTATTAACTAGTGCATGGGTCGCCAAACTTTTTTGATCATCGACCCCTATATAATTTTTCGAAATCTCCTTCGACCCCTATAAAAGTAGTTTTCTGTTAATTAAAGTAAAACTCTATTAGATACTGTGTCTGTGCATTTATTTTATGATTTTAAACATTTATTAAAGTAATAGTACATTGTGTAACAATAGTTTTATGAAAAATATATTAATGTTGAAATTTTTACCTTAATTCTTACCTTAATATTTATTAAATAATAAGTAATTATAAATAAGTAGAAATAATAAATAAAGTAATTACGCATTTATTGCTTCTTAATCAATGAGATGGGTGTGTCTGGAGATATTATTTTTTTTAATTTGATCTGTGTAGTTTAATTTAATTTCTTACAAAATTGTTATTCATAAGAACAGTTAAAGACACACATCAGATATAAATAATATTTTCGAACATTTTGCAATTTTCGTAAAAAAATACGAAGTGTGCTATAGTTTTGTCGCGGGCTGTACTAATTCATATTATGAATGCTTGCCTTCTTTTTTACATGTATTGATAATTAAAATTGATATCTAAGCTAAACGAATGGTTTTATCAAAACAATAACTAATTATCCAAAACTATAAAAGTTTTAATAATGACACTGCAAATATTCAACACTGTTCACAGTTTGCAAAGATAGCTGAAACTGCGTATGATATTTGCATTTATAACGTCAATGCTCGTCACACGTGACATTTGGACAAGCACACATATGTATATGACTTATAAACCAGAAGTGCTGAGTTCATGCCACTGCTCTCTGGTACATAAACACCTGATTCACCCGAATTAATGTACGTTTATTAATTTATGTTCCATAAAGAAACTGATATTAATTCAATTATAAAAACATTCACAAATTTTACACACTCAATGAGATATGTGTGATTTGCGTATTAAGAACTGTTTTTCTTCGACCCCCTGGCTCAGATAAACCCAAACTTTTGTTAAATAGACCCCTGGGGGTCTATATAGACCACTTTGGCGATCTCTGAACTAGTGTATACATTACAGTAAAAAAGGGATATCGGAAAAAATTAGATTTTCATCGTTAGAATTCAAACTTTACATTTTTTTCTAAACTCTTATATTTGTATTAAATTCTTTTTTCTTTAACTATTCAAACGCTTATTCGATATTTTTAATTTCCAATTAATATAGATAAGTAAAAATATCAGTGTTGGGAAGGCAGGGGAACTATGTATCGCGCAGTGCCATTTAACATTAAAAAATATTCAGTATAGGAAATATCGGGCAAGTGTTTACCAGGCAAAGATTATTAATCTTATCAGTTTCCATCAAAAGTTTTACAAATTTCAAAGTTCTTTTAAAGCATGTACTGAAATGAAGGACGAGTAAAGTTGCATGGAGTTTTGTAAGTTTTCAGCTCTTCCAAACAGTTGTAAAGTCGAACAAAGCTCAATAATTTCCATTACACTAAGTGAATTAAATGATGAGTCAAACCTAAATATTTTCATTAATTAAATTGATTAGGTCCCACAGATAAAGTTTCTGATTCTATTGTGATACAATTTAAACTTAATCATTTTGCTCGGTTACTAAAGCAACGTTTTTTACTTGTTGGCAACTTGTTTCTTTAGAAACCGTTATTGTATTTAGTAAAAGAGAATACTTTACAATAGCGGAAAAAATTAATTCCAAATGTCTTCTTTTACATTTTTAAATAGTTCTTTTTATGTTCTTTACTTTAATTGTATATGTATGACTGGAAAATATTATGTAAAATTATTTATAAAAATAAAGATAGCATATTTACAGTTTAAAAACTGTAAAACAGGAACTTAATTAGGTAATATCGTGCGATGATTCTCTAATCTAATTCAGAAAACATAACTTTTATTTTTCACCTTTGATTTTAAATAAATCAATAATACTCCAACTCTCAAGCGTAATAATAGCAGAAATTAAAATAGTATACTAAATAAATATTGCAAGTAAATCCCTTTAAATAAATAAAAATTATCAATTTACTGACAGCAAACATACAAAATTTTATTAATTTTATGCTGATTACATTTGAAAATATCTAGTTTAAGAAATATTTAATTTATTAATCACTCTAACATGTTTTTATTCTGTTTAATGAAAATTTGAGTTGTAAGATAACAAGAATCTTTTTATGATATAAATGTGTGTGAGAAATATTTAGTGTATTAATCACCATATCATGTTTTTATTCTGTCTAATGAAAACTTGCAATGTAAGATGACAATAATCTTTTTATGATATAAATATATGTGATAGTGAAAATAACATTCGATCTTTTGTTCGAAACGTGTTATACCAAATCTAAATATTCCCTAATAATCTGAAATTCTCTAAATAATTTTTCGTTTAAAACAAAAATCAGAAATCCTATTGTTTCAAAAGCAATCACGTGTTATTCATAAATTTTAAATTATAAATCTTAAAAGAAACACGTGATTTCCTAAAGCGAATATTCATTTTAGAATTAAAACGTTGTTAAGGTTAAGTATGGCACAGGTAATTCAATTACAAATGATTGCCCGGAAAAGTCAATGATGCCTCTTAATCTACCTCTCACGCAATTAACTCTAAAAGGCCATGATTGATTGCAGGAAATTACTGTTCATTGATGATTAATTACGCTCCTTATGTCACGTGACGTATGAAAATTTTCCTCGGTTTTGTTAGAACAGCTATGGAAAGCAATTAAGTCTTTATGATTAGTTTAAGAAAATCGGTGAAAAATGCGAGATATCGCTGCAATTGTGTTTCAAAGAGACGTTTTTATTTTTATTTTAGACTTTCTTTCTCTGTTCTTTTATGATTTCTGGCTGTTTGAGTATGATAACGTAATGAGCTGAAGGTATGTCAAGAATTTGTATTAAGAAAAATAAAATTTTTCATTTTGTATTGCAGCATCGATAGGTTAGTTAGCATTGATATGTGCATCGTATCATATTAATGGATCTAAGTTGAATAATTAAGTAGGAAGTAAAAAAAATAAAATTCTAATGGGAAAGAATGAACAAACTATTAACAACTTAGAATATCATATATTTAGAGCTTTATAGTTTTGTTTACATAAATGACTTAAAATGAGTATTTATGTAAGGTTTTTGCAGTTATTTTCTCACTGAGTTAAAAAAGTATTGAATATTTATTTCAGAACTATGAAATCACCTGATAGTTAATATTTTAAACCCCAGATGTATTTTCCAAAATAAAGAAATAAATAAGAAAATACGCTGATTGTCTGAAAATAATGTTTTGTGTTAACACCTAATAAGAGAAAAGAGAGAATAAAGAATAAGAGAAAATAATAGAAATAAGAGAAAATAATATTATTTTTATATTTTGGAAAATTATTATGCGATGGTACTGGTATGAATTTCCTTTCAAAGATTAATAATTATACTATTGATTTTTACCATATCTAAAATTTTAGTATTTTATTGTTGAGACAAAAAAAAGAAAGATATAGAAATTTATTAAGTGAAAAAGTATTTTGAAAAAACCCGCATAGTTTCGATTTTCTCTTTTTTATGAACGACAAATGATGTTACTTTTTCCATTACATTAAATATGCAAGGAAAATGATTCATTTATATTTCAAAATGTTTAATAAAAGTAGAAGTTGTTATTGAACTAAAGGAGTTTATTAAAATAAAATAGTGCAATCAGAGAATATAGCACAATAGTAAAATAAGCGTAAAATTAGAAATTGCACATTTTTTTACCCCTTTCTTTTCGATTTACACATTTATATAAATTTCAATTTTTTAAGTTACGCAACTATACACCAGCCGAATGGAAAAATATATTCTTTTCTCTTCATTTTCCATCTGTTAAAAATGATCGGGCGAAAAATGATCGGTCTCTATAATCGACATCTCAATCGGCACCATCATCATTTTTTGTATTATTTTAATATTTTTGAAGAATTATTATTGTATTGTACTAATACGAATCAATTCTGATTAAGATCAATAATCATTATCTGACATTTTTCTATAACTAAAAACTTATTGTTAAGACAAAAAAAAAAAAAAAAGAATAGAAATTTATTAAGCAAAAAAAGTACATTGAAAAAACAGCTATAGTTTCTATTGATTTATTTTTTCATTGAAAACTTATGAAATATGAACGAAATAGTTATTTTCCTTTAAAAAAAACTAAATTTAAAAGGTAAATAATTCATTTATAGTGTGGGAAATTCAATAAAAGGGAAGCATAAATTGTTATTAAAAAAAGTCTATTATTATAAAATAAAATAGCGCAATGGGAGAATACAGTTCAATAGAAAAATAAGCATAAAGTGAGAAATTGCACATTTTTATTCCTTGCTATTCTCTATTTACACATTTATATAAATTTTAATTTTCAACTTTAGCGACTATTACCAGCTGTTACGCGGCACTTAATGGAAAAAATATTCTTTTCATTTTCCATCTGTTAAAAATGATCGGCGGAAAAATTCCCGCTCTCTATAATCGGCATCTCTTGACTGGAAGCGTTTAAAGAATGATTCATAAATTTCTATTTTTCTCATGCTCGATTTCCGATGGCTTCAAAAAGCAGTCAAAACTCAAACTCGATAAACCTCTATCACCATATATCAATCTGAAATTCCAGGAGGTTGATCCTGAGCGTCGGGTGGGTGAAATATAAAAAAAAAGGGAACAAAAAATGTCGGAAAAGTTACACAACAGACTGGTAGAAGAGATCGCGTAAGAAGAAACCGGAGGACCCTGATTTTTGTCCATTTCAGATAATTGAATCGAGCTCCCTCGAGAGAAGAAAGAAAGCTATCTTTTGTCAATGGCTATCTTCCCATTATCCTTCTTGCCTCTGTTATAACTTTGAAACCCGCATTTTTGGCGATGGGAAAACAGAATTTTGGCGATTTATTGCTGGAATTGTGAAAATAATTTTTTTCTTTCAGAAAAGATGCTGAATTTCCGTTGTAATTTAACATTGATTTTGAAGTAAAATGTTAATTTAGGTAAATTCATTTGTCTAAAAAAAAGTCAAAAGTAGTAAAGCTGAAGGAATTTATTAATATAAATGAAGGAATAATTAATTTTGTGATTTATATACAGTTGTATCGTTTTACACATAATGTTTAACTGATACCTAAAACACTATAATGAATCGATTTATCAATGACGTAAGATTTATTTTTAAATACTTTAAAATGGTTCTTTTGGGTAAAATTTTTTTAAAAATAAAAATAGATTGTATTCTAAATAACAGACTTATTTCAATATTTTTTTTTATTTATTATTATTAATTTTTTTTTCTTTTTGCAATTAGCTTGCAATTAGATAATTTTCTCTCTTCAATCTTTTTGCAAAGATGAATTGCAAAAAACTTTTTGCTTCGAGAAAGGAGTGTAATTAGTAGAGTAAATAATTTTATAGCATGTGCTTATTAGTCAGTAATGATTGATTGAAATTGTTCTATGTAGGACATAATAATTGAAATTATTTTCTTAATAAACGAAAATGTAAAATATTAGAAAAAAATAGAGCCCTGTAAAAGCCAAGTGATTAGCCATAGTGTTCGTGATGCTTATAAAATAAAGCATTATTATTCAAAACAACGTGTCCAAAATAAAAAGACAGGAGAGGAATACAAAAATAACAAAAACTCACTAAGAAAAAAGTGGCTATTAATGTTAACTGGAGCCGCAAGAAGTTTCTATGCAATCATTAACACCAATCGTCATCACGATCACCAGATTTATCTCTTATGGATTTTTTTTCGTATAGATTTTTTTAAAGGATTTATTTAACGCCTGCTCTATCTTCGGAAGACTTGGTTGAAAAAATTGTTGCTGCAGCAATATGTTTTTGATGTACGCCTGACATTTTTGAGAGGGTGCACCACTACTCTGTGTATCACAAGGCATCTGATAATCGGAAATGTTTAATAAATACAGTATTGTTGATATAAATAGAATGTTTGTTGTCCTTTAATATTAAGTAAAATTTATAACCCCCAGCAATGACTCCGGATAGCTTTCGAGACCTCATGTGTTATGTTTTCGTGCGTCTGCTTTGTCTACTTATTTTTCGTCCATTATTTCGTGTCACCTTGTATATTTTCTGCAAAATAAACCATAGGTATAAACTAATTTTATCTAAGATTTTATGCACCATGTTTAAACTTTCTTTTAATGTCTACTTTCTTGTGAAATTGTTTAGTTAGCACTTCATATTATCTAAAAACAAAACAAATTTACGAGAAAGCAAAACATAAATTGCTGCGCAAATTCAAATTTATATTTTAAGTTATTTATATTTATTAGCAGACTGTATTTTTTGAAAAAAAGTGTCATTAGTAATATTAACAGTACTTATTTATATATATACGAAACTAAACTCAGTGGCGCGACATCCCATAGAGCAGTGTTCCCCAACCTTTTTATCGCCGCGGACCTGTCAATGTTTGATAATTTTTCCGCGGCCCGCTGGAGGGGAGACGGACGGTGATTGTTCTAGATTATTTTGATTTTTCAATTTTAATTTAAATGTATTTAAACATACCTTCAAAATAAAATACAGTTACACCAAAAAATGAATACAAAATTTTTTAACTTTCTAGATCGTTAAAATCAATGAGAACCCTGAGCTTCTTTCTTTGCAATGAGACGGTTCCATCTGGGGGCAATCGGAGACAATGACACCCGAAGTGTGTTGCTTGCGTCCAGTTTATTCCGTTGCTTTGTTTTTTGGTTGCTGTTGCTGTAGAAAACCCCGCTTCACACAGGCATTTTGTCGGAAATGGCAATAGGGATTTAAGTGCTGTGGTGGCAATCTCGGGGCATTCTGCCATGACTTTAATCCAGAACACCGGCAGAGTTGTTGTCTCGAACGTAGTTTTAAGGCAGCCGTCATTTGCAATCTCCAGCAGTTGATCTTCTTGCACAGAGATGCTAGATTCGCCCAATTTGTTGACAAATGGGTCACAGATCCATTCCTTACCAGTTCGTGGGTGTTTTGTGGTTATAGCGCTCGAACTCTTTTAAAAGCAAAGACTGGTGATTGTGCACCAACTGGAAGAATGAATGTTCAGGCTCAGTCTTTTTTAAATAAAAAGTCCCCCTTTTTTTAAAGAAATAAAATTTTAATGGAACACAGATATTTTTAATTTGGGGTATAAACCTAGGAACTTAAATTTAGTTTCAATGAAATGAGCGGCCCGGTACCTTTTGATCCACGGACCAGTACCGGTCCGCAGACCGGGGGTTGGGGAACACTGCCATAGAGGGCCAAGGTCTACTGTGCCCATCTCAGTTTTCTTGACCTTGGGCTCTAGGATGCACAGGAGCAGATGTTCTGGTCAGGTGGTCAGCCGAACGCGGAATCCCCAGTGTTTAGTTCCCAAGTTATATACATGGTAGAACAATATTTATGTACATGAGTCATAATTTCGTGAAACATTTTAAATATTTATTTAAGTTTTTTTTTTAAACAGGGAAAAATTGCAATTTTTCTCTCTTTTAAAACTAAATGACTGTTTATTAATTTCAGGCTAATAAAATAAGAGTTAAATTTTCAAATTCTTATTTTATAAAGTTTATCGTCCATAAAGGTCCAAGTGCATTTTAATTTTAAATAGCAAATTTAGTTATAAAATACACCAGCCCATAAATTCAGAAACTCACCAGTCTGTTTTACATTTTGGAAACCCAAAAGAAATTCCCGATACTGATTTTGCGAATAAGCAATTCTATTTCAAACAAACCAACAATGCCTTGGCGACAATTTTGAGTTCAAATCATTGCATAGGAGCATTCGAGTAACCACCAAAACTACCTTTATATAATAGAGAGAAAAGGGAAAGATATCTTGACTTTCGAGTGCTATCCTTGCACTCCTTTGTCATATGACCATCCTTTTTTAAAGAGAAGATAAGCGAAATTCTGTCGATATATAACTTGAAATTCTGATTGCCTTGGTTACGCTAAGTTGAACTCTATTTAATGAAGGATTCTCTTCTGATATAGATATATTTTTCCATTTATTCCTTTATTCTGCGAGAAGAGCATGAATATATTTCGTTTTCTATTCCTTTTGATATGTCTTACGCTTCAAAAAACACTGTGATTGAAAAAATGGTTTATTTTTATTTCTTATTTTTCAACAATGATATGCAGCTTCAGTTAAAGATGTGAGCATTCACCCGTTTTGCAAAAAGAGAAAGAGACTTCTTTAAATAAATGTTTCAAAATTTTACATCTAGTTGAAAAGACTTGGTTGAATATTTTGTGAAATGTTCAAATATTTTAAATAATGTTTAAGTTTGATAAAAAGAAATTTTTTTTCGTAATTGGTTTAAAAAGTTTTCAGGTTATTTTTTTTTCTTATTTTTTGCTTCTTATTTTAATTGAATTCTCTGTGATTTATCCTTATTTTATTTGAATTCATTAAAATTTATTTCTTGAGATTCTAAAAATGCCTTTTTAAAGTTGTGTTTCAAATTATAATTATTTTCCCATATGGAACTTAAAGTTTCATTTTATCATAAGTTTAGAGATTAAAATAACGCAAAAGTGGCACCATTTAATATTTTAAATTTAATTATATTTTGAATTAAATGTTTAGAAAAATTACATACTCTGTTATTTTTGAAAATTAAACTTTTAATTAAAAGTTAATGTTTCATTGAAAATTAGACGAATAAATGTATTGAACCTAAAAATTCATTGAAAGTGACACTTTGAACATTTTTTCATTTGTTTACAATCAATAATATTAACATTTCAAACCAACTTTCTATTTTTATGAAGTCAACATTCAAAACTATAAAAAAGGTGCAGAATTTGTCATAAGCCGAACGAAATACATGCATTTTTAGCGTATCAAATATGTATAGAAAAAACTGTTTGGATAGTAATGAGTTGTTGGAGATGTAGGAAGTGAGTGTGTATTCACACGGGCAGTGGTGAACTGTGCTCAGTAATTACTTCAATTATAACCCCCACCCCTAGCAGTATGTGAATTGCGCTTGTAGTTGGCTTCTCTTTAGGTAGGTCTCTCTTCACATGACTTGTGATATTATGCCAAGTTGTGTCGGGATTAAATTTGAGATATTGCATTCAGGATTAGCTTTTCAACTAGAATATAATGCATTTCGAATATAATCGTTATTTTAATCATTTAACCTTTTTAAAAAAATCCCTGATTCAAATTAGCTGTGATTTTTCTTTTAAAAAAACATTAACTTAAACATAATTTTCATAACATTTAATATGAACAAACATAGTTAAAAATTATTAATTTAGGTTTAAAATATTTTCATAGAAAACAATTAATAAATTCTTAAAGGTCTGATTTTATTGATAATGTTTTTTTACTACGAAATATTGAAAAAGCACATGTATTAAAATTACTATATTATCCCTTTCATTATTTCATTAAAAATGCATGGATTTAAATCAATAATTTAAATACGCTGATTATGAAAATTATTGATTGAAAAAAATATAAAATTTAAATATTTTTATACAGTAGAATTAATAAATACATTCTTTTGGGAGCGATTTTTTTCAAGTCTGATATTATTAATAAAGAGGATTTTTTACTAAGAAATATTGAAAGGGTTTGTCATTTATTATGCTTCAAAGTAAAAAAAAAAGTAAATAAAGGATATGAATATTTTAAATTATAATTTTCTATCAAATACATTTAAAATAATTTCCAGGATAAAAATATACTTCAATTATACAAATACAGTTCTTTGCTAATTAAAATGCAGGGCTTTTATATCTTATTAAATATGTAGTTAGCGTGTATCAAGACTTGATCAATCCAGAGTAACATAAATTTTTTTAAAGTAATGTTTACTTATCTGAGCTAATTTATTCTTCATTAGGTATCTGGTTGACAAATTGTTTGGCAATTTTTAACAATCATCAGCAAGTTGAGCTTGAAAAATATAACTATGATTTTTTTTAACCCAGTGATTAGTAAGCAATAATATAATAATAATTTTATCCATTTAGTAAGAAATAACTATTTTAGTTATATTATTTTTAAACAATATTAAGTATTATTAAAATCTTTTATCAGATGCTTTAGATAGTAAATTTTAAGAAAAAATCCAAAAAATCTGATTTAAATTTTAAAAAATTGGGATTTTTTCCAACTGTGGCTTCTGGTTAGTGTAGTAGTTATTAACTTTTCAATAGATGTACGGTAAACATTTAAGCATCGTTTGTGCATATTTTTTTTAAATAATGCAGAAGTTTGGTTAATATAGATTGGTGAAAATTTGTTTAAAACTTATAAAATCTAACCCTTTAAAATAAGGCTTTTCCAATTGAATTAAAATTTCGTATTGCACCCTGAACTTTTTTGTTTTAACCAGCTTAGTGCGATAAGAGGGTATCAAATATTTTTTTGACTTTTTAAGCAATATAATTGAAAAAATCTGATCAGTCTAATTAAAATTTAGACCTATTTTCAAAACTTTGAAAGCCCCTTGTCACCTTAAGAAGAATTTTAAATAATTTTTTTTCACAAATTAATTTTACAAAATAATTTTTTTATTGTTTAAATATGTCTTGTATTTTAAAAGTACAGAAGTAAAAGATATGTACAGCGTATTAAAAAATACTATTAAATGATAATTGCATAATTGACCTTAAATTGAGGAACACTAATTGACCTCCCGCCGCACACTTGCTTCTGGGAACATTATTGGCAAGATCACGATTTTATTAGAAAATGTATTACTGCATGATTAAGTCACGGGGGTTGCTTTGAGCGCAGTACACCAACCCTTCCAAAAGGTGGGCGGATAAGATGTTAGCAGCGCAGTCCACCAGGTTTTAGAAAACCATTAGCTCAATCCGCTATCACCGTATTCGAACATTTAAAAACAACATTAAGGATTAGCTTTCACTACTCTTACTAATCTACTAATTTTGGCCATATCCTTTAAAAATATTTTTTAAAGTCAAATAGTCTTTCTTGATAAACTGAAAATATATTTTCTAAGTAAGGAGATATAATATTTTTGTAATGAGTGAAAAGTATTTGTTAACCCGGGTGGTGACGGCGTTTGAAAGACTAGTCCTATTGTAACTCATGCATGTCGTAAGAAGCGAGTAAAATGGGTGTCTGGGGGTATAGATGGGCACCCTGCTCCTTATTATATCTGGAGACTGGCCCTCTAGGTTAGGAGTAGAGTTGACGACCCTACACCGTAAAAAACTATTGTTACGAAATCTCAAGAAGAAGTGAACCCCGGACTGACTATAAGGAGGCGACTTTAGAGACGAACAAATTTAGAGCTTTATCGCTCATATAATGAACCTGATATTATTAACTTCATTAAACGGCTAAATAAAATGGGCAAATCACGTTATCAGAATGAATGAAGACTGTACCACAAAAAGAGTTTTCAATGCCAGACCAGTTGGAACACGAAAAAGAGGCAGATCGAATTTGAGATGAATAGAAGGCCTAGAAAAAGACCATTTGGTCTTAACTAAAAACTGGAAAAAGCTAGCAAGATAAAGATTAGCCTGGAAAAAACTTCTTTAGAAGCCCAAGGCCCACCCTTGGCTGTCGAGCAATTATTGATGATGAAAGGTATTTGCTAAGTCAATGTTTTTCAACCTTTTAGTATTTGTGATCCAGTTTTCCATCAAAGTTCTCATCGCATATTCTTCTTATCCCTCATAAAATATTTTTTTTATGAAATCATAATATTAATTTCTATTTAATTTAATTATATTTTAACGCTAAGACTACCTTACGACCATGATGACAAACTTTAAAAAGTAGCATTGTACTGAAACCTATTGCAATAAATGCTAGTATACAACTTTTTTTCTTCAAATATCACTTGAAATTTATTTAAAAACGCCTAAGCTCAACAACACATAATTCATACATCAATTTCACTTCTCAACATTCAAAATAAATCAATCAACTATGTCTAGATTGTCTCATAAAGTAACATTCCATGAAACAGTAAAGAATGAAAAACGTAAGACCAAAATATAAGTGTTGAGAGTGACATCATGCGCAGAACGGCTGAAAAGTCGGCCCCCTAGGGAGGCGTGTCCCACAAATAGAGAATTGCAGTTTAAGTGTATTAGTATAATGTAAAGTATTATACTCAATGTTGCTTTGTAACAAATTATTTTGTTTAATATATTTTGAACTATAATTGCTCTTCCATAAGAGAACATTTTTTTATACAATTTTCTTTTGATCTGTATAAGGTTTTGTATTTTGATAAGTACATCATTAAATATAAGTTTCCCTTCCTTTCAAATTAAATAGTCAAAATAATTACCCGCAATTTTCATCTGTCAAAAGCCTTTATTTAAAAAAGGAACTATTTATTTTGATAAATGACTACTTTTCATTTTTTTTCATCATTATTGTAATGTAAATATCTGTTTTCATAGCATTAACAGAAATTACAATTTCGAATGATTTTTTACAATTTTTATTAAATACGCAATTGTTTTACTCGTCTGTTACCAAAAATTACGTTCCAACTCAGTACCAAGAAAACGAAAAGAGTTCAACAACCCTTCGACTAACTTTCTTGGATTTGACTTTAGGGCCGTAAATTCGCATCATCATTCTTCATCATTAGTGGAGAAACTGGAAAAGAGGGTCATCAATTCATCGTTCCTAATCCAAACAGTTCCTTTGGTTTTGTGGGCGGAAATTAAACGTCTCGACTTGTCTTGCTGTTATTAAAATTTGTCTTAGCCACTCATCTTCTTTCTCTCTCATTCGCTTCACCTTTTCGAGAAATTAACAGATATTGCTTAATTCTCTCTCTCTCATTGCGGGAAATCAACCGGCGTGAAATATTTCTAACGACTGTCGTAAATTACTTAGTCTTTTCGAAAGTTTATTTGGATGGAAAAGTTTGCATTTATAGACAGTTATTGCATTTTGTTACGCATTGAATATCGATGGAATTTCATTCCATCATTTAATACTTTTACCATTTTTGGGTTAAGATTGTACTTTAATTATTCGTTCATCGAATGTTTCGAATCCTTATTGATAGATAGCATATGTTATAAACCATATTTATACCGTTTACTAACGTATAATACTCGTGGAAGAAAAATTATTAAACTTTACTTTTTTTAAAAAAAATTGTGCTCAATAATTTAGATTATTTTAAATTGTTGAAAACTTTGTAATTGTCTTGTTTGATTTCAAAGAAAGTTTTTGAATTTTATTAAGCATTGAATATGAATAGAACTTCATTCTTATTTTGCACTCTTACTATTTATGGTTTGGGAGTATGCTTCGACCATTCGTTCATCGAATGTATCGAATTCTTATTGATAGACAACATTTGTTTGAAACCCTATTTGTATCGTAACGTATAGTATTCGTAGAAGAAAAATTATAAAAATTTACTTTTTGATTATTCGTCTTTTAAAGTGTTGATGAAAGAGAAATTTAATAAAATGAATGCTCAATAATTTAGAATGATTTTGCATTTTCAGAACTTTGCATAGAATAATACTTTCAGTAACTGGTTCGTAGAAACGTTAACTGCATTGCTATTTAGGCTATTAAAAATATTTTTAACAATTTATTTGTCGAAATTTTAGAATGCTAGTACTAACTGACTGATTTCATTTTTAAAATTTTGAGTAGTCATGTATTAAACGAGAGATGGTTAGCAGGAAAACTTGAAAAAATTTTCCTGCTTAAGTTTGTTTCTGTAAAAGTTTGTTTCTTTTAATGATTGAAGATTTCAGGTGTAAAAAGTGTTATTTTGTTTTCGTACCAGTCTCTATCAAAAAACGACAACAAAAATTCACTTTCAGAAAGTCGCAAAAGTCTGCAGTATATCTCTGGCAAAATATTATGCTTATCTCAATACTCAAAAATTATACTCACTTTTTCCCCAAAGTCTTTAAAACAATCTATGAATTTGCATCTATCTCTTCGTCAATAATTATTACAATTATTACTCATACAAATTTTTAAAAGGAATTATTTAAAAAAATTTAAGCTATTTTGCCAAACACACTTGGAGTGAAATAAATATTTTACTCTCTCTCTCTCTCTCTTTATATATATATATAATATGCCTTCATAGGCTAGATAATTCAAGAGACTTTGGCTAATTCAAATAAATAAGCATCTTATTAATTTATATTAGGTTTATTTAACAGCTTAAGTTGGATATTTGAGTGAATTACAATGGTGAGTTTCCATGGCAGGAATGATGGTATTTGGCACAAATTTATCTAGTAAGGAAAATATTAAAAAAACCTCGCATTTTTTAAGGTTCCTGCTATTTAAACAGGGATTTTGATAGGGAATTGGTAACAAGAATATCTTTAACTTAATCAAACGTCATTCAAATGGGAAAATTTTGAGATTTTGATGAGTTTCAAAGATGAAGCCATTCCGACGATAGGGAATTTTTATGATTTCCTTAATGCGTATTTTTCTAAAAATTATTACCCATTAATTTCAGAAAATAATCTTTTAATTGGCATTTTGAATCTTTATGGCTCTCTCTCTCTTTCTCTCTATTTATCTATCTATCTATCTATTCTTATACCATATTCTACATTTTCTTATACCAAAAATTAAAATTATCTTATTCCAGATAGTAGGATAAAATGAAATCTATGCAATGAAGAAAATAAATGAACAGTAATTATAGCAATCGTACACTTCAGTTTGATTAATTTAATCATCAGAATCACATTTCCAGGACATGTTACCCTCAATTTTTAAATATCTAGCTACAAATCAAGTTGTTCAGAAAAGTTTGGCGACGTAATAGGTAAATAAAGATAGCAATTACCTTCAATAAACCAAATTGTGCACGACCAGATGTAATGGGTCGATTAGGAATCGAATTGTTTTGTTGGGTGTAGTGGAAGTGATTGCCAGTGTTTCCCATAGCCCATTCACTCCAAATGATCATTAAAAGAAATGCCCTCCAACACCATTTTATTCTGACTTCCTATTAAGATAGAACTTCTAGTTCAGATTTGAGATTTAAATGTCATTTATCAACAGGAAGCTTTTCTAATTAAATTTTAAAGATAGAGTAATAAATGAAAATATAATTACGTTTTACTTCACGTTTTAAAACAGATTTAAACCAGACAATAAAGTACACTGTGAAAAGAAATGCGTCTGTGGTCTATAAGATTTTTATGTCAAGACATCTGCCAAGCTTGCACAGTAACATCACAATAAAGTCACAAACGGTTATACTACTCACTGTGCAAAGTATAACCGCTTTAAATAAATCTTAGGAGCCTCCATGTGACTTTGACACTTTTTTTCTTAATCTTGTAACGTCTCTCTAAAGACTCATCGGCTCAATATTGTGAATTTGATTACTGCTTGAAGTCACTTCGTTACTTATGAACATTGTGTTTAGTTGAAAACTATACTTTTGCTACTTTTATCTCATGTTAACGTCTCAGTGAGGACTAAATAAGGAGGACGTAAATTATACAACATATTTATAAATAGGATGACATAGACATATTTTTTGAAGTCATATCAGCATTGCGAAAACGTCTAAAAAATTGTGTACATGCTATTGTGACTGTCGCAGTTCAGTAACAGTGTTATTTGGGTAAAAATATTAGACTAAATTACTACTTCAAATTCAATTCTTGCTTTTTTATTTTAAATTTAACAGTTTGCATTTCACTGTAGTTTTTGTTGCACATAAGATTTTTAAAAAAATGGAATGATAAAAGCATTACGTAGTGTTATATATTTTTGTTATTTTATTCGAAACATATATTTTTTGTTAATAGTCCCAACTTTGATTTAAATAAACCAACATGAAACTCAACAAGTCAACAAAACAATCAACTAGACTAAACGATTATTTTTCTATTTAGGTGTCAGATTTTATTATTATTGCAACGGTATCTGAAGGGCAACGAAATGAAAAGAGTATTGAAACATTTAATCACGTGCCCCAAAAGTGAAATTAAAACTCTTCATAGAAATAATTCACTCTGTGCGAATTTATTTAAAGGATTTTTTCCAAGAACAAAAATAACAACTGAAAATAAGATGTAAATTGGAAATGTGGAGTAAAAATGTATACATAGAATAAGTTGAGTGCATAAATATTTTTTGCAGTGTATAAATAAAAAAAAACAATTAATTCTGTAAATTAAATTTCTTAACCATTCGATAAACAGGCACCTTTAGTCATACCTACACCATAATACCGTACAGCACAATATATATATATATAACAGACAATTGTAAGAATGGAGAAAAAAAATTACTTCAACTTCAAAATTCGATTAAAATTAAATAACACACCATTTCAAAAACACTATTTATTATTTATTTAATGATACAACAAAAATAACTATTATAAAGTTACAGTTGCGTGCCATCGTCAACAAGTATGTTTTCTGTAAAGCGATGAATATAAACTACAAACATATAACTGATAAGACCGTTCAAAGAATGTCAAGAAATTTCTCGAAATCAGCTTACAAAATTAAGGGCTAGCAAACTTTCAATGGCTGCATCCTATCTTCTTCTTGACTTACTCGCAAAAGTGTTATGTGTATAATTTTAATAAAAACATTTTGCTCTCGAAAGGCAGTTAATTTAAAAACCATCCGTTATAGTGTATTATTAGAGATTTTCAACTATAATGCGTTGCATTTAACCATAATTTGTGAGTTTTTAATACACAATGTACACTTCAAAGTCAAAAAATGCTAAGTTAAAAGGAAATAAAAATAATTTATCACCTATCAATTTCTTTATTTTTTTAAATGAAGGTCACCTATAAGCAAAAAAGAGCATAAGTTGCAGCATTTTGCACATTTATTGTAAAGTCATGGAATTTTGCATATCATGTAACTTGTTTAAATTTTTTTATAAAACAATTCATTTTAAATATCGCATAGCAACTTTAAACGTTGATCAAAAAATTCGTGTAAATAATGCTAAACAATCATTTCTTTTCAATTATTATTATTATCTCAATCTAACAGTTTAAAATTCATTAAGAACGCTGGACTTTAATGGTTATTTATAGTTAAATAATTAGAGAATAAAATAGTTAGTTAATTATAGAATTAAATTCGAGTTATTCATATCAATTTTCTTATTCTTCAAAATTGCGTTACATGAAAAAAATAGTGTCTTAAATCGCCTCTTCTAATTCTCGAAAGAAAATAGTCAACAGTTTCTGTAAGTAGCTCTTTTATTGATCAGGCTTCAATATTTTATTTTCTGTCCTAATAGCTATCAAGAGTAAAGCATGACCTAATAGTGATCTCAAAGCCGATTCCCTTAATTGCATGGCTTTGACTGAAAGTCACTAATTTTATCAGAACAGAAAGATTGTTGGGGATTTAGCGTCTCCACAGGGATTGCAAGCAAGAGAATTTGTTTCCGCTTCTGAGAGAATCTTTTAGAAATGAAGACTCCGTCCAGAATCTCAGTAATTTCAGCATTTAACTAAATATTTATTAACTTCATTTAGTAATCGTGAATGTTAAAACATCAAAATAAGATGTATTGCTTTTAACTATCTGTAGTATTTTTGTGGATATTTTTAGGATTTTTAAAGTTAAGGAGTTTTAATTATATTGGTACTCGATATGCTTAAACGTTTGGGATTTTTTTTCCTAAATAAGACTAAACCAGTTTGCAGAAAACGATTTTGACATTAGACATTGGCAAGAAAATATAATTAGTTAACTTTGAAAAGGTTCTCGGTAAGCATTAAAAACCTCTACACCTTGGCCTTTTGTGGCAGTATTGCCAATTGTTTCAGCTTCTACTAGGCCGGGATAGCCAGGTCGGTGGGGTCCGGGACCATGTCCAAGAGTTCGTGGCCTCGGTCCCAGCCGGTCGAAGACTCCCCGTGTTGTAAATGGTGACTGATGCACGTTAAATCTGTCGAGTCTCAAAGTCCTCCATGTTCCCATAACAAATCAATACCTCTGGGGGTACTGATCCAGGAGTTTCCTTGTCTTCTGGATTGGTTCAAAATTACACGGCTACGGCATTGAACATTAGTAGTCGTAAACCCAAAAAGTGTGTCGGTTGTTTAACGGCGGACATAAAATAGGATAAATTGCTTCAGCTTGAGCCGTGATGGATCAGAGGATAGAGCGTTCGAAATTCCAATGAGGTGAACCGGGTTCGAATCCCAGTCGATACGAATTCCGCATCCGGCTTGCACTGATCACAGTGCTGACGTGAAGTATCTTCAGTGGTTGACGGATCATGGGTTAGAGTCCCCTTGTCGTTTGAGGTTTGCGTTGTTTTCCTCTCCATTGAACGCAAATGGGGGTTTGTTCCATCAAGAAGTCCTCCACCAAGGAAAGTTTCTCCCAATACTTGATCCAGGAATTCCTTTGTCTTCTAGATTGGGTTCAGAATTACAAGGCTATGGAGTTGAATATTGATAGTCGTAAACTCAGAATTGGATCGGCTGTTCAACGCCGGTTATAAAATGAAATAAAATTGTATGGTGATTGAGAAATTACCAATCACTGTAACGTAGCGTATTTTTCATGATAGCGTAGCATTTCCAGTTTATTGCTTATCATTAAATGATTGCTAGGAGATTTTTTTATATATAGTTCTCCGGGAAAGTGCGGTTTTTTCATTAAAAAAATACTTTTACATTACAGCTCTTTTTAGTGGTAGAAAAACTTATATGAATAAAATCTGAAAAACCGACACCGCAGCGACCGGTACGATTATACAGGTATAGCTATATATGTAATTCGTAAAAAAACTCATTGCAATATTATTGTTCTTTTATCGTTTTTTTACGTTTCTCTACCTCCTTATTTAATATATTTTTATCGTAACATTGAGAGCACGCATTATAACCAAGAGTATTTAGCTACAATCGACATTAGGACGCATATATATTTCTAGTCTCAAATATATCCCATAAAAGATGCCTTTTGTTATTACTCGGGATGATCAAAGCAACAACAGCTTGATCCTTAAAGGAACAAGTAATATTGTATCTTAAGCAAGTCAGGAGGTGAAGTAACTATTATGGTTAGATTAAAAGATAGACTGGTAGAACTGAAATAACCACTCACTGCGCGTAGAGTCAACAAAAAAAGGGAGGCTTATATTAAATAAGCAAACGGTCACTTTTTTCTATTGCTATTTTTAAAAATAGTTTAATGATAGAAGCAAAACTGTAGAAATAGATTCCAGAGAACAGAATTTTCGTTAAAATGTCCAGTGTCGTCATTCAAAATTTTGATCTTTCAGAATCCATCAATTTGTAGTAGAAAGATTCAAGTAGAAAAACAGCCTCTACAAAAGAATTAGGTGCTTGTGAGGCTGTTATGAGGTTCATAGATGCAAAAAAAATACACCTGGGGTAAAAAATAAGGTTATATTTGGAACCAAAAATTACATAATTTATAAACCTCAATTTCAACCTCTTTTATATCTCTTAAACTCAACATCATATATAACCCAGCAACACTTTTAGTTGAGATCGGATGAAATTATTCACACCTCAAATATAGTATGTAGAAAAATATCCCACAGTCCTCAAAAACAACCTCCCTAAGCTGATTGCTCTTATGTATATTTGCATCAACCTCACAAAAATCGTGAAGTGTGCATAAAACAACTTCATATTCCTTGATTATACACCTTAAAAGATTTTATCTTTTAAGGATGTTTTTGAAATCAACTTCAACCAGCATTGACACTTCCAAACAACCTCATAAGCACCTTAAATTTTTGAAAGGTACATTAAATGAATAATATTTCACATACATTAAATGAATAATATTTCACAAGGCTGTGTACATTAAATGAATAATATTTCACATAAATGCTTTTACATGAAGTTTTCGCACATGCAGTTGAAGTTTCATCACACATTTATATTATTTCTATTGTTGAACTAACTCTTATTTATTACTTCCAATATGAAATTTTTAAAAAAAAATAAAATTTAATCCAAACGAAAATAAAGTTTGCAAAACGTTTCTACTAAGTGAATAGGATCTATCGATTTTGGTCAACGACTCAACTAATCGGACAAACGACTTTGGCCAACGTTTGGCTAAAAGACTTTATTTAATCAGATATTTCGACATACTTTCACATAAGTACAGTTCTTTCACGAACAGAAACGGTACATTTTACGGGTACCAGACTCATTAGTTTTGAAGAAAAGTGACCACTAAGTTATTAAAGTTTATCAACCACTGACTACTAACTGAAAATTAAAATTTTCATGTCTACTGATCGGGGTACGACACCTAACACGGACACCATACAGTTGAATTGACGAACCTAGATTACAGTAAACGAAAATAACAGTACGAATACAAAACCAACAATACAAATCTATATAAAAAAATTTATTAATATTAATAAATTTTATATTCTTTATTAGCACAGATCAAGTATTTAAAGCAATTACAATTTCAATTTGATTTCTGGAAATTAAAAACAAATGGTTTACATAAACTTAAGAAACTAAAAAAAGGAAAGCCTTAAGTTTCAAAATATTCTTTTACTCTTTATTTTATTGTTGAAAAAGGTATAACTGAGAAAACTAAATATATTTCTTTTAAAATTCAATGCATCTTTTATCATACATAAACCTCTTAAACTATGTAAACCCGCAAAAAGTAGTTGAAAGTTACAAATTTGTTCCTACATTACTTACATTCGAAGTAATAGGCTTCGTAAGAAAAGAAAATTGTAGCTATATTTTTTCCAAAACTGCATTTTTGCGTGTAAAAAAGATGTTAAAGAAATTTCTAGAATTAATATGACACGATACGTAGCGTTTTACCATTGAAATTTAATTCAGAGATATCACGCAAGCAAATTAAATATTTCAAACTATCTAAATTGCAGAAATTAAAACACTTATATAAAACAGAAATAAATTTTTTATTCGCAATAATTGAGCAATTTCAAATGGTTGGTTTTTGATTTAATTTAATCATTTAAATGCTATTTTTTCGAAATAATTCATGAAACAAATATAAGTTCTCATTAAAGTAAGGTAAAGGAGGTTGTGTGCATAAATGCAATTTAAATGTGCATTCATTACTCTAATATAATGTAAGTTCCCATTAAAATAAGGTAAAATGAGCTTGTGTACATAAATGCAATTTATATGTACAATCATCACTATTATATGATGTAGGTTCTCATTAAAATATGTTAAAATGAGCTTGTTAATATAAATGCAATTTCAATGTCCATTCATAACTCTAATGTATGTAGGTTCTCTTTAAAATATGGTAAAAGGAGCTTGTGTAAATAAATTCAATTTAAGTTCATTCATTACTCTAGTTTATTATAAAGGCTTAAAAATTTATGCTTCAATTATTTTAAAGTAGTAGTTTAAATCAGGGGACTGCTTGTAAAACAGTCAGCTTCAGATCGATGATACCAACGTATCTACGAAGTTAAGGCGGCTTGTGCACAATGCTGAGAGCGTTGTCACAGTCATGATATCAGTTAATTGTGAAGCCTTAACCTCCATGACCCCAGGCCCACAATGGACTCTTGTGGGAACCCTTTTACTTTTTAACAATGCATTTACTTAAAAAAATATCTAATATATATTATTTTATCACCGTAAATTTACACATAAAAATCAAATGCAATCGATTAATCGATATGCAATCGATTAAAGTTAAAACATGCCGACCAGGTGGCCGAGTGGTTAGCGTGTCTGACTGCGGAACCATTGGCCGCGGGCTCGAATCCTGCTCAGGGCATGTATGTTTCTTTCTCTCTCTGTGTGTGTGTGTGTGCGTTCTATGTCCTTTCTCCTTTGTGGGAATGTGACCCGCCCTATAAACGGGTTTGTGGTTGTGTGACGTGGGCGACGCTGCTCCACCACCGTGCCTTCGCCACAGGTGCCCACTGGGTAACGAGAAAAGAATAGCAGTTCTGGCATTCCTGTGGCCAATGGGACAATCCCCAATTGCCCGCCATTGAAACAAAAAAAAAACAAAAAAAAAGTTGAAACATTAAATTTCGAGTTTCATGTCATGTTATCCGCCTTAATGTCCGTTCCCCAAAAAGTGGTCAATATATGAAAAATAATAATCTCAAAAATGTGGTAGCTCATGTTTGTTTATAACAAGTGAATATTTCTTTTTTTGGTTTAGAAAAGCATTGTCTTTTCACTTCACATCCAAACATTAAATTTTCAATCTAATTTTAAATTCTTAATAATTTCTATATGTAATATCAATAGTTTCTTCCATAAATGAATAATTTAATTGATACTTAAATGGTTCGCATTTTGTAATTATCTCACTTAATTAATTTAATTGTTTTTGATGCCATTACAATTAAAAGCTTTGACTAATTGAGTAAAGTTGTTTTTCCAATTCTTTTGAACAATTTCATTGACACACTCTCTAAGATTTGTACTTAATTACACAAACTTCCATTTTTGATTCTAGGAGGAGAAATTACATCTCGCATTAGCTCAGTTTATAACATCCCTTGAGTCAGTATTCTAATCGAACAATTCTCATTAAGTCGAATTCCAGTTTTAGAATCCCCGTGCTTAATTCCTTTCACTTAATAAGACAAGACAAAATCATTTCAACCGAGGTACCAGAATAGATCAGTAAAGAATATTATATGATATTGAATCCAATATCTATTTAGTGCGTGGCAAGGAAATTTAGTGCCTGACTCTGTGTTATTCAATTAAATTCTGATCAAACTGGGAGCATTTCTGGCACTTGGGCCGGGGTCATAACCCGATTAGGAAGCTTTCGGGGAGCAGTGTCCGTTTCATGTATTCCGGTGAAGCTTAACAGTCCTTGCATAATTAGAATACATGTAAGGGATGTGATGTAGATGGCAAATCAGTTTGCAATCGCACTGTTGATAATATATTGTAAGTTATAAAGGCTGCATAAATATGAGACTAGTTGAGTGGTTCAGTATTAATCAGATTATCGTTCTCACTTTCTTAACAATTTGTAATTAATGTAGAAGTTAATGTGTATTAGTGTATTTGAAGCAAGTACACTATAAGATATGTGATGCATCTATTTAAAAATATCAAATATTAATGTAAGTTAGTTATTATATAATTTCAAAAATTTAATCAAATTACACTAATCAATTAAATAAATTTAAATTATATTATAAAAGAAAGTCGGGTCATGTTAAGGAAAATATTTTCATCTAAAATGTGGACTTGGTTTAAGCCTTCCTTACAATATATGAGGAAACACTTTGTTGAAATATTGGAATCACAAAATATAGAAAACTGTAGAAATCAACCACAAAATGACTTTGATATTTTCCATTTCAATCTTCCTTATTTTTTATAACAAGAGCGCAAAGATCATATTGACTGGGAATTGCAACCTTATAATTAGAAGTCAACTGGTACATCTAAATTGTAATCTATCAGTATTGTAATCTGTCATAACTCTCTCTATCNTAAGCAGCTTTCTTTGATTGCCTATATACTACTCCTTTATTCAAAAATAAAACTAATCATGACTAAGAACTTAAGAATTTAGAAAATGATTTTAAAGCTACTTTTTTTCCCTTTGCAATTGATTATTTTAATATTATTCCATTAATCAAATAAAATACAAAGGTTTCATGTAATGAAAGGAATAAAAAATAAATTGCACGAAATAAAAGTAAACTCCAATTTTTCTTCACAAAGTTTAATTTGTTTCCTTAATGCTATACCTTTCCAGAAGAAATTCACTAAAAAAAATAAGAAATTGTAGTGTTTCCCAAATAAGCTTTTCGAAAGACCTCTACCATCACAGACACTTTTATTAATCCTTTGGTGCTTTAGCCAAATAGGGGAGTTCCTGGGAAGGTTTCAGATGTCTGTCCTATGCAAACACTTGGCGGGATTAAGGAACCTATAGATAATCTATATAGTGGGAGACTTTCGATAAAGATGTAACTGGTTTTGTAGAAGTGAGCCTGATACGAAATTGAGAGCTAAAAAATAATCTAAATAAATACTAAAAGCTGAAGTTCTTTTTGTTAAGTCTGAGTGACAAGATTTTTGTATTTGTGTAAATTTATTAAGAATGAGAAAATTGAATATTCAAAATTTAATTTAGCTTCAACACTTAGATGAAAGTTATAATAAAATGATAAATAAATTACATTATTTATACTAATGAAATTTTATGATTTTTTTAAGTATAAAATAAGTATATTCTTTATTGGAAGTAATTATTTCTACTTTCCTAAATATTACAAAATATAAATAAATCTATTCTAATCAAATAGAATAAGCACTTTATACATAAATATTAATTTATAACTAAAATTAGTTTAATGAATAATCTTTATATCTGACTGGAATAAACTTAAACAAGTTGCTTTATACCACCACAGTCATTCCTGAAGAAAAAAAAGAAAAGTATCTAAGGATTTTTAAAATTCGATTGAACTCAAGGGTTGAATTTTTCTTGTATTATTGGAACTTATATATTTAAAATATGCTGAGGAAAAAAATACGGTCAAAATTACCAGAATATTGAAAATTGATTGTGATTCTGGCTCTATGGGAACAGAAAAAACTGAGTAATTTGGTAATGATTTTGGTTAAATTAACAATAAAATGTGATTATGTATGATAAAATTTAGTAAATGTGGTACAAATCAGTAATTTTACCATACCTTAGACCGCAGCATAAAAACCATTTATTCGTTAAAATTTTCGTCTCAGTTTGTTTCCTAAATGTGTGGTAATAAGAACTATTATTTTGAAAACCAGAATTTTCAGCAATCCTTAAAAATATGGACGGAAGAATTACTAAATGAATGGTTTAAATATCCTATATTTCTTCTTTATTAACCTGCATTATGATTTTTATTTTAAAGAAATGTCGTTACCATACACAACGGTAATTTTACGGGAATTTTTTGTGGTTAATTGAACCACATTATCGCGAAATAGTAAAGTTTATTTTCTATTGAACTCTGCATTTAAAATACAAGATATATATATATATATATACAAATATTAGATTATTAGTATAATTTATGCTGTTCTAGATGTGTATCAATTTTATTAAGAGAAAAATTACACTTGTATCAATCACAATTCATTTAAACTTTTCTAATCTAGAGTATTTGAAAAGCAACATATTTTTCCTCCTAAATTGTTTGAGGAAATTTCTAGTTCTTGTTGAAATAACTTGACAGCTTTTCTGCTAACTTACTTTTTCATTGTGATTTCTAAGCTTATTTTCTCATAAAAAGTATTTTTACTTTTCTTATTTATTTATTTTATTTATTTGTATATTTAATTTATTTTAGCGAGTATTGTTTATGCTTAACTAACGTGGCTGCTGCTTTAAGTAAATTTGCTTTTTCATTGTGGTGTTCACGCTCTTTTGCAAATAAACAAATATTTATATTTTTCTATATTTATTTATTTTTATTCATGTTTCCAATCTTCATTCAATTAGAATATATTATTTAAAGATTTGTTAAGTTAGAAGTGGAAATAAGCAATTTTGTAACTAATTTTTTCTAATCGAAAACAAAATGTTTAATTTAATTTTTTTTTCATAGAAATAAAAAATTAAAACCTAAACGAAATGCAATAGAAAACTTATTTTATGTTACAGTTCATGTAAACAAATCAGATTTCACACTTGGAGATAGATTTCTGTCAAATGCTTCCTTTAGAATATTTCAGCTTTAAATTTTGTAACTTGAAAAATGGAAGATAAAAGTTTTTTTAAAAAAAGTTGATTTGTAAAAATATTTTTTATTTTTACAAAAACCATTGTGACAAATCTTTTTTGAGTTAAAATATGACTCTTTAAGTCCGCCAAAAATATAACACTGACACTGAATTGTTTTTACTTTCTTTTAAACAAAATGAAACATTATTTCCTATAAAACCTAAAAAATGAATGCATTGACAAAATCATATTTTTTTAGAATTTTAAATAAAATACCTCCTCATTTATTTCATTCTTCATCGTCGGCATAAAAAAAGTGTATTGAAAAAAATTCAATATGTTTTTATAACAGCTTTTATTTCTATAAATGAAAAGTATTTCAAGAAAATGAAATATAAAAGCATACATAAAATTCCAGAAACGTATAATGTCAACAGCGGAAGAACCAATAAATGTTTTAGTTCTTTTTACTTTTGTAGATCGTAAACAAGAAAGTGCAAGAAATATGCTTTCCTCCTTTGTTGTCTCGAAATTGCCTTCGTTGTTTAAAAGAAACAGGAGAACTGTAATTCCAAGGAATGGTATCAAATCAAATTTCTAAATCCAACAAAGCTAAAAGAGTATTTTTGAAAACAATACTCATGTTTCGATAACTTCAGAATAGAAAAAAAAATGCAGTTTAAATGAGAAAATAAAATTGTTCAATTGGAAATTTTTTGCTTTTCTATAAAAACATTTTCTTAAAGTTAAGGAATCATAAAACTGTTGCGTTTTTGTGTTCGCTTATAACATTTTATGAGTTTTAAATTAATATTGTTTCAATTTTGAGAGATTGTATTTTCCTTATTGATTTTTATAAAACTTTTATCAAACATTGAGTTTAAAAATCTACGCTTTTTAAAAAAAGGCATGAATCAGGTCTGATGAACTCTATTTTGAATGAAACTGCTTTCTTTTCTTGTTAATATATTTCTTTTGAAATAGATTTTTTTATCGTTCCAGCATTCAATTTTAGATACTTCGCAAATAGAGTGATAAAATTTTATAATCGGCATACATAATAAGGGCAACTTGAATATAAGCAACTTGAATGATACTTGATAATTTGTTTATTTCAAATCCAAATTATTAAACTTTTATCTCTACATCATTTTTTATCTTATTCAATTTGAAATGTTTTTAATAATTTATTTTAATTGTGAAAATTTTATTCAGTGTTTAAAATAAGCGATAAAAAAAATTAGACGGGTTAAACAAACAATTTTTGAACATAGCTTTCTTTAATGAATTTTTGTCATATTGTTACTGCTATGAAAATTTATTTAATGCAGAAATGTTTCTTCCATTAAAGGAAACATAAATCAAAGATTTATGTTTCCTTATATCCTAATATCTTTTTTCATTAATTAAATTTGCAAAAAGCATTCAAATATATTTGGAGACGACTAATTTTTAGTAGAGAAAAACACATTTTGAAACCGTCTGAAAATGCTGAACACTATCCCTGGTCTGTTGGAGAAATTACTTTCCTAGCCAACGCAGATTAAAAACACGCAGAACTTTCAGCAATGCCTCAGTAGAACTTAAGAAAGCTACGACATTAATATCTTTGCTCTCGATCTCTTCCATAAAATGAGTTGTCCTTCATATTTTACCATCCCTGCTTATTGCCTCTCTATTGGTACAGTTGAGAAAAAACGTGAAGCTTAATCCTATGCTTTAAAAGCACATTTATTAGAGACTATAGATATTCTCTACCACAGCACTATGTATCTCCATATCGATACCAAGGATTCATCTGTACCTGATGGTTTCTTCGTCTCTGGTTTTTAATGGGATAGTGTTTTTGAGGACTCTGGTGACGATGAGCCTAAACTCAACAGATTTTGAGGCTGTTATAGAGGTTATTTATTACTAACTCTCTATCACAAATTATACGAAAATTAAATTTTTACACTGTAAAAAATTCCCTTTTTTTTCCACTGTACATTTGCCGGTTCAAAGCTGTTTTGTGCACAAAATTGTTTTTCTCTGCTTTTTATCCTAATCATAAACGAATTAAAACCATCTGTTGAAATTCAAGGTTTTGACGTTTAGCTTTGTTCACTGTACAATAACTCTACCTTTTTTTCAAATTATTTTATGATTATTTCCTATATTTGATCTTACTTTTCAGCAATTATTTTATGGTTTTGAACATTGTATAAATTAAAATGCGATTTAATTTTGGTGTCAAATTGTTACTCTACATAATAAATATATTTTCTTATTCTTTGGTAAGTTAAAATGCCAGACATTTTTATACAAATGGGCCATTATAGTTTTATACTTTTTTATATTTAAATATTATCTTAATAGGTAAGACTGAAGATAAAAACAGCTTAAGATTTTTCTTAAGATTCTAGAGCTGTGGTAGCCCAGAGGATAGAACTCTCGCCTCCTAATAAGGTGACCCGGGTACGATTTTCAGCGTCACCTACGAATACTAGCATTTTAAAGAATTATCTTTGTTGAAAAACAGCATTTGTTTGTTTGAATAAATAAGTTTGTTAGTTAAAATAAATAAAAGTTGTTGGTTAAAATAACAGTACTCATATTCTTAAAAAGCTGGCGTCCTTTATTAAATAACAGTATTTTTCTATGTAATAAACGGTTTTATACGGACACACCAACTGGCAATGTAGGTAACAATTTACAGTGTAGGTTTGTATAGAATGTAGGTGGCAATTTGCAGTGTAGGTTTGTTTAGAATGTAGGTGGCAATTTCGGCCCATCTCTCTAATTAAAATATTAAATCTGCACGATTTTCTATTGCTTATACTCTCACCAGCAATGTCGTGAAATCAAATTGGAAAGTTACTTAGGAGTTTCTTAAGAAAGTCCTTAAGAATTTCGGAATCTCAATCACATATCTCTCAGTTAGCGAAAAAAGCCTCAACAGTCTTAACTTTTCCTTGTAAAAACGCATGTACTGTGATGAAAAATAAAACAAAGGGAGCAGTCAAATGCCTAAGGCAAGGGAAAAACCTTCTGCCTAGACGTATTTCTCAAGTTCGCCGGAAACCTATTGCGGTTGCAAACTTTATTCGATTTGCCACTTCTCGCGCGCATAGCACTGATGTTGTTTCCTCTCCCTACTGGTATGCAGCGGATTAAATGGATTTTAATGGTCTTGTTTTGTTCTCATTTTTAAGACGAATTCTTATTTGTTGCTAAACTCTACTGGGTTTCACGTAGGAATTACGCACCTTAGACTCCTTTCCAACGTAGAATTTAAAAAAATAGTAGGGGACGATACATAAATTGTGTTCAATTGTTTTTAGTAATATCTTGAATTTATAATATTTTTGAATCATTGCATCATGTAGTTTGCCAGCATAATGTTAATTATCTCTTTGATCAATATTAAAATTACACTGCATTTATTATTTTCATGCAACCATTTATTTTTCTTCTACAATAGTTTAATAATTACCACAATAGTTATATAAATTACCACACACCATCTAATTTCAGTGCAACTTTTTTGTAAAAATTACGAAAAAAGCTTATGAATGTCCAAACTTTTATATTTATTGAAAGCGAAATGATAATTCACGATAGATACCAGTATCTACGAAATAAGAATAGTCAGTGGTTTTAAAATTAATTCTATTTCTCTTTGCATTGTTGATAGATATATATATAGAGAGATATAATTAACAATATTTAGAGACAATATTTCAAACACTTCAGTTCTTTAATTAATTCATTCCTTGATGGGTTTATACACTTTCTGTAGAAACAAAAAAGATTTAATTTAGGACTAATGCCATTTAGTAAGGGTTATAAATAAATAATTAAATATAAACCAACACTAGAAAAGCCTGTATTTTGATTGTTAAAAAAGAATTCGTTTACAACATTTAAAATGTGGTGCATGAAAATAATCCAATTTAACGCTTGAGGATCATTTCATTGTAAATTAACTAAAAGCAATTTTCTTGAAATCTCTTTTTAATTTAAATCAGAAATAAATCATTTTTAATTCTCTTGGCTTTCTTTAAACTTTCAACAAAACAATTCATTATTTTTAATAAAAATTTCTCCTTCAGCTAAGAACAACACAAGAAATACTTATTAATTATGACAATTAGCCACAATGCAGTAAACAACACTACAGCCGGGATGAATAATATTCTTCTATTATATAGGCGACATCTTCAATTTCGCCAAAGCACATCATTAATTTTATTCAAGAATTCAAAACACTTTCACCGAAGTATGATATTTTACGCTTTTTTTTATTTCAACTGAATAATAATAAGAGACGACTCATAAATATACATAATGAGGGGTGGTGGATCTAATTTTCTGTTAAATGAAACTGAAGGAAATTTTTCGCATGTTTAAAAGGGGACGGCTGTCATAATACAAATAGCGCATGGGGAGAATTTGCAAAAATAAACGTTTCTATAATTACAGAGATCAGTTCTTTTAATTAAAGGAGTCTTTATTGCGGTGAAATTGAATTCTTCGCCTTCGCTGCGAGGAGAAATAATTTGATTTTGAAAAAGAATGAATATATTTTTGAGCAATCTAAATTTTGTTTTAAAAGAGAGTTTCGCAAATTATTTTCTTAATTAAAATTGTTAAAATGTTAGTTAAGGAAGAAATTAATACCAATTAAAGTGACAGTCATTAATTATAATACATGCATTTTTTATTAATTTTCAAGTAAATGATAAAATGTCTTTTTTTTTATTTAAATGAGCATATTTACCATTTAAACGGAATTTCGTTGGATTTTTTACACTATGGGAAATAAATTACTTAAAAATATTTCGAACTTTTTCTACACAGGAACATAGCTTCTTTTTTGAAAAATTCCCTTTTTAATTATTTAGTTTAAAATTCCTATCAATTGACAAATAAATGAGAGTAGGATAGTGCATTTGCTTATACTAAATAATAATTTATTTTCTTTTAATTTCCTCTCTTATTTAAAAATCATATAAAAATAGTAAAAAAGTAAATATTGTTGTCGTTGTTATAGTTATTGACCCTATTAATTATTAATTAGTAATAATTAGATGCATGCGCATCAACAATACGAATATTTTTTTTAATTGAGTAGTTAAGTGCTGATATCTAATGCATTAAATTATGCCCTTTATTTAAGATGCAAAAAAATATCCTAGAAAATTCAAACATTTCTGAAAAAAATAATAAAAGATACAAAATTTAGTATGTTTATTCAATTTAGCTTTCATTATTGTTTAAGAATCACTTAGCTTCTTTTTTTTTAAAGAAAAAAAAAGACTAATTCATTTCATAAAACGTTATAACACACGCAATTTAAATACAATCACCATTTCAAATAAAACCTTATCGAACTATTTCAAGATCCTAATTATTTTTTAGTGATTCAAAACAAAATATTTATTGCTTGATTTATAGTAGAAAAAAATTGAGTTTGGTTTAGAGGACACAAACTAAAAAATGAAGTGTCTGTGCAAATATTATGAAGCACATTTTTATTACAATTTTGAATTAAATTAAGGTGTACAAATAATTTCTCTGCTTCATTTAATTTTAAGAGCGTCAATTAACCACCAATCTAATTTACGAATTTGCGAAAGTAACGCTGACATCCGCACCCTTTCATTTCAAATTCCCATAAAGTTAAGAGAACTTTCAAAGATGAGAAATGGCCTAACAAAATTTTACTTTTTTTATGCAATCAAACCTCATTTGCCCAGCCTCATCGTGTGCCCCCAAAATGACAAACAATTGGAAAAATTAATTTAAAAAAAAAGACTAGAGACAGAAATATATGGTTTACTTAGGAAACTAGTTGAATTATTCTCCTCGGGATTTAAAATTAGTCGCAAAGATCATCAACAGATGGTGCTGTTTGAAAAAATTTATAACACATTTTTTTCTGCTGCCTCTTTGCACGGGTGTTTCTTAATTTTGTTCTCACATTGAGCCACTTTGTTTCTGTTTGGTTAATTTTAAAATACTGCTTTCTAGTTTTTCTTAATTAGATATGCCATTTATTTTTAAGCTTGGAAGCATACGGGAACCCGAACGTTTGTATCTTCTTCCATTTTTCTTGAACATCCCATACACAATACAAAATATATATATATCACAATCCATAAAATAAAAATAAAAGTACAAATAATAAAAAAAGACCGTGATTTTTATTGCTGTAATTTTAGCTTTCAAAAATATAGAAAAACTCTTGTTTGAAAAGCACTACAACTTAAAAACGCCTTTCATTCAAACTTTCCAAACTTAAGATAATATTAAAGCGAATTATAGCGTACCCTCTATTTGTATCATTATAACACATTTGCTACAAATTACTCTAAATACTACACTTAATACAAATTTTTACAACGCTTAACTTCTCATACATCTGGGTTATTGTTTGCAATTTAATTTTTTTTTATATTATCCAGTGTATTTATAAATTGGAGCATGTTATTATTAGTATAGATAATATATTTAGAAATTTTTATTGCAAAGGTTTCTTTAAAAAAATAAGATAAAAAATCAGTTTTAAAATTTGATGTTCGATTATTTAAGGTGAAATAAAAAAAATTCCTTATTTAAATTTTAGATGTGAAAATGATGCGTCAGAATCATCAAAAAATATTCGAAGGTAAACTTGATTTTGTTTCTGAAGAAATTTTGGTATTATGAAACAAAGAGTTTCTGTCACTTTAAACAACTGTTTGGGATGAAAAATAAATGCTTCTTACATTATTTTAAATTAAATAAAATATCTTAAATAACTTAAATTCTTTTCCGTCACCGATAAATTAAATTCATAAAATAAAATTTTAAAAACGAAGTATGTACTATTCTCATATTAAAATAACTAAAAATTCTAGAAAAAAACTTTTTATTTAATTAGGAAAAAAAGCATATCTCAATACCTTTTATTTAGTGATATATTAAAATTTAATTTTTGTAAAGTAAACTATAAATTCCAAAATCCTTATTTAATATAACTTTTGAAAAATGCTACAGAACTCATTTTTTTAATTTTATTCGTAAGTAGATTTTAAGATAATTGTCTGAATGAATATTTTATTTCATTTGAATGTTAAAATAAATATATTAGTTTTAAATAAACACTTACACTTCGGATAAACGTTGAAAATTAATAATATTTTGGTTTTAAACAAAAGCAAAAAATTTGTGTATGATTCATTTTTTGAATGAAGAAGACAGCAAATATAAGCAGGATTATATCCAATATTATAATTTTAATAAAAAAAATTTTTTTGCATTTATTTATATTTTTCTTATTTTGCAATTTATGGTTAATTTATTTAAATGACATTTCATTAGGAAATTCAAAAATGCTGCAATAAGTATTCATTTACATACAAATATATAACAACAGAAAAGTTAAACAATTATTCTGATTTTAAAGGATCCAAATCAAGGAAAAACATTCCGCTCAGTACAATAAACGTTTGATCAGAATTTAAAAGTTTTTCTTCAAAAAAAAATATTTGTTAAGAATCGCTTAAGACTTAAACTTGAATGTAATATTTATTATTTTAAATCACTTTTAGAAAACTTTTGTTTCGAAATTAAACTAATGATCAATAGTCTTCTCACTCAAAAAATGATATTTCGTAATTTTTAAAATGTATATTTGCAAAAATATTATGCATTGTTTTATCCTGTTTAAATACTTACCTAATGGAGATGTAATGGTATGTATTTAGTTTTACTTCAATATTTCTGAAAGCTTCAAAAAGATATTCCATATATTTGAATTATCAATCGATATTTTTAAGGAAAAATTTAAAACTTCACTATAAAAAATTACAGCAAGTACCGACACTTTGGGTGCATCATCCGTAATTTTTAAGTCATATTCATTTCATTAGAGTGATTCAGTGATTTTAATATAATTATTGCTGAAAAGAATTACGGTACATCAAATTTTTATATTTCCATAGCATGTTTTAGTAAAAATGGATTTTACGGTAAAATATACCGTTGCCTTAAGTGCCGGTACTTTTTACCGTAATTTGATTTTTTTTTAACAGTGAATCCTTTTTTTTAATTTTAAAACCTCCTTTAAACAGCAGATCCAATTTTTGAACCAATGTTCAACTCCGTAGCCAAGCCAAATCCAGAAGACTAGAGAATCCCACGAAAACCTCTCACGGTTTGCTTGACGGCCAGGGAAGTCTGACCCATGATACGTCTACTACTAAGATTATTTTACGTCAGCACTGTGGTCGGTGTGAGCCGGATTCGGAATTCGTAGCGACCAATAAAAATAATGAGAAATTAATTCTAAGCCTTTATCTTAAAAACAACTCGCAAATTTTAAACTATATATGATTAATGAATAAACTGCATAAAGCAATGATCGTTAAATTATATCTAAAAAACATATCTAATCAATATCGGTTCATATATTTAAAATTCTAAAAAGCTTCTATGATTGCTTTCAAGTTTCTTTGTTTGAGCTGACATCTTTACAAGTCTGTTAAATGGTATTTATGGCTTTATTCTCAAATTCTTTTGTTAGATTCTTTCAATAATTGACTCTAGTGTGAGAATCTTTTCATAACTCCTTGTGGTAATAAAAATGAGAATAAAGGATTATTGGAATTTCAGATATTACAAAACTAGAAACCGTCCTTTTTCTCGTTTCGCCCTTTTAATAAAAGAAAATGCCTTTTGTAGAAAGATAAAAATGTTAATTACGAATACGGAATTAAATGAAACAGAATTTATATTTCATTTAAGGACTCGTAATTTGATTCGCAAGGAAATAGTTGAAATGCGATAATATGTATCGTGTTAAATTCCATTTAGTTACTTATTTAAAGTAATTATTTTATCTTCGAGATTTAAACACTAGAGACTCGAAAATTTTCTAATTTGTTCATATTTTAAAAACAATCGTTAGTATTATTTAGAGAAGAATTGAAAAGTTATGTAATTAAATTTTTCCTAACCAATTCTTTCCTAAATATATCAAATAAATAAGTTAGAACATTCTGATCTTTGAAATATGTGGTAATAAATTTGTAATTATTTGTTAGGTTATATACAAGGTGCTCAGTAAATAATATTCTTAGTATATATTTTTAGACATCTTGACAAAAATAAATTAAATACAGTATATTCGTTATGGGTCTAACTTAAAGATATAAAAAAACTAATAAAAATTTATCAAAATCTGTCAAATCTCTGATTATGGTTGATGTAAAAAAAAATATATATATTAAGGCCTATTTAATTAATTTTAATAACCTTTCAATCTCAATTAATTTTAATAACCTTTGTTTGCTCTTCTTAATATATCAATATGCATTAAGGGTAATAATTTTATGGAACACAAGGCGAAACATATTTGAACCTCGAATTAAATATCACAAAAATGTTTTTAGTAAAATAGCTTATAATAAGTTTCAAAATATTGTCTCCTCTACAATGTTTTTCACATAGTAAGCGGTTTAAAAAATATTTAATATTTCATTTAACATACACATTAAACAGACGAATAACTAAACATATTTAAATGCACATAAGCAAAACTTCCAAGAACTTGAAACTAAAAATCACAATAAAATTAACTTTGGATAAATGTTTATCTAAATTGAGAGAAAACACGAAAATATTCAAAATGAATTCAAAAGTTTAACTCAAACAGAAAAATAAAATGTAATAACTAATTTTTACCTGTTTCGCATTATTTGTAATTTGAATTGCATTTTGGTTTTCAGCGATTTTTTTTCAACAATAGCATTTACTTCTGAGTTATAAAGTACATGGAAGGAAAAAATCTGAAATCTGTTTAAATCTTGCTTGTTTAGCCATTTAAAAAACTTCCTTAAGCAATTAATGCTAGCATTTATCTTTAGCGGCTGATGTAAAAATTCCTCACTGGCACACTAGTTATTACTTCAAATAAAATTTTAATTATTTTTTTAATTCAACGAAAAGCAGTAACATATATCAAAGATGCAAATTAATACTAATACGCAAAATAATAATGGAAAAAAAAACAATACAGTTCTGACAATTTTAAGCACTCTACTTACATACGAGATGGTTGCTAAAAACCATAAAAACTGCTCCTGCACTGACAGCATGGTAATACCTCCCTGATGACGCTGCCGTGATGTCAGTGCCTTCCATTTCTATTTTTATTCTTCATTTTATAAACATTTTTTATTGTGCAACGTTTCTTATATTACTTTAAATGTTCCTGTTGTTAATATAGGACTTATGTCAGGTTAGTTGAATTTACATTTTTTTCAAAGATTTTTTCAAGTTATAACATTAGCACCTTAGCGCTGTTGTGGCTTTGGAATTGTATGTGTTTTATTTCTTTAATTTTTCAATTTATTGTGAAAAATTATCTCCCACTCTCTCTCTCTCTCTCTCTCTCTATCTAACATATGCTTTCTTAGNATAGACGAAAAGCTATACCTGAAGATAGTTAACGCAGAAAAAAGCTCTTGCGATTATAGTTATTGTTTAAAAATTACAAATGAAATATAAACGTATCTAAAATTTCTAACAGTGTCTTAAAATATTCAACACATTATTTTAGTTTTATGATACTAGGTAGGAAAACAGCTTGCGCTGATGACTATAAGAATGGAGGCAAATTTATTTTTTATAATAAAATGGTATAATATTCTAAAGCTCTTTTTCATATCAAGCAGATGACAGCGCTCTAAACTTTCCTGAATTTTAAAAACATAGTAATTTCAACATCAAGTAGGCGTCGAGATAACTTTTTTATATTTATAGCATCGTTTATCATCATAATAAAATGGTAATATGTCATCATATATCAACGGCCTCAAATCTCTAAAGTTTAAGCTGTTATTAGTATCAGTTTTATATTTTATGAATAGAATAAAGCATTTTCATGCTAATAAAATTGGTGGAACTTAATATTTTAGAATAAATTTTTAGACTGCATATGCAGCCTTTATTTTTTCGCATTTATTTTTGAAAGTATAACTAGATGAGCACTATATATTTTTATATAGTGATAATATATTTTAATTTTCCGTATAAATAAGTTTTATCCAAATCCTATTTGTGCTCTTTTCTGTTCACGTTGTTTTTAATGATAATACTCTGGACTTGGAAAAATTTTCAAATTTATTTTATGAAAAATCTGGAGAAAAAAATATTGCAGATCGTTAGTAGGAATCCGTGATATTGTCGTAATGAATACGCCATTGTTAATTTATCGTAATGACTCAACCAGTTATCTAACACATTTTATCTCATTTAAAAAAAGTATCCTCTTTATACGAGGATGGTATATAGTACGCTGGCTTGACGGGTTGGATTCCTGGTGATGACCGATAAAACACTCTCTCATATTTTTTTTATGATTTTTTCCCTACCGTAAAATATTTCACAGCAGAAAAATTCACAAAATATTTTCCACATTTCGAAACTTTACACTGTTAGAAATTTCTCGGAAAAGAATAGTTAAATAATGATTTGTTTAATTGTTGTTTTTTTATCATATTCAAACAAAATAGTCAAATGACCATAAATAAGATGGTATTCAAACTGTTAACTGCGAGAAAAACAGTTTATCAAATACTTTTCCCTGAAACAGTTAAAAAACTAGAATTTTATCACACCAACTAGGCTCTCCTAATGAAGTCAATTAGTTCCTTACAGCTGGGTACACATTATAGCCGAGCGGGCTAATATGTCATCATGGCCTAATATGTCATCATCAATATTCACTCTTGATAAACCAACACCTAACTCTAATGCCCATTACCTAACGAAAAGTATAGTTCCAACGTCCAGTTAATTTTTCTTACTGTTTTGAACCCATGCTAGTTGTAAATGTTTAAAAAGCCGTATAGTTTTGTATTCACGGTTTTTTAACCATACTAGCAGTAAACGGTTTCAAAACTGTAAAGTTAAAAAAAAATTCCATAAACTTTACGATTAATATGTTGCTGGGGATTTTACCATAATTTAATAATGGAAACTCTAACAGTGTGTGGTGCTATTTTTTGACTGATCAGATTTGAACAGATTTTTTTTTTTTTTGACTTTAATAAAAACTCTCTCTGAAAAAAATATACGGATCATTTAAACAACAATTTATTAACTGCATTAAACAAGCTTACACTCTTTATTTCTTAGTACCGGTGGTCCTGCTTTTCCCTAAATCGATTTCGCGCATTCGGTATCAGATGCATAGCTATTGGTGAACAATCTTTAATCTTGGTTCAATAAACAAACAAACTTAGATTGCTCTTTCTTCTCTAAGATGCTTCATGCCTGCAGTTATCGGATCGAAAAGCTCCCAGGGTAAGCCGTAAACGCTTAACTTGTCGCAACCAAAATATATATTATTCCATTTATCGCAAAGCGGACGCTTTTGGTCGGATCTACAAGACCTTTTTACGACGTAGTCTACCAATCCAGTTCTTCAAATATTTTTTTCCCGTTCGATTTTTGGTCTAGAAAGAGAATTCTTATGCTATCTTGGATACAAATCTTTGAAATGTTTTTTCTATTAGTATTATTTTGTTCAGTTCTAGCGTATAGTACATTGCATTTCAGGCTGAAATACATAGTCTTTTGAATATGTTAAGTATATTAGTAGTATTGCAAGCAAAATTGATTATTTTTTTGGCTGCTATCATATAATTCACCTTGATTTTTTCTTTATAAATATTGCTCATTATAGTGCTAACAAAAGATTCATTTGCATCTTTTTTCCACTGAGCAATTTTACCGATGTAGATACAACCATATTATTTAGCTGAAAAGAAAGCGAAACCAATGATGGTATGAAGATAATTTACGATTCATTCAACAAATATCAAAATCTTGAAATGATTTATTCAATATATAAGAACGCTGTGTTCCTCCAGTAGTAGGCGATATGCATGCAAATGACAGCTTCTGTTAATGACTATGTTATTGATATTATAAATGACAAAAGATTCGTTTGTGCGTAGATATCAGTTTTTCCACTGAGCAATTTTACCGATATAGATGCCATGTCATTTGGTTGGAAAAAAAGCGGAATCAATGACAACGAATCAAAAATATTTACGATTTGTTTGAAAAACATTAAAACTCTTAAATGATTGATTTAATATATAAGAACGCAATATTAATAAGATGCCGTGAATGATGGCTATATCAGTCCGATTTTTGATGATATATATGCAAATGACAGCTATTGTTAATGACAATGTTACTGTTAATGACAAAAGATTCGTTTGTGCTTAGATAGTTCTTCCGTTGAGCAATTTTACCGTTGAAGATACACCCATATTATTTGGTTGGAAAAAAAAGCGAAATCAAATACGGTAAATCAAGATTAATTATGATTCGTTTGATAAACATCAAAATCTTGAAATTATTGATTTAATTTGCAGGGTTATTCATAATTCCCTCTGGGGTTTCGAAGCGTTATAGTAAAAAAACGAAGACGACTATGGCAAAAAAGAGCATATGAAATTATTCCGAAAGTATTTAAGTTTTAATTTAAGTAGTTGCCGGTAGATGGCAGTAACATGTACCACTGAAACCAGTTGTAATATAGAAAAGTGGCTTTTACAGGCAGAGGGAATTATGAATAACCCTGTATTTAGAACACAGTTCTAATAAGTTACCGCAAAAATGGCTAAGTCTGTCCAACTTTTGCCGATATGTATGTAAATGACGGCAATAGCCGTCCTGCACATTTCAGTGAATAAAAATAGGAACATCATTAGTAAAACGTGTACTAATTTATTTATCTGTTGATTATTTAGTAATACATAAAAAAAAGACAGAATATTCGCCATTTGCGCTAGAAGAGAAAAAATGTCGTCATGAACAAATTACGGTTATAGACTTGGAAGTTTTTATAAAAACAATTATGACAGAATGTGATAATTATTGCTTCCAAACATATGACTGACGCTCACTTTCATATGGCAGTCATAAGCGATTAAAAAAAATGTGTTTCTGATCAAGATTGTAAAGTAAAAGTAAAATAATTGATAATTGATTGAGCAAAGTAAAAGAATAGCATCAATTATCTCGTCAAAAGGAAATTTATTTCATTTAGTCACACGAGGGAAATGATAATATACTCGTAACAATATCTGAATGGTTTGATTTAATTCAACAATATTTTATTTTGGCTATTTGTGATTTAACCGAATTTCTTTGTAGAGTTGCCAAATATTTTTGTGACACAATTATTAAATTTTAGCACGATATTTATTTCCAAAATTTAAATGTTAATTATTTTCGCAGAATGAATACGCAAAATAATAATGGAAAAAAAAACAATACAGTTCTGACAATTTTAAGCACTCTACTTACATACGAGATGGTTGCTAAAAACCATAAAAACTGCTCCTGCACTGACAGCATGGNAAAAAAAAAACGAAATATCACGTAATCCGCTCATGTAAGTAAACATCATTACGAACCAATTATAATCGAATTACAAACTTTCTATTTCTAAATTTTTCTTTCTTAAAGAAGTAAAACTGAGTCAAAAAATAAGAAAAAGATATAACGTTTATTTAAATCGAACCGACTTAACTCATCATACTCTTTATAACTTCTAAGCTAGCAAAACACACACAAGAAAAAAAAATACCTAAGCGATTTTAAGTTCCCCAAATAAGATACCCCAAGGCAACTTTTTCCCTGAGATCATGTTTCAGCGTCATCTTTTCCCCTATGATTTAGTAAGAAATTTATCCATCTTTATTTTATTTTCATATATTTTTTTTATATTTCGTTTTATTTTTCAGTTTTCGGCGTCTTCTACCTCTTTCCCATTTCTTCTTAGAAGATGGGGGGGGGTATAAAATATTGAGATGGTGGAATAGGTATGGTGGTGGAGAGCGGTAATTTTATTTTCACCCCTGAGCAACTCATAGGAAATTCATGAATTCCTTATATGTAACTTGGATCGTTAACGGGAAAGGGGTTTTAGTCACATTGAGGATCAGACTGAATATCGATGACTTAGTACATGTGACTTATGAGTTAAAACAACATTAGGTAAATCGATTGGATAAAGATTATGAGATTGGGTGCGAATTGTCTTTAAGTTAGGCGTTCAGAAGAGGAAAAGAACAATCATGTTCCACAAACTTATTATTTTATATGTAAATTTATTATTTTGACTTAATAGAAGCGACTTAGTTTAAATAGAAAACAGAGTTTCATCCAGGAAGGAAAAAACTATGTTCTATAAACTTAATATTCTGTATATAAATTTATTATTTTGATGAAGTATGTGTGACTTTCTTAAAACAGAAAACTGAGTTCTATTTCGGAAGAAACAATGTTCTGCAAACTTATTATTTTGTATTAAAATTTACGATTTTCTTTCAAGCAGCTTAAAAAAATTTTTTAAATACCTTAGTAGGATTTTCATGGAAATGCTACAATGTTTGCATTTAATATTAGGAAGAAAAAAAATTCAGAGCATCAACGGTGCAAAACAATTATATTTTAGCCACACTGATTTATTTGTAACGAAAATAATTTTCAAAGCTTATTTTAGGTATTATTAAATTAGTTCCTGTTGCTAAGTGCCTGCCGCTAAAATACCATAAGTTTATCAATGTCTTTTGAAAATATATATGCATGTTAATACAATTTTAATAACGGATACAGTTTGAATTATTTTAATAAATATAAGCAAATATTTGCTTTTAAAGTTTCTAGCATAAGGAAATTCATCTAACAGAATATCGTGAGATCCAATTTTCGCGTATACAAAATATAGGTAGGTTGCCAAAACCGAACCAATTTTCGTACTAATATTTTTATGAGTCACAAATCACCTACAATTACATTTGAAATATTTTTTAAAAAAATACAGCTCTTTAGTAACTTATAATATTTTGTAAAAATATCTATGCAGTAAGTACACGAAATAATTTGTTTCGCAAGGTCTAAAAGCGGTATGATTTAGGAAACTCATTGCTTAAATCGTACCACCTGCTACCTAAATTATATCAACCTCATAATTTAAAGGTGGATAAGTAGATCATGTGTAATCCGAAGCAATAATATTTTTAAACTGCTACAATGATAGTAACAGTACTATGAGCCTAAAAAATGTTAATGGGACAAGATGTTACGTGTTACAAAGTTCAACAGTGATTTTTATAACTTTATAAGTGCTGCTAAAGGTTACATCGTTTTGGGATTTATAACCTTCATCAGTCCTTGAAATTGGGACATTAGTTCAATTAAAGTCTTCAGGATAGAAGGTACGGAGACTCAGTCTATCATCTCACATTACTAACTAAAAATTGCTACATCGTTACTTGACTAACCAGAAGGCTCATTACTTAGACATTTAACCTCACTTTTCAGTAAGAAAAATAAATCTTATCATATCAATACATTAAATATTATAATGAATTAGTTTTCTTTCCAATTGATTTAAATATAGAATGATGCTTTTTCTCGCTGACAAAGGAAGAAAAACAGTTAAATTAAAGATTGCCTCACCAAAATAATAACATCTTTTTAAAAAGAATTCTCAACAGTTGCAATCTCATTATAAGCCTCACTTAATAGACGTGAAATTTGGTATTGGTCGAAAGCTAGTCCAGAAATAGTTCCCGGGCTATAAAACATTTTGGATGTAGCACAAGTGTAGTACAATTAAAATAACATGAAAATCGTCCTGTTCAGTAGTTGAAATTGACACGTTGCTTTCAAATCGAATCGGTGCGATTTAGGGCAGCATGCGAGTTACGATTTTGCTAACTACACAACGTTTTAAGCTAGGTGCTATTCCAAACCTCAAACAATAGTTATCTAGAAAAGAGAAAAGTAAAACACAACAGAATAATAACACTACTTCACAATTATAAAATCTATTTAAAAATGTGTACATTCCTTCAGTTCTGCTATATCATATCATTACACATCATGCTCAGCTCAAGTCTTGTATTTTCTGAATCGACTTCTACGTCAAGAAAGATTCCTAATTTATATGCAAGAGATTTCTGTTTACAAGACTTCTTTAGAAATCAAATGTGGTTCATTATAGGAAAGGTACGATTTAGAAAACTCTCGTCTAATAAAGAGTTAAAATGTTCCAGTAACAGTAGTAGACAGTTTATACAAGAGTTTGTTATCCCGTGAGTTGGATATTTGTGAGCAAAGCAGTGATACTTCCTTCTATGTTTTCTGTTGCGTGTTCATGTAGTCCAAGTTCACTAATTGAGGAGTAAACTCCTATGAATTAAAAAAACCTCCCAAGTGTGATGCCCAAGTTGGAAAAACCACCTATCTCAACTATGCGTGTGAAAGACAGCTTAAATTTATTGTTTATTGTTACCTATCTTCGAGAATCTTACTAGATTCTTAAAGCTTCACCACACAACTTATAAAAATAATTCTCAAACAAAATTATCTTGAAATCCATGATTTAAATATTAATGCATAAAATTGTGATACAAAATTCCAAGTAATTATAACACATATTAAAAATATTGTAGCGTTGTAAAAACCGAACTTAATTCAGTAAGTTATTGAGACATTTTGAGCATAGATAGACAAGGATAACGGAAGCTTCCACTTGAAAAACATAAATACCATACCCAATTGAAAAGTACTGATCTTGCAAACAGTCATCTTCGCTTTGCTACAACTCTCTTACTTGTCTTTGTACTTACAAGGTTCATTGCTATAAACCTAACAACTGAGTCAAAAGTTTGTAAAGAACCGAGTATTTCCAAACAACTTACTACTTAATACAATTTTACAATTAACAACTTCTGGGGAGAACAGAACCTGGAATCTCCGTCTCGCCTTATGAGTAGTGACTTTAGCCGCTCGACCATTCTGGCACACACTAAATGCAATTTCATGTCATACTTACAGTGGCGTTGCCACATAAAATGAACTAAATCACTGAATTCATAAAACTTTTCGCTGAGAAACTCGCTTTTTGCAGTTTTCACTTGTTCTTGATGGAAATCCGGAACGCAACTGGAAATAATGCGTGACGTTGCAGAATTTTCTTACTATGCAGAATTCTCTTTTTATGCATTTGAACATTATTTTATAATTTTTTTTTAATATTATTTGATGCGTGACTTATAAGATATCAAAGAAATGGTTCGAAAAGAAAACCGATAGCTTAGGTTAAAGCTTTCTAGTTTATAATGGTCGTTAAATTTATCTTGTAACGTTATTATTCACCGATGTTTCTACGCGGAAAATTTAATGACTCGAGTCGAATACATCAGCCTAAATGCAAAATGAGATATTTGGTAGAAAGATTAAATAAGGTGGAAAATTTCTAGATCAGATGTAACTTTTATTCTATTTATTTCTTTTGCCTTTCTGAGAACGCTTCTAAAAAGAAAAATGTCACAATTTAAAGAGTTTTAATTAAAAAATAATTGAATGAGTTTTTTCTACAAAAAATCTCTTAAGAATTACTTTATTCCCTAGATTAATATTTTATAAATTAAAACAATCTTTTCCTCAAGAAAACGGTAAAAAAGTATTTAATGATTTAAAAAAGTGATTACTTAAGAGAGTTTTTTTATTAGACAGATTATCAAAACCCGCATAAGTTACTCATTAAAGACTGGAATTTGTATTTTAAATAAGTAATTTCTTTTATTTAGGTTTTCTAATTAAAAAAATGTTTACATTAATCAAGCATATAATAATTATATTTCTTTCTTCATTTATAGAAAATTTGAAAATAAATTTTGCATTATATGTTTAATTAGAGAATTTCTCATTTCTAAAAGTGAATTCAATTAATATTTAAAACAAAATAAAGTACAGTTTTCTCAATCGAATTAAAAATGCTTTTACTGTAATTTATTTTAACTATACTCACCATTAAATATTCTCATTATAATTAAAATTAATCCAAAAAAATAATTTCCTAATCCAGAAGCATTTTTCATTTTAATTATTTTTTATAGCGATGTTTAGAAAAGGACTTGAACGTTTTGTAATAGCAATTTTTAAAGTTGTGACTTATACATTTATTTTTTCTTTACATGCTAATAGACTTCTTTCCACTATTGATTTTGCTTTTTTAAATTCCCATTATTACTCCAAATATTATAAATATATAGATAAATTCAAAAATGACGGAGTGCCCCATAGTTTTGTTCTATTTTTTATAAGTGCTTTTATGTACGTAATGTTTTATTTTTAAACTGTTTTGGAGAAAAAATATCTTGACTAACTTGTTTCGATTAACTTCTAAAACAGATTTAACCGTTTTTGTGGTGTATGACAGGGAAAAGATAAATGAATAGGAAAAGGAAATATTCTATTATAAGTTCAATATTTATGGGCTAAATGATTTAAACTTAGTAAATAAATTTTCCATTTATATCGTAAATGATTTGAAACTAAAACTAATTTTAATAAAATCTGTCCAATATGAAAACTTGTAATTATCTCTCTAAAAATTATAAAACATTGAATACAATAATGCGAATAACCACTGCAATTATCCCAATATAACACACTTTAATTATTAAGAAAATAATATTCTACCTGAAACTCAGTTGAATAAATTCTTTAAAATTAAATTAAAACTTTCAAATAAACATTAAAGCATTAAATTTAGTTTGAATATCATTATAATGCATCAACTCAATATACATTAAGTTTAGAGAAAATAAAAGTTGTTTTTTTCCGAAAAAAGATTAAAGTTTTTTTTTCTTTTTTAAGTTCGAAACAAATGTATAGAATTACAATTTAAAAAATTGTATTAGCGAAACATGTGTATAAAAATTATTATGAAATGATTAATGATTACGGAAATAATTGCAGTCTTAATATGGTACCCCTTTAAACTATAATATAGTGCAAATCAATGCATCTTAAACTTGAATAAACAATACTGCAATTCAACTTCAATCAAAACATGTTTTAACGTCTTTTTAAAGTTACGTTAAATTTGCATGACATTGTGGGTCAACCGATTTTCTTAGAAGTGTTTTTATCAAAAATTTATGTTAAAGTTATCTATTATATAAAATTGTTCAATGATAATGTGAAAATATCAACATACCGAATCTATTTCAGTTATAACCACAATGAAACACTATGTAAATTGCAGACAATTACAGTTAAGAAAACATCTAAAAAAACTTACTAATAAAATTTATTATCAAACGGTTAATAATTGTGAAATAATTACATCCTTAATATGGTGCCAATTTAAACCATATTGTGCAAATTAAACCATCATAAACTTTATAGCACAATACCATAATTCAACTTCAACCGAAACACGGTTTAACATCTTAATAAAATTACATCAAATTCGCACAACAATGTTGTTCAAAGTGTAATTCAACCAATTTTTCTGAAAGTGTATTATCAAAAAGCTATATTAAAACTATTGATAACATTACGTTGTTAGATAATATGTTTATGCTAAAAACTTGATGATAGCAATGCACAGATTCTATATCAGTTATAACTATCATAAAATATTATGTCAACTACTGTTTAAAAAGGCATGTAACAGAAATTTGTTCATAAAATTTATGTCAAATAATTCGTAAATGTGAAAATTATTGCAATTTTAATATGGTGATCAATAAATCATATTATCGTGCAGATTTGACTAATTATACAATAATGTAATTGAATTTCAACCAAATCATGATTTAACCTCTTATAAAAGTTAGATTAAATTTACGTGACAATGAGTTTCTAACTGCAGTTCAGCCGCATTCATGCAGTTTGCATCATCTTAAAATTCATTATAATTTTAAAACTAATTAAAACAAACATATTTGTCTTATCTTTACATAAAGTTTTTTTCTTTAATAAGCCATTTTAAAATGAGAAAAGAGGGTAAGAACAACACATCACTAACTGCCTCCTAAGACCCCTGCAATTTCTGTAACTCTGATATAATTCGAGTTACTGGTCTGACAAATAACGATACTATTGTCAACCTAACAGGACTTATTTTCTTCTTAGAAGGGTGAAGTGGACATTCTTAACAAGAATTAACTGCGTTTGTTCAGCTTTTCACAACGAAAAAGTAGAAAAATCTCTTACTTTCAAATTTTTCATTCTTATTTACGCTTATGCTGAAAAGAAAGTAACGATAATACTATTACTAACTTTATGTACTTAAATAATTTCAGTAAGGATAAAATTATTTATTATATCTTATTATCATTTACGTAATTTTGCGTGTTAGAAAACGCTCATAAGACGCTAAGTAATATAAGACATTTTTTGTAACTTTAACTAAATAAGAATATTTTTTATGATTAGCAAATAAAAGGTAACAGAGACCTGCAACTAACAACGTGATTAGAAACTCTCAGTTGATTCTGATAGGTTTTTTGTTGCCGATTTCATAAGAAATAGTAAAAAGTTCTATCTCTTATCGTTCTTTAACAAATTGAAAATTTTTGATTTTCGTTGCCACCTATCCTTTGTACTACAATCTAAATAAAGGAGTAAATATTTACTTAATATTATAAGTAGTCATTACTGGCTAAAATGTGAGACATTTAGTAATGCGAATAAATCAAAACAGAATTTTAAGTTATACCCAAAGAAATTTTTGTTTAGTTTAAAATGGCTCTCATTCAAAGCTTTCAAATTCCTCTCTAGCCAAATGAAGCATAGCATATTAATGTTTTTCTACTACGCTGAATTAAATGAAAACAATCCTAAGTCAAAAACACAAAAAATTTCTGAGAGTCAACTCAGATTAAAAGTGTGGTAAAAACTACCAGAATAAGGTATAATGTATCGTGTTTTTTCTCCATGGGAACACCAGGAAAGCTCGGTAATTTTTACCAAAGAAATTTGGTAATGATTTTGATAAAATTAACAATAAAATATATTTTGTCATAATATACGTTAAAATTTAGTAAATCTGGTAAAATTTGGCAACTTATATTGTTGTTGATGTAATTGTTGAGCCTTGATTGATTTTATTGATTTAATTGTTGAACCGTGGGTCAAATCTATAGATCAAATGGCACCGGACCCCCCAAGGAACATTAAATTACATTCATTTTATTTACTGTTGTGTATTTCTCTCGGATTTGTGCGACTTTCTAAGATCAAGAGTGTAACTGGGAGCTGAGATGAACTTAAAACTAAGATCCGTCACCGAAAGCCGCACCCATACCGCGCATGTAACTGTATTTTGCTTTGAAAGCAGGTTTAAGTACAATTAAATTAAAATTATTAAATCAAAATTATCTAAAATATAAACAATCAACTCTCCACTACCACCCTTCATCGGGTAACGGTAAAATTATCAAACGCTGACCGGTCCGTGTCGATAAAAAGGTTGGGAAGCACTGCCTTAGAGTATGGCATAAAAATCACGCAGTTTTCTTTTTATTTATTTTTGCAATGTTAAGAATTTTTAAATTTTAGCATACCGCTCTTACAGAAGTTATTTTCATTCCAAACTGTTAACTACTTTTACGCGTTACAAAATTTAATGAAGTATTTGTAGAAAAAGGACTTTATTGAAGCAAAAGGAAGGAGTTCAACTAAACATTTTTCGTTTTATAAGTATAGCTCACATTATTCGATTAAAAAACAATGGTTTTAGTACCTTCTATCTAGGTACTAAACAAGACAGATGAATATGAACCAAAATTACTCAAGACAAGTGTACAACGCACTAAAACGTTTTAAATGTTGACTGTAAAATCCAGATCAAATTACGTTATATAGTACCTCCATTTTACCGTAAAATTTATTTTCACTGTAAAATATTATATTATAATTTTTACAGTAATATTTATTTATTTAGAGATTTTATTATAAAAATTACAGTATGTCAGATTTTTTGTACCGTAATATGTTCCGGTAAAATTGGATTTTACGGTAGAAAGTATCGGCATCCTAAGTGCCGGTACTTTGTTTCGTAATTTGATACGAATTTGTTATAGTGTACTTTATATTTTATTGAATTTAATAATCGGCACGTGGCAGATAAATTACAAAAAGGTGATAGCCGAGAGATTCCAATTTCCCGTTTCCTAGTGATAGCACCATCACATCTATTACTAATTACATTATTACATAACACGGACAAGCTCCAAAATACATATGGACGTCTGTTCAACGAACAAAGTGTCTACTGACAATTATTCGTGAAAGAGGAATAAATATTCTCTTAATGTAGCAGTGAATAATTTCCGGTTTTAATCATGTGCAAGTGCTTTGTGTTACTGGGCAGAAACTTTAATCAATAACAAGGTTTAAACGCTTGCATATGCAGCTATGGTTTTAGAAAAGCGCACTACCAAGCAAAATATAACAGATCGACTGTACGAAGCGAAATATTCCTCTCGATATTTCATATCGTAAAGTTAAATACTATTACTCTATAGTTTTTCTTAATATCTATTTTTCTGATTAAAAGTCTTTCAAAATTGTTCCTCAATTATTAAACATTTTATGAAAAAGTTTCAACATTTCACTTTGTCGAAAATTGCTAATCTAAATTGCTTTGTAGTTTTTCCTATTATCTTTTTTAAAAAGTCTTTCATAGTTGTTTTTAAGTTCATGAAAAATATTTATAAAAAAATTCCTTCGTGAGTGATATATATTTTTGACAAAAAGTAGATTTGGTTGTTGGTAAGCAATGTTTTTTCGGGGAGCTTGGGTTGCTTTTTCCTACCCGATGTCACAATCTTTGTTTGAAACACCGTTTTCAACTGAAAGAACTTAAAAGTTTTTTAAGTATTTTTTTGCCAAATAAAAACAATGAAGTCAATTATTATTTTTATTTCTCTGTTACTAAAATAAAGTGAATAATATTAGCAAAATTTGAAAAAAGACATTTTTGACATTTTACAAAGCATCTTAGAATTAAAGAAAATTTGGTTTTGAGTAGTAGGAAATAATTTAAATCGTATTAAGGAGACAACAATAAGGAGAATATGAGATAATGGTTTCTTGAAAACCTGCGCATAGTGTGCAATGATGCATTCTCTTCAAGCACGCATACGTTCAATGCACGATTTTTTTTATTATCAGTTTATAGTTTTTTTTTTCTGAAACAGTGTTGTTTTTAAATCACCCTCATGCCAAGTCTGACAAGCAGGGTTGGCAAGATATTTTGCCGCCGGTGGAAAAAACCATGGTAAATACCGGTAAAAACCGCCCTGGCAAAAAGTGGCAAAAACCTGTATTTTCCAAGATGAGAGGACAAAAACACATTTTTGATACAAAATTGTTACTAAAATTGAAATATATACTATAAATATAAATAATTACAAAAAAATTAACAAAACTATTGTTCCATAATTTTACCGGTTTTTGCCACTGTCCTGGCAAAAAAACCTTTTTGCTGGCAAAAACTCCAACCCTGCTGACAAGTATTTGAATATGGAATTTAAATAGATAAAACTGATTACTGCATCTACTAAATTAAATTACGTTCAAAATATCATGAATTTAAGGATTTCTTTTAAATACAATTTAAAAACTCATCAAAATTGTAAGAAAAAAAGAGACAACAGTCATTTAAAGTCATTTAAAAATAATTGAAAATATATTTGTAAAAAAAACTATGGTTTAAAAAACCGGAAAAACAGATAAATATTTTTTAATGTAATAAAAAAATTGCTTAAATGTAAAACTAATAATTTATTAATAATTTTTTTTATTACCTGTAATTAATCCGTTGACAGAATCTATATAATTATTTCTTTAAGAAAAATATTTTTATAAGCTCTGAACTGGGATCTTGCACATTCTATATAAAAGAATTTCCGCATTTTCATGACCAACTTCATGATTGAGATAATGTAGTCGCCATTGCGCACAGGCCACATTTTTTTATCGAACAAGCTAGCATCCATCGATCTGAAACTGAATAAAATTCAAGACACCACTTGGGAATGAATCCCCAATCCAACGCAATGACAGTTCAGTGATTTAACTACTGAGTTATCATGGCTCACACATTCCATACAATACAGTAAAAATAAGGTTTGATTAACAACATATTTGAAAGGTTTCCTCTTTGTTTCCTCGTAAAGAATTAACTAACAATTTGGATGGAATAATTTGAACAATTTTCAAAGAAATTTGTTATAAGCTGATATGAATGACAACTAAAAAGTAAAACTATTGCGACGTCAGTAGAAATAAGAAAATCTATTTAACGTAAGTGTAGTTTTTCCTAATTAAAATAAATTAGCTTAAATCCTTAACTAAAAAAAAATATAACAAACTTTTTTTAGATTAAATTACAAAAAAGAACTTCCGTATTCTTTAGCAGATTGAGTTTTAAAAAAAAAAGGCTATTATAAAATTCAAAGCGCAAAAAAGAAAATATCACAGTAGCCAGTACTGGTAACTTAAAACGGCAAAACCTTTCACACCCTGTCTATAAAATGATTTAATTACACTCTAGAAGCGCTGCCAACCATAGCCTTCTAGTTTCTTCTTGCTGCCACCAATCAGAATATAACTTTCTTTAAAATCTTAAAATAAAAAAGAACAGCAGACGATAATAAGAAAATAAAAAGAATGAACTGCGGAGAGTAATCTAAAGCTGAAAGTAACATCTTACGAAAGCTGGTGGTCTGTAAGGAAATAAGAAAGCCAATATTAAGGCAAACTGCGAGAAATGATATAAAAAAGAGTTACTTTCTTCGGCCAAGCTCGAAGACTTCTTTTATCAATTTTCGTGTTTTGTTATTTTAGTTTCTTTCTTCTTCTTAGTTCGCCTGTTGAGTCAGTCTACTCCACTGGACCGAATTTTTTAACGATTTTTTTTTTCTTTTCTTCCCTATCTCCGCTTTCGAAGCACTGGAGTGCGAAGTGGATCTCCTAGCGAAAAACATGATCGCCAGATTTAAGGGCAATTTCATGCCGGGGCTCTGTTTACTTATTTATTTATTGTTTTTGTTCTTTTGAGTGATGGGATACAAGAGATGGCAGCTTTTGTTTATTTATAAAAATAAGAAAAAGATAACATTTGTGCTGTAATATTCTATAAACGCCATCTGTGATGAAATGCTTTATACTGTTCGTGGTGATGTTGAGCTAGAAAATTAAAGTTTGCATTTCAAATTTTTTTAAGGAAAAGCAGGGAATTTCGTTTATATCTATTTTTATTAGTAATTATATAATCATTCATACATGTAATGTGAATATAAAATATTCTATCAATAAATATTTTACTTCGTAATTTGAAAATTTAGAGTAACAATTTGATCTTTTTATGATAAAATAAGATTATTTAAAGTTTCTTTCATTTAATTTTCCATTTTTAAAGCTTGTTCAAATTAATGTTTAAAAAATAAATATAAAATGTACACTAAACTAAAAAAGAAATGTATAAATTGCTTGACATCAGCAGCACACACAACGATATGCATATTAATAAAGTAACGCATGTGGTTTTTGCATACAGTGCCAAATTAATCTAAGGTCTGAGGAGCCCTAGCCTCATGTCCTACATTTCTAGGAACCTCCTAAATAATAATAAAAAAACTGTATTTTTCGTTAAGAATTGTCAATTATTGTAATAAGTTAACGAAAGTCAAATAAATATCAGCTCAAATGTATCATAATTTATTTAGATTATACATAATTTAAAAGCATTTTATACATAACTGCGTGCAAATTTGCCTCATAGTTACGACTAATGGGCCACGACAATTCTGTGTACCTACAGCTCCCTTATTTCCAAATAAAGCTATTTGCACATGCAATGCGTGAAAAAAAACATGCCTGAATAACTTTCAATCTAATGATTGCAGTATTACTTCCTAATATGTAATCTTATTGATTTGATTAGTATAACTAAAAAATGCGCTAATTTATCAATTTTAATTTAAATTATCAGACACCAAAGCATACTTTTTCGATATATACAGACTTCTTTTTTTACAGTTTTGATTTTTGAATCTCAAAATACGAAAGGTAAGCGCAAACTGTCAATTATGGTCTATTTTGCTGAAAGAGCAAAAATTGAGACTCCTGTCAATCAATTTGACTTTTCCTTAATTTCTTTATTTTTAAAAACTATTTACGCAAATCAAATATTTTTGAAACCGTTATAAAACTAACAAAGGTCAACCGTACTCCATACAAAAAAATTATTTTTTATAATTAATTATTATTTTATATTTTAGTGTAAGCAAAATTTTTAAATCGTAAGAAATACAAGTTCTTTTTTTACATTATCTTATACAACGTATTATTAAATGGCATTATACATTAATTTCTCAAAAAATAAGAATTATGTTTTTTGATCAAAAATAGGAAATACCAAAATATGCTCTATTGTAACTTCTATCTGAATAGTTTTAATTCCATTAATTTCTTTGATTTCATTCTAGATTGCCCGACTTTGAACAAAGTGATCTGGGATTCTGCCAACAATACAGAGGAGTGGCATGTTCGCAACTGATTGGCAACAGAACAGTTTATGTGAAAGCATCCATGACCCTTAACCAAATGGAAGAAAAATTAGCAGCAATTTTTACGATATTAGCGACTGGTAGAGTAAGTAGATTTCTTGCGTTGTTCAACTATTTCAATTACTTAATTAAAAATATCAATTGTGTAACACTTAATCAACACTAAGTGAAGTACATTTTAAAAAATTTTGGCTTGACCAAAAAAATACAGCCCAACTTATTTTTACCGCTCTGCAATTTACTTTTAATCTTATCTTTTGTGTTTAAATTTAGGACATGAACTAAAGCCCGCTTCATATTTGTAGGAAAAAATTGCATTTTTACATTTGAGTTTAAACTAGAATAAGGTCATAAGTTGTAATAATAATAATAATATTGCATGTGTCAATATTGAATTATTTACTTTATTGTTACTAACAATATTACGATGATACCCGGAGAAAACAATTCTGGTAAAATTACCGGAGGGTATGGTAAAAAAAATATAATTCAGGTTATTGAAATGACAATATACGGTATTTAAATCATTCATTTGGTAACTTTTCCTTTCTGGTAACAGTTCACTGGATATTGTGGTTTTCAAAATTATAGTTCTTCTTATCACACAGTTAGTAAAAAAATACAAAACTGAAAAGTAAATTTAACCGTGTGCGGAGGTACCTTGTCTAAAATACCAAACTAAACTAAATTTACCAAATTTTATCATGTATATTAAAAAGTCATATTATATTGTTAATTTTACGAAAATCACTGCCAAAGTGCTTCTATAAAAGTTACCGAGCTTTTTTGTGTTCTCATAAAGAAATAAATTGTAAATTTTATCTTATTCTGGTAGTTTTGCCTATACTTTTTTCTCTCAGTGTAGTATTTTACTATCGGTATTTATAGATCGTTTTTATAATCAGAAGGTAAAATATATTATATTTCAATTCACGTATTTTTATTTTTATTTTTTGCAACGCCGTTTAAATTTAATGTTTAATTTCAGTGATACTTGAAAAATGCAATTAATATTACAAACAATGTATTAATTTTGCAAGTCACTGTTTCTATTTAGAAAATATGCTTTTCGACATTGTCTTCGATGCTCACCCACTTTTATACGGTTGATCAAATTGAGTTTTGTAGGAAAGTTTTAAGAAAACACTAATGCCTTAAGTGTGATTTGCAAATTGAGTTAACTATTGGTATTTTACATTGTGAAGTAGGTCGACCATTTTGTAATTTTAAAGAAGATTGCCTTGTTTGATGCATATGAAAATTAGAAAAAAAATTAACACTCTGAGTTGATATAAATATTAAAAGAAAGCTTAGTGGAAGGACGTGCCAAACTTCATCCTAAAAATGCTAAAATTTTCGGGGTTAAAAATATGTTTTGATGTAGACTATAAAAAATATAATTTTTAAAGGGAAAAAGATACTTCCCTCTGATACTATATGTAATGGAGGATAAGTGTGGTACTTGATGTAGATGGATTTCTGTTGGTTATGACAGGAATCACAAAATTAATTAAAGATGTCTGATTGAAGCAGATGATGTTAACAGTGTCATAATCATAATAATCATTATTTCGTTGCAGACCTCGAGGGGCAAAATAAAAAGAACATTGTAATCCATGTAACATATCAAGTAAAATAATAAATGTTACGAGAGAGGAATAAGGACAGGCCATGAGAGATAAATCTACTATCTGCTTCATCAAAAGCCAAATCATAAATTATATTTAATCAACGTTTTGTAGTAATGTAGAGGGCGCGTTATTGAAAAAGGATTCCAGCAAAAATAAAACCAATTCAGCAAACCTCACGATATGTCATGCTAATTTTTAAGTAATTTAGCTGAAGATTTAAGGCCAAGCAGTTCGTTGAAAATAAAAATAAACATAATAACTTATATACTAATGCTTAATGTAGTTTTAGGGAGAATGGCTTTAAATGGATTTTGATACTCAGTTGTCGTGTGATAATAATTAGTTATACATTTGCATTAAAATAAAAAAATAGCCGTTGAAATTTAGTGAGAATAAAAATATTTGTATTCGCCCTTTATAAAATTGAATTAAAATTAACTGATTTGTTTATTTAAAGAGGGGTTAGACGTGATTAAATGTATTAAATAAAGCAAATTTAAAAGCTAGGAAATATGTAATGCCTAGAATGGCATAACACCATAAAAACTGATATTTCAAAATGTTATGTAACACTTTTTCCAATACGCACTTCAAGTGTAAAGTATAAGCAAATGCATTTTGATATTTATATTCTTAAATGTTTATTTTATACAGATTAATAATATGACCTTTAAGAGGTGACGCACAGTATTTAAAACTGTGCTTAAGTTTTTTCGCCATATCCCTAATTGCAATCTGTTTAATCGGCGCGACTGTGTTTTGACTCATATTAGTTACTTATGACCCCTATAAGTTCTAAACTAGCGAAAATTGAAAAAAAAAATTTTTAATTAACTGTGAAATTTTTTTTCTTTGTGTTAGGAAATGAGTCCAGAATGTCATAAATACGCTGTCCCTTTCTTTTGTTACGTCATGTTCCCGCCATGCGACGATACCATACCCTATCCAGTACCAAGACACGTGTGCCGAGATGACTGCGACACTCTGGAAGCTTCAACTTGCAAAGAAGAAATGGCCTCTGCTAGGAAACATCCACTGCTGGCCAATCAAGATCTTGTTCCAGAATGTGAGGAATTACCCTCGCCTAATCATCAAGAAATATCTGGTACTTTCATCATAGGAAAGGATAATCAAGGCAACTGCATCAATCTTAATGTTCCTAGCGTCATTCAAGTAGATCATGGTAAGAAAATTACAAATTTTGAAGTTTGAAAAATTATTCGTCAGAATACTAATTAAAATACTAGTAAAAGCATTAAAAATATAATACTTTCAAACAATTTATTTTTCCTTATTTGAAGTTGCTGAACATTCACCAAATCTTTTATAGTTATAGTTTTATCTTTAAGGAAATATATTATTCTCTCTTTTAACAAAGTGTACTTTAAAATTACTTTACAAGCCACCTTTATATATGACTTATTTTCTATTTAAAAGTACTTGAATGGAAAAATTTAAAAGTCGTACCTATGCTAGAAAAATAAATAAACAAAAATTTACAATCACATTTCAAAAAAAAAATTCGAAAGAATAAATTAGTCTTTTTTTTTAAATTCTTTTAACCTTTTAGTTTTATAATTTTACTCAAAAATAATTTATATAAAATACGCTCGAATAAACCGAAAATAATCTGCATAAAAAAAATTAAAAGAAGAAAGATGAATATTGGATGATAGTTAAACTATTCATACATATTTCAATTCAAAGGACTTCAAAATTATTTAATATATTCTGCTTATATCTCTCATACTATTTCTATACAGAAATTAATCTATCCATTAAAGTTACTTGGAGGAGAAAGATTTAGAATATTGTAAAATCAAATACCAACCTATTGTTTTGACTTTTAAAGATTGAAATTAAAATTTGAAATACAGGAAATATATTCCATGTTTAATAACGTTTATATTTTCTAAAAGGAAATTTATCAAAATTAGCTTTCAAATCTTGAAAAACTTGGAGCCTATTGCGTTGGGAATGATGGTTTTAAATTTGTTATCATATAAAAAAATAAAAACTTTAAAGTAAAAAAATCAAATAATTTTTGCAATAGCTTTTGAATTTTAAGAATAAAAAATTGACTAAAATAAAATTAAAAGTTTTGATGGAAAGAAATTATTACATATGCCAGTTGTGTCTTTAAAAGGTAATTTCTTAAAATTTGTGTCTTCAAAAAATGTTATTACACAAATAATTAAAATTTCAACGTAAGAAAAAAGCAACTAATTCTTTTGCCTAGTTTCGAATTTTCAAAATAAAAATCAAATTAAATTAAACAATCTAAGCGGTTTTTATGGAAATAAATTATTCGAAAACCACTCGTTTAATCTAAGCGGTTTTAATGGAAATAAATTATTCTAAATCCACTCGTTTGCTAGAATTTTTTTAAGTTGTGCTATACTATACATGTTTATGAAAATACTAGTAACTAAAAATTTTTTGGAGAAAATAGAAATTCCATTAAAAAAAACCATTTTAGAAATTTTGAGTTAACGCAATTTTTCTATGCAAAATTCAACTAGTTTTCGATGAGAAAGCCCAGAGAATATATGCATCTTGCCTTATGGCTGACTACCTCACCCAGAGCCGTATTATACCTTTCGTAGGCCCTAGGCACAGAGCCGGATTATACCTTTCGTGGGCCCTTGGCATAGCCGTTTTTGGGCCCTCCCCTCCTTCCCCACTCCTCCCCTTTTTTCAAAATATATGCTAAAATTTTCCTGCATATTTTTTTTTACATTTTTATTAGTATGGATTTTAATTTACAAATTTGTTTATCGAACTTTATCTGCAATACCGACATACTGCTGATATTGCAGTTGATATCGATAATACCATTATGATTAGTTCGATCGATAACAATGTTAAGGATAAACTTGTGAATACTTTTCCTATCGTTCACATTGCGTTAAGTATATATTTGTCGATTCTTGGATCAAATGCAAAAGGAGAAAGATCTTTCTTTAGATTAAAATTGATAAAAAATTATTTGCGTTCAACAATGATCGTTTGGCATCGCTCGCACTTATGTCTATTGAATACGACATTTTGCGTAGTTTTGGAATTCGACAGCTAATACAAGATTTCGTTGAATCCAAAAATCGCGAAAAAGTAATATATTAGATCATAAGATTCTGCAAAATAATTTATTACCGAAAAATATTATATTTTTATATGTATCTTCAAAATACACTTGTTGTTTTTAAAGCTAAATTATTTTTGTCAACAAATTTTTTTCTCCCAAGTTTTTCGTAGGCCCCTGAATTTCGTAGGCCCTAGGCACGTGCCTAGTGTGCCTATATGTTAATCCGGCCCTGACCTCACCTCTTATAAAATAAAAGAAAATCTTTCATATATATCAATAAAAACAAATTCCATTACATTTCCCTTAAAAAACGTGTAGTAGAGTTTCTTGTTATCTGAAATTAGTAGGCAGCAACCATTGGCTTTGCAATACTATACAGTCACAACAGTACTTAAAATTTCGCACATAAGAAAACAAATTTCTTAAATCTGCTAAATAACTGCAAGAAAATTAATTATATTTACTTATTTCTTGTTTAGATAAATTTAAACCAGTGATTATTCGTGAAAATTTTCGTTATCTGTCTCAAATATTGATGACTTTGAGAGGCTTAAACATAAATTAGACATATACTCAACGTCACCCCCACCAACGACGCCCATGGATGCAAATAATAATAAATTTATAAATAAACTAAAATATTCGCTCATACTGAGTAAATTAAAAAAATCTAACATAGATATATATAATAAAATGAACTGAATTTTTAATAGTTGAAAAAGTATAAAATATTTTAAAAACTAAGCGAAAATTGTTCACGAATGCATCTTTCTTCAACAATAAATAATAAATCACTTTATACCTATGTAAATGATATTCATAAATGCACATTTCTATAGAAATTTGTCATAATCGATATGCAAGAATATATTTTTACTGAAAAAGGTAGTCTGAAACAAATTAACTAATGACAAAAAATGCTTTTAAGAAAATTTATTCAGAAATTTGAAATCATAACGCTCATTTACTTATAATTCAATCAATGAAGTCACCGTGATTTAAGAAAACAATTGTAATTCTTTTTTCAAACATATATTATTTTTACGATTAAAAAATGAATTTTAATAACGTCTGAACAGAATATTAAATCATCGAATATTAAAAAATATTATTTTAATATTTTTTTAAAAAATATAATAATTTATTCCCTTCTAGATATTAAGCGAAAAATTTCCTTATCTTTTTCTTTTAGCAAATTTCTTTTTTCAATTTCAAAACTCATTTTTAAGAATAATTGAATAAAATCGGAGTTAGAAATAATGGAAACTGTATTAATTTAAGATAAATTTGTTTCAGTTTTAGAAAAATATTTCATCAAAATAAATGTTTTAGCTGAATTTTCTCAGCATTAAAATTTAAAATTATGCTTTTAAATATTTTATCAAATGTTCTGTTTTTAGATATATAGATATATTTCTCAGACTAAGAAAATCAGTTTTAAAAACCATCAACAATTTAAAGTAGCTTTATAATTAACTAGAAAAAAGGTTTACTAGACAAAGGCTTTTTTCTGAATACTTTATTTTGATGTATATGAACGTATTTTGAATTTTACTTCTGGGGAAATAACGAAGACGTAAGCTTTTCGAAACATTATACTGTATGAGTCAGAGTTTTTGAGTTTTAAGTAAAAGCGCAATTTTTTTTTAAACTGCTTTATGTTTTCGTAATGACTCACTTAAAGAATAGTTTTAATACAAGAAAAATAATTTAATTTGTTTTTTCGAAAAACTTAAGTAGGACCAAAAAATTCTAATCTTTATTTCTGACGTCACATCACCCCAAGTAGGTAGTAAATAGTGTCAAGAACAATTCTTTTAATTATGAAAACAATTTCAATTCTTTTTAGAGAAAGTTAGATTAAAAATATTTTAAAAACAGCTTCGTGAATTTAACAACAGAATCTGAAATCAGCGAAAATTTAAACTAAGTAGTTGTTTCAATGAAGCACAAAAATTATTTATTCTACTTCAAAATCTAAAAAGAATATATTTTCTTTCTTCCGTTTACTTTTGAATACAATGAAAGAAAATTAAAAGAAAAATTTCGCCAAGAAAATATTTAAAACTCCCCCAAGAGATACCTGAATTACTATTAATTAAAAAAGGAATTATTTGGAATTTGTAAGAGGAAAATTGTGCTTTTTTTTTTTAATCATCAGTCCGGATCTCGCAGCGTATTTTATTTCAGTTTTTATCGAAATGATTTTACAAAAGTAAGTGATGACACAGCTCCATTTACTTCTTTATTTTATTTCATCAAACATTTCTTAATTTAAATAAAAATAATCCCGAGCAAATGAATTCTATTTTGTTTAAACCTAAGCCATCGCATTTCTGTTCAAATATATTTGCCATTTTTTGTTCTTTTGGAATGTTTAATGAGAAGATTGTTAGCAACCTCATTTGTATGCAAATGATATGGAATTTTTTCTTTCTTTGTAGCTGATTCATTTTGAATTCCTTATATATTATTCCAACTACTGATATGTTGTGTATTGAGGGACTCTAGAACAAAACATCGAGTCCCTTCTCAATTATTTTGCCATTATCATTCCCCAGATTGTGCTATAACAAGTGCTAATTATCTCTTTCTGTTTTGATGAAAGCCAGATTGGACAGCAGTCGGAAAAAAGTGTTGATTTGGATGTCATCTTTTCTTCGTGATTATTCTTCTTTTTTGTCGCAAATAAATATTTCATAAGAGATATAATACTTCACAAATTAGTTTGTATAATTAGAATAATTTAGAAAATTATGACAATAACAAAATTTTCTGTGTCGTTGTTTTTTATTTGACACACATGTCTTAATTTCTAAAAGAATTACCATGTTATAAAATGACAGTGGAAAAATTATGTGTATCCTCTTCCTGATATTGAAGTAATCTTATTATGTATTGGTAATTAGATTAGTTATCAGAAAATTGTGTGGTATCATGAATATCCTTTTTTTCAAAAAAAATCAAATTCATAGAATGTTTTTTTCATTCATAGAAATTTCTTCGAGTGTAATCTAATTAGCCATTTATCTTTTCATTAGATTTCTAATTTTCTAGAATAGTTTCTTTGCGTATGTTTATTATCTATTAAAAAAATCCTGATTTGCAATTAGCATAGTAATAATATGATAATTAGCATAGAATATACCATACTAAACATTGTAATAATACCGTAGTAAAAATGTAACAGCATTTTATATCTATGAAAATTTCTTAGACTATGTTAATAACATTTATTAATACAATGTTTTTCTTGCTTCTTTTATTCATATTTTCCCACATAAATACTCTACTTGTAAAAATTGTTATCATTTCAAAAGTTGATATACCAGGAAATGCGAACATTTGGTGTGTTTAGTAATATACTATAGGTAAAAACCCAGGTATATCCTAATTTAGTTATTAGTTTAGGTTACCAATTTCTTGCTTTTTCTACAACTTAAATTACGGATAATTAAAATTGCAATCTTGATTGCACCACATAATTTTTCGAAAAATTCCCCTGTTTATTTCTGTAACTAAATTACTATTTTTATTTATTTTAGTTTTTATTTGTTTCTTGTTCTAATTCTATTGCTTTTGAATATAAATACAAAACGAAAAAGAATTTATCTAAGTAACGAAAAAATGACGTCCTGTTTGGTGGTTCAACATTTAATAAAAGTGGAACTTCTCTGACAATACTCTTTGAGTTTGAATAATAGTAGCCGTAATGCTGGGGGTAATGGAAGATAATAATTTTTCAACAATTTACATTTTTTTAAAGTTATGTCTGCTTTTTAAACCCTAAAAAAGCTATTTTAAATTTAATAAACAAATAATAATTTTAGATGGTTTTTCAATAAATTAACGAAGTAAATCTATTTTAATCACTTTTATGTACATAGTTTCTTAAAAGTCATATTTTTTTATTATTATTTAACGATTTCAATGTTAGCTTATAATTGTAGTTAGATGTTTAGTTTTATTTATGCACAATTTGTTATTTGTTTTTTTATTGGGAGTACAAATTAGTTCGGTAGGTTTTCAGAAGATGGCTCTAGCTGTTATGAATGTTTCATCGTGACTGCTGGTTTCGGTGGTTTCAGAGAGGTTAGACATCTGTTAATAATATTCAATTTATATCCTTTTGAGTTTCATACAAAAACCCTGCTTTTTACTTTGTTGAATATGTCAAATTTTGCGGTAACTAAGCACCTTTTGCGGGAGATTTTATGTTTCTTTAATTGCAAGAAAAGTACAGCTGAAGCGCTTCGAATACTTGTAGAAGTTTATTGTGACAATGCTCCAACTGATAAATCATGTAAGGAATGGTTTCGACGTTTCAAGAATGGTGAATGGTGCTGTATACTATGAGCTGCTACAACTTGGCGATACCATTTCAAGCGATCAGTATAGGCTACAATTGATTCGTTTGATCCGTGCATTATGAGAAAAACGGCCGGAATATGAGCAAAGACATGACAAAGTTATTTTTCTGCATGATAACTGTCGGCCTCATGTCGCAAAAGTCTTAAAAAATTATTTGGAAACGCTCAAGTGGGATATTTTACCGCACCCGCCTTATTCACTGGACATAGCTCCTTCTGATTACTGGTTGTTCCGACGGATGCAGCACGATTTGGCAGGACACCGGTTCACTTCTTTCGCAGAAATCGAAAATTGGCTCCTAACTAGGATAGCCTCAAAAGACGAGAGATTTTTTCGAGATGGAATTCGAAAATTGCTTGAGAGGTGGGAAAAAGTAGTAGCCAGCGATGGACAATACTTTGATTAATCTGTTCATTCATTTTGTTCTGAAATAAATGCATTTTTGACCGCGAAAAAACGGACAGGACTAATTTGTACTCCCAATAAAAATTTTTAAATATAATTTTTTCATTAATTCAATTATAGATCCAGATATTATACTTTCTATCAATATTATACAATAACTTTTCAAGACACATTTTACTTACTGAAAAAATCAAAAGCTTTCATTTTCGTTTTAATTTATTTCTGTTTTACAGTATTAAACAACTTGCATCTTGTAATTTATTCTAAATTTATAATATAAATTTTTAGATAGGCTACTTACGTTTAATATTCCTACCACTGTTTATCATTTAGTTGTACTGCATAAGAAATAATAATGAGTATATATGTAATTACTAAATGTATGTAAATACTGATCTTGTCACATATGTTTCAATAGTTTGATTGCTAAAATTTACATGGCAGGCAAATGTGATTTCTGACCTTTGTCTCCAACACTCTTTCCTTAAGTTTTCAAACTTTTTCTGAATTTTTTAAAGATAACATCCGCAAATATGGCAGCATAGCAATCAACAGCAATCTTCTTTAAAAGTTTTTTGATTTTAAAATAGTTCAATTCATTATTACTTTCTTTCATATTTTAATTTTCTGACCTTCCCACTGCAGTTTACTGTATCATTATTTCCTTAAAGTTTTATTAATGTCAATAGCTCTAAAAAAGGTAATGTAATGTATGCAAAAATAGCAAATGATCAAAGAATCTAAATATTTTTGAAATGCCTGTTTGATGAGAAAATATACAAAGTGATCTTAAGTGATGCAAAGTGAAAATTTATACAAAGTGCAATATACAAAGCGAAATATACAAAATGAAATATACGAAGTAAAGTATACAAAGTTAAATATACAAAACTAAATATTCAAAATTAAATATACAAAATTAAATATGCAAAGCGAAATATACAAAGTGAAATATCTTCACTACATTGACACGCAATTACACCTAGTATAATCTAGATGAGATAAACAAGATAGATTTAGCGTGTCTTAGCAACAAGTTATTTTTTGATAAGTTAAAAATTACTTCAAAAATTACTTTGCATAGTATTTTTCTTTAAGTATTAATCTATATCAGCAATTTGGCCGGAATAGCCTGGTTGGTAGGGCACTGGGCCCATGTCCAAGAGATCGTGGTTTCGATCCCCGCCGACCGAAGACTCCCCGTGTAGTAAAATGGTGACCGATGCACGTNCAAACCGCCTGCGATAGCCTATTGTGCAGCATTGTGCATTGACTATATTGACGACTAGACGAATTTTATTTCCGTCTTGTGCGACGTAAAAAAGTATCTGCGTTAGTTAGTAAGATGTTCATTAGTAGTCGTAATCCCAAAATTGGGTCGGCTATTCAACGACGATAATATAATATAATATAAAATATATCAGCAATTTTATGTATACTAGAGCATCTGAAGTCTTGAAAGTCTTGTTGATTGCGACGTCGAAAGTCGGGGGACAGCTGATAGTTTCAAGGACCTTTCAATAAATCAAGACATTTTAAATCATAAATTTTAGCACTGGAGTTCTTAAACGGAATTGTGGTATAAATTTATGTTTTATGTAAACGCAATTAAGTGAAAACCAAATTCCTAATCGAACTGTCGAGTCAAATGAGTTGAAACCTTTCTATACAAAATTGGACAAGATCTTTAACTTTTTAGTCTAGGATAACAACAAAATGTGTGAAAATAATTATTTACTGTTGAAGCAAATCGAATCAACAGAATCTATCTATCTTGTTTTAATGCATGTCAAAATTGAAAAGAGAAATTTAAACCACCTGTTATAATGTTTCTCTAAAAACGATTTATTTTACTTCATCTTTTTAGTTCACCGTTTAATTATCATATTCATTTTCTTCTGTTCTTAAAGTAACTAGAAACAGTCGACTTGTTTCCTTTTAGTTCTGGCTGTAACTATCTCATTTTTAATTTCTTTTTAGAAATTCAGATTTTTCTTACAAAGTTATATTAAGCTAATTGGAAATAAAATTTTATACCTCTGTTAAACTTAGGCGTCTGCTCGAATACCTTTAAAATTTACTTTAAGACAATAAGCTCATAATTTGTTTTTGAAAACTAGTTTTAATTAAATTCCGTAAGTAAAGTAATAAATTGGTGCATTTTTTAAATGGGAGAAAAGTAAGTTTATCTATTCATTAATGTATACATTAATATACATTTTCGCATTAATTAAGCATTATAAAACACTTCGTTAAAAAATAAAAATAAAAAAATATAAAAACATGCATATCTTAATTTTTGATCAAACTTTATGATGAATTTTCAAGGTGATAAAAGCTAAGCAAATAGAATTACCATATGACATATTATTTGTCTACGAAAAAACGAAACGTAACGAAAAAAATTAAAGTAATTTCTTGGAAATGTAATTAATTAAAACGTAGGTGAAATATTTTTCATTATAATATTATCTAGCTGTAATGATAGTTTTATTTAAATTTAATTAATACTTATATTTCTTTTCAGTTATAATAACGGGAACTAATATTTTTTTTTCAGAAAGAAATTACATATTCTAAGAAATATTAATTAAGTTTCAAATTAATGGTTATTCTTTGTCGAAATTTTATTTTCTTACTTACTTAATAAATATGAATGCTAAAGAATATTTTCTAAGGTATACTGAAGAATTAAATTCTACTATTATTTTCTTTTTAAATGTATTTTTTTAAGTTTCCTTTCATTTACTCAAATTTTAAAGTAAAATAAAAACAAACGATAAGTATATTTCATTCTATATTTAATTTACAATACATTTTTTTTTTCTAATATAGATTTTAAATTCAAAATGAATTTATTAAAGTGATAGTTAATGATTTTTTTTATCTATTGCTTATACTTCACATAATGTAAGTAACAATAGCGTTTTATAATGTAAAAATAACAAGCGTTATTCTTAATTTAAAAATTATTGTCATACATATTTAACAGTTTGTTATTTTTTTAAACAAGCTTTAAATACGTAGAATATACACACTAAAGTAATGTTTAGAAACAAAGTACTTATTAGTATTTTATGTTCTTGAAAATCCTTATTTTTTATAATTTTGATTCCATGTTAAATAAAAGGTTTGCATCAAAATAATTGTTTTTTTGTAGTAATTTCTGAAAAACATAGGGTAAATTTTCCTCTGAAATTGAAATTTATTATAAAGGAACACTAATATTTATAATTACTTTGCTTTTTATTCTTTATTGCAAGGTGTATGACAATAAAAAATATATAATGTTTAAATAATACAATGTTTTGATTAATTAGCATTAAAGGAAACGTTATAATTTAAAATTAATCGTTGAAAAATTTATATATGTGGTAAGACTTCACATTTAATTAAAACCTTATCTTAAGTTGTTGTTTTCTTAAATAATTAATTACTTTCAACAATTTTCGAATAATTATTTATATATTTTTTCAATTTTATAACAGCGAGTGATTGGTTATCTTCAATTGTTTTAAGAATATATCTTCTATGCTTTCATTTAATAAAAAAAAGACTGGTGGTGGTAGCTTAGTGGCTAGAGAATCAGACTCCGATCCAGGGGGACTGAGGTTCGATCTTTGACACCGCTGAGACCTACCGAGTGCATGCGATATACGTACTCGTAAAATTTCTGAAATCCATAAGTCCAGCGGTCGGTCGCTGACCAGGTCCATGGGTACAGGAAACTGAGAAAAAAATTTCTCTCCTTTAGATCTATGTTTAAATTAAGGAAGTGGACTTGTAAATTAGTGGTTCTGCCCTCGATCCGTGGGTTTCTAAGCCAAGACGTACTTTCACCCTTGTGGTGCTCTTATCAAATAAAAAACGCACCTTCCTGACTAAATATGCAAAAAGGAAAATCGCTGGTAAGCTTGACATGACCAAATGTCGTACGAAACTACATTTAAAAAGCTTGGAATTAACTAAAGCATCTTATTTTAGTTATCGTTGTAGCTATTCATAAGTGTGAACTATTTTAAAACATTATATAAAAGCCTCATTTTTAAAATGAATAATAATTTTATAAGTAGAATTATTCCTCAAAACGAACAAATATAAATGTTTCTTTCTTTTTCTTTGAAAAAAAAAAGAATAAATTGCAAAACGCATTGAAAATTTCCAATTGTAGTTGTCTGAATCAAAATACCTAGATTGATTGATTAATTGTTGTCACGTGACGATTGATTCTAGATTGATTGATTGTTGTCACATGACGTTGTGTCATGTGACAACAAGACTAGGGGAGAGTTTGTAATTAAAAGCCGGACATGGCATTTTTGGCTGAACTACTGTTGCTATCAATCATAAAACTAAACACCGTACTACTTCGGAGACGAATGCAAATTTTTTTTGTTAGCATGATTAGAAAAGCTCTAATTTGTTCTACTTATTTACTGTAGTTTCTATTTGCTTGAAGATTAGTTTCAGGTTAATTCAACATCTGACAACGCCTTGTTTTCAGTCGCTAAAGCATTTTGTTAGAAATATGTTAGGCCTATTTTTCCATTTAATGGCATTGCTGGATAAAGCCTGTTTTTTATCAGAGGGTGGCAACATTCCACAATGCTCTAAGTTGAAATTCCTGGTAGGTTGCATATAGTGCTTGAACTGCAATTTGGGGACACAAGAACCCTGTAGCATTGCAGAAAAAATTATCTCAGTTTTATTAGCATTTTCTTTCTAAAATCTGATCTATTGACTTAAATTACGAAGATTTCAAATAATATTTCTCATATTACTTAATTTTTAATCTCCTGCACGTTTCTCAGTGTCGGATTAAAACAATATTTACTCGTTAACATAAATAAATATTTGAATAAGAAAAAAGTGTTATGTTTTTTTAATTCTTTCTATATGTATCCAGTTTTATCCGACTAAGTCAAATCCAAAATTATTAATTTACCTTCCAATATATAGTTTTTTTTTAAGTAAAATCTTTCAATGAAACTTTAAAAAAATTATTTAAAGAGTTTTTTAGAAAATAAATAACCTTTAGTACCCACTTTTGCCCATTTCCCCCCTGTATGATAATTTTTAGTTTTACTGAATGCAATAACTTCGTAATGATTGACTAAAAAGTGCATATTTTTCTTCAATTTTGTAGAAAACAAACGACATCATGAAATGAAACAAATTAATTTAATTAATATATTTATCTAGTATAATATATTTTATAGTTATAATTTTTCAGTGTTGTAAAATTTCTTACGCAAGAAAATTAACTAAAGGTTTTTATATAATTAAAAAAAATCGAAGTTAAACCAAGTTAATTAGATTTACTTTTGCATTAAATATTTTTACATACATATAAAATATTTTGAATTCGAGCAAATACTTTTGAAAAAATGCAGGCACTCATATAAAACGAAATATTACTTAATTTAGTCACTTAAATTTAAATGGTAGGTATAACTAATTTCATTTATTCTAGTATACACTGTTAGAAATTTTTCGGAAAAAATAGTTAAATTACATTTTATTTAATTGCTATCGTACCATATTCAAACAAAACATGGAAATAACCATAAATAAGATAATATTAAAATTGTTAACTGTGAGAAAAGCGTTTATTAGGTTGTATCACCTGATACGGTTAAACAACCAGAATTTTTCGCATCAACTAGGCTCACCTAATTAAGCCTCTTAGTTCCTTGCATCTGGTTATATATTATAGCCGAGAGAACAAATCTGTCTGTCTCATGACCGAGAAAACGTGGGTTTGAGCCCCAGGGCTCCTTACGATACTCTCTTTCACGACTAGATTGTAGCACTATAAAGCTGCTTGGCATAAAAAAAGTCTAGCATTTCCCATCTTTTACGATAGGTGAAGAAACATATTCCACTGTTAATTTGATAAAACACAACCTAACTCCTATCCACTACCCAACGAAAAACCTAGCTCCAATTTTCAGTTAAATTTCTTATTTACGGTTTTGAAATGGTTTTTAAATGGTTAAAAAACCATTAGTTTTGTACTCGCGGTATTTTAACCATATTGATTCTAAACGGTTTCAAAACCGTAAAAGTAAAAACTGTTCTTTGCCGTAAACTTTACGGTTAATTAGAGAGACAGCCTGCTGCCGGTTATTTTACCTTAACTTTAGAATAGAACTTCTAATATTTTGCTGAATCCGGAACGGGTGTCAAAAATGAAACTTATTCTTTAAAAAAATTTATATCTTCCTGAATTATTGCTTTAATAATGAGTATAAAACAACTTAATTCAGCCAATGTGCGTTGTCAGAAGAATTTAGTAATAAACTGTTTTTACGGATATGAAAAATAATGGTGCATTATTTTGATCATTTTACATCCTAACATTGAGAATTTACAGAATGAATAGATGTATTTAGTTAAAGCCTTTTCAGAAACGTTAATGGACTTTTTGCTTAAATATTAAAATTTTGCCATTGGTTGATCTTGTATTGATACACAGAATTTTTAAAATCAATCAATCTAAATTCATACTATAATCAGTTTTTATTTAACTGTAATGCTAATTTTAAAAATTTTTTACACACATCATGTAATTTGTTACCAAACAATCCAAACTTTAGTACTAAAGTTATCAAAAATGTTTTTTTCATATTATATCACAGCTTATTTAACTATATTTTACCATTTTCTTCTTATCTCTCAGAGGCAACTTGTTATGAGGGTAGAGGAGAAAACTACAGGGGACCTGTTTCTCACACACTATCTTCCCATCAGTGTCAAAGCTGGAGTCCNAGGATTTTGTAACCAACGGAATGATCGTGACAAATTGTGATTGTGTAAATTTGGTCAGCATTCACTACGCATACTTTCCAGACAAGCTATTATGTGCCCATCGATCTCAAACTAGTTGGGGTCTAAACCTTCTCTGAGGATGGAACTTCTGAAGTATTTGCAAATTTAAACACACCGGTTAATATATGCAACTGAATACTAATTCTTACTGACTAAATGATTAAACAATTCTTATTGCCTGAATAAATTTAATGCTTACAATTAATTAAAAAAAATTTAATGAGTTAAGCGATAAACTGTAAAATTTCTTTTCATCTTGACTTACTCATAATTCATGCATTACTTTCAGGGGTGAAATGCATCATCCGCGTTCAACATCGGGGACAACAATAATATCTCCTGTTGCGATCAAAACTCTAAAAGAAGGATCTTCTGCGCAAACCAGACAAGAATTTTGCAGAGAAATCGAAACTGTTGCAAGTTTGCAACATCCCAATGTTGTGTGCTTGGTTGCTGTTTCTATTAGAGAAGAACCTTTATGCATGCTGTTTGAGTATATGTTTCAGTGCGATCTGCACGAGTTTTTATTAATTCATTCTCCACATTCAGATGTATCAGCCAGAAGTGATGACGGAACGCCACAAATCTTGGAATTATCAGACTTTTTGGCAATATCAATGCAAATCGCATCAGGTAAGGTGAATAAATATTATTTAAATTAACAGAAACTAAAATTTTTAATCTTAGTTAAAGGACCTCCTTTTTAAATTGAGGAATCTAGGGACTTTCCTGGGAAACATGTAGAAGTAATTTGCCACAAGAAAGTTCCTAGGATTTTTTCACGTTAACTCCTTTAAAACATAGCATATTTTGCATCTAAATCAATTATTTGACCTTCTAAAACTTAGAAGAAAAAAATTTCACTTAGTTTCAATAAGTTCCATCTTCAGATTTCATAGTTTAAATTTTATTAATCTGTATTTAATAAAAGATGGTAATCTATTTCGAATGCATTTTAAGTCCTTAGGAGATGAGTACAATCAGGACAGCATGGAAAAAAAGAAATATACAACAATGTCAGCTCGCTAATGATCAGGCAAAGTGTATGAGTGGAATTTTTATACGACAATAATCATGATATGATGTTAAACACTTATGAATTAGAGAATTGTGAACTATGAGAGAAAAATACACAAAGAGTGGGAATCAGAAGGGAAGAGCATGAGATCAAAATTTTTGAAAACACTTTGAGACGACCTTTATCCAGCAATAGATTGATAAATTGTTAAGGATAATGGTCACGATGACTTTTTTTATCGTTATACCAAATCTCCATTTTTTACCCAATTTACTTTCGTATTAGGTAAAAAATATATAACTTGCAGCATACATTGTCTAAAGTCAAATAAAACCAGAATTTTAAAAGATGTTTCTGACATTTATACCAAGATTTTTGCAACTTCCATTTCTAAGTTTTCGTTGCATAGCATCAAAACAAGTTCATATAAAAAAAAAGTGTTCAAACTTTTAAACTCTAAAATTTTTTTCATGATGCATTTCTTCTACATAAGCTATTCATTTTTTAGGTGAGCATGCTTGGCTCTATATTTTGCTACCTTCTCTGCTGGCAGTTATCCTTGTGGGCGGCATTTTTGGATTGTGGTGTAAGAAACAGCGTAGTAAGACCTGCACATCGAAACTGTCCCCTCATAGTACTTCAGCACAGCTTATACCCATTCATCATCAAAATTCCAGCCACTCACACACCCAACAGATTGAAATGCAAAAGTTTTTACCCCGCATACCTCTCGGGATCCATGAAGTATCGCCACAGTCTATTCATTTTTTACACGAGCTTGGCGACGGAATTTATGGAAAAGTGTTTCGGTAAGTTGACACTCTAACAGAACCTCACTTTAAACTCTCATACTTTCGCCGTAGTTGATCATGCAACTTTCGACTTTGAGAATTTATATCTAAAATAATCCATTTTCATTTTAGTATTTTTTTTTAAAAAAACTGCAATTGCGCTCAAACTATTTTTAACCTATCAAATAGTGCATATAAGAGATTTACATAGCAATTCTGTATGATGAACTTTTTGGCGTATAAATCAGTCATAGTAAGTAAATATCTAGATACAAGCTATTTATAAGTCGGCAAAAAATAAAGTGTGTGCAAAGCAATGTCAAAAATTTAAATCAATCTAAGCTTTATTTTTTTCTAATAATGTTTAAATTTTTACTAAGTTGATCTTTTTATTTAACAAAGAGGTTATGCAATTTTAACGATGCAACAAATTATAGACTAAATTACTAATAGAATTTCGTTGAATTTTAAAAATTTTGATCATTGAAAATTTAATGTTAAAAAAAAAACAATTGAGTAGTTTTTTATTAATTAATTAACTATATCCATTCGATTATAAGACACGTGTATGCTTTTCTTTTTATGATTATTTTCATAGGCCATGAGAATTTTTTTATTTAATCGAATTGTATTTATTAAAAGACGTATATTATTGTTCAACAAATTTTTTTTTGGTCCCCCCTACCAGCTCAGCGTCTGAAAACCGGTTTGCGGCTCCGCGCAGAAAAAACTGTGTTTGGATAATTTAAATAATTGATAGAACTACATGAATAATTTATAAAAACTACCCATTTTATGTATTTCAAAGTCAGCTTTTTAGCACTGGAACGACGCAGTTTATTGTTTTAAAATTATGTAATTCTTTTTACATTTACAATTAAAAATGCTAATCATTGTTATATTAAATAATTAAATTGATAATTTATTATAGCTAAAAACTTAGCCATGAAATCATTTTAGATAAACATGATTACTGTTTTTATGTAATTATCATTATTTCCCGCAAAAATATGGAGAAAAATAAGTAAAAAAAATATCTTTGAGAAGCTAAACCCCTGACAAAACAATTATAGCAATTTTTTTCTGATAATGATATGCCCGTTTAACTTTAAGTTTTTTTTTCAGAACTTTAAGTCTCAAAAAAACTTATTTTTAGTCAGAAAAAAGGGTTACTCTTGATATAACAATTTAATTAATAATTATAACTAATTAATTATAGTATCTAAGATCTTTTTTAATCCTAGGGATCTTATTTTAATAAAAAAAAAAGATTAGATCTAAATTTTTTCAAGCTTATTTACTTATTCAATCGGCTTAACTTCCCTACAACTTTGACCATGACATTTTTAGTTGTTATTTCGGTTTTTAAGCATGAAACTTTCCGAAAAGGCTGCTATAGACGAAGATGCAGTTAATTTTGAATATCAAATGTATCAATAACCAATAATGTTGTGTCCGAAACATCTGTCTACCTTTTAACGATCTTATAAAGATTCCAGGCTTCATTGTCAAAAATACTGAAAAAATATTTAATTAATATTTTTTTCTCCTTTTAACACTAATTTTTAAATTTTAATCTTTATTTCTTCACATTCTTATTATTTTAAAATTTATACCCTTAGTATTCTTATAAAAAGGCAATGCTTTCCGCATTTGTGTCAGGTGTTCATGGAGGTTAAAACTAGGATTTTGTAACCAACGGAATGATCGTGACAAATTGTGATTGTGTAAATTTGGTCAGCATTCACTACGCATACTTTCCATGCAAGCTATTATGTGCCCATCGATCTCAAACTAGTTGGGGTCTAAACCTTCTCTGAGGATGGAACTTCTGAAGTATTTGCAAATTTAAACACACCGGTTAATATATGCAACTGAATACTAATTCTTACTGACTAAATGATTAAACAATTCTTATTGCCTGAATAAATTTAATGCTTACAATTAATTAAAAAAAATTTAATGAGTTAAGCGATAAACTGTAAAATTTCTTTTCATCTTGACTTACTCATAATTCATGCATTACTTTCAGGGGTGAAATGCATCATCCGCGTTCAACATCGGGGACAACAATAATATCTCCTGTTGCGATCAAGACTCTAAAAGAAGGATCTTCTGCGCAAACCAGACAAGAATTTTGCAGAGAAATCGAAACTGTTGCAAGTTTGCAACATCCCAATGTTGTGTGCTTGGTTGCTGTTTCTATTAGAGAAGAACCTTTATGCATGCTGTTTGAGTATATGTTTCAGTGCGATCTGCACGAGTTTTTATTAATTCATTCTCCACATTCAGATGTATCAGCCAGAAGTGATGACGGAACGCCACAAATCTTGGAATTATCAGACTTTTTGGCAATATCAATGCAAATCGCATCAGGTAAGGTGAATAAATATTATTTAAATTAACAGAAACTAAAATTTTTAATCTTAGTTATAGGACCTCCTTTTTAAATTCAGGAATATATCATCTAAGTACTTTCCTGGGAAATATGCAGACTTGTCTTTTCTTGTCGCAAGATAGTTCCTATGATTTATTTTTTCGCGTCAACTCTTTTAAAACATTACATATTTTGCATCTAAATCAATTTTTTGAGCTTTTAAAACTTTGAAATTTTCTTTCACTCTGTTTTCATAATTTAAATTTTATTAATCTGTATTTAATAAACGATGGTAATCCATTTCGAATGCATTTTAAATCGTTAGGAGATGAGTACAATCAGGACAGTGTGAAAAAAAATGGAGAAAAAAAATTTTAAAAAAGCAAAAACGCAACAATGTTAGATCACTATGATTGGAATTTTTATACGACATTTATCTTCTCCAATTTTATGGAAAAATGCAAACTGTGAAATTAATTGTTTCATAAATGCTTCCTCTAATCACTAAGAATCTAAATAGCTCGTGCATTTTCTTTAGACATGCACTATTTTGTGTCTAAGTTACATAGCATTGTAGAAAACCTGTTTGAAGCATAAGAAAGCATCATAGGCTAAATTTTGGAACTGGAACTCAGAGAACTAATGTGTAATCCCAGCGAACTCCAAGTATAACTTAATCTGGCCTTGGTTGAACAAAATTTACTTTTTAATGTAAGCCAATTCGTTGAATCATAAATTTCATGAATCTGTAAGTTATGAAAATTACATTTCATACTCTTTCCCTTAAATCTAATCTATACCATTGGTTCTACTCTTCCTTTAGTCCCCTCATAATTGATTTTATTATCGATTTGTATTAATAGCATTTACTATGATAAATTCATTAAATGGAAAATATTAGTGTACTTTTTAATTTTTTTGTCAGTTTGCTTATAAAAAAGTTTGTTAAGTTAAATTTTTGCTTCAATAGGCATGGAGTACCTTTCAAGCAAGCGATACATTCATCGTGACTTAGCCGCTCGAAACTGCCTCGTGTCCGTTGAAACAGCACCAACGAGCTTATCTCAATCATGTCTGACCGGTGGTTCAACTTCCCTCATGGACAATATCTTAGTGAAAATTTCCGATCTTGGTGTCAGCAGGCACAGTTGTGCGAAAGAATATTTCAGGATTCGGAACACTTTGCTCCCTGTTCGATGGATGGCTCCAGAATCTTTGTTATATGGCACATTTACCACGGAAAGTGATGTATGGTCATATGGCGTTCTGTTGTGGGAAATTTTCAGCTATGGTATAAGACCTTACTTTAATTGCGACAATCAAGAAGTAATAGATCTTGTTTGTACGCACCAACTTCTTCCAAGGCCCGAATATTGTCCGCCGTTTGTGTATTCGATTATGAATGATTGCTGGCATGACACTCCTTCGCACAGACCAAACTTCAAAGAAATCTACAATAGATTGTGTTCGGTACAAACATTGCATGAGAGAACATTTAGCATTAGTCATTCTGTATTGACTCATAATAGCAGTCACCAAAGTAGTACAGGTCCGAGTAATAAGACATTATCCACTAATTTAAGTTGTGGAACTGGCAATATTCTGGTTAATGGAGCAACTGTAAGGCAAAATGGTGCTTTCCAGTTTTGTGGTACTGGCAATGGTTTCGTGTCAGCCAAAATGATACCTGCACATAGAACTCATCAATGTGAACAAGTGTGAAAAGTGTATGAATTCATTTGACAATGAGTTATTTTTTTCAACTGTCGTTGTGCCATGGAAAGACTGAAAACACATGATGAAATTATTGGCAAACAAATGTTTACAAACATGGTAACTTTTCAGTTGACATATAAATAAATGAGAATTAAAATCTCTTCGAAAAGATTTGCCACTAATGTTGTGAAATGATCATGCTGAATCATAAAGCTTGTCATTAGTCAGAAATCTTTAACGTCTTGACCAAACTAAAGAAAAACATCCCTTTTTCTTATAACATGAATATTAGTTTTCCGTTTCTTAACATACCTTATTGGTGTGGGGCCTTATTGGTGTGGTCTTTATGTTAAATCAAACTTCCTGATTCTCAGAAAAATCAGTAGTAAACGGTAATAATAATTTCGAATTAATTGTCTGAAACCTTAATGAGGTATTTAGTTGAACCATGATATCGTGTAATCATATGTAAGATTTAACTTGCACGTTAATGTGGTTCAAACTAACGCCTTACTATGGTTACGGAAAATTTGCAAGCTAAAAGATCAAGCTACAATGTTTTAACAATGGAAGCTTTCAAACCATATTTAGACTTTTCTCATATGACTAGCAAAGTGGCGACTCATGGGTTGCGCGGATATGATAAAGTACTTATAGTTACTTAGTATGGATTACTTTACTACTGTAGAAAGCAAGCATTTCAGACAATACAGAGATCTTTAAGGCATACCATGACCTCTACAATAGTGAAAAAAATTTCAAAACTTATTTAACCTTATCTCAGATAACTGGGTCTTCAAGACAATTATTTGAAAAACAACCATGTTTGTACATTTTTGTTGGTAATAATTTCATTTTTTCTCTTTCTTGTATTTTACATATAGTCCAACGAAGGTACTGAAAAAAGGACCCTCATAATATCAGAAATCATTTTTTAAAAAAATATTCATCGTGTTCTTAAAAGTTTAGCATTCTTCTGAGCTTGAACAAAAAGAAATGGTCCAAAATAATTTCATTCATAGAATGTATTGTTTATCATTGTTTAAAAATAGTGAAGTTAAGAATTTTGATTTTACACTAAAAAAATTTAAATTCTTTCAATTTTTATGCGAAGTAATTGTTGGAAATTCCGTGCATTTTTTAATATTCATTTCAAATATTACCAATATTAAATTTCAGCTTAAAGCGCTTCGGATTCCTTTCAAATCAAATGTTATATTCAAAATGTTCATCTCATTCTTTATAATACCCATTCTTTGTTCGGTGGTGAAAATTGAAACACAAATACTAACACAATTAATAAAGCTAAAATAATCAAATGACTTTTTTACTTATTTTTATTCATTTCCCTTCCCGGTGACTAAACTAATACATTTAGCAAAACACGTTTTTAGTAGCTTATCCTTCAATGAAGATTATATGATTAAAGATTTATATTTCAATTAGCATTTATTTCCAAAGTTATTCGAGCATCATTGGCGTCAAAAAATTGCATGAAGTTTTTTTACTTTTCTCCTAAAAGAATTAGTACCATTTCTCCATTAATTTGACTTCTAGTACTATAATATATTTTTTATTTCAATATGTGCCTATTACAGAAATTAATTAAGCATCTTTAGCATCAAAAATGGCATAACGAGTTTTTACATATATCTTAAACGAATTAGTGCCATTGCTTGGTTAATTTTGTTTTACAATACAAAACTTATTTTTTAATTTCATTTAGTTCATATTATCAAAATTAATTGAATAATTTTGGCATCAAAGTTGTATAGCGATTTTTGTATTTTTTTCTTTTTCAAAATGAATTATATCAATTTCTCTATTTCTTTTTTTTTTCAATAAGTAACTTTTTCTTTAAAGTATTTTCCATTACCAACATTAATCAAGCTTCATTGTCGTCAATAATTATATGGTGATTTTTTGCGTTTCTGCTACACGTGTTAGCACTATTTCTTCATTAATTTAGCAATTCAGTGCATATTTTTTCCTTCAATTTCCGTGAATTTTAAATTATAGCTATGCTGTTTAAGAATGTTGAAATATAAACACGTTTAAAAAGAATAACTATAAACAAAATTAACACGAGGATCGCTTTATAAATACTAATTTGGTATCGCAATCCGCCTATTCTAGAGCCCCTGAATTAGACTTGATAGTATAGGAGCCTTAGCCTATGCTACCACGTTCAAGTTCATCATTGAGTTTATCTGACATAACGAATAAAACTCCTGAGAGCTATAAGCTAGCAAACATCACAGACGTTATCTTAAACCCGAATCGTTTGCAGTTTAATTATTATCAACAGAGATTTCTAAACCAATGAAACAATTCCATTTTTAAACATTTATGCCAAACAATCAGATTTAAGTGTTTGAACAATTTTTTAGAATCGGGGGCTAAAATTACTCCTGTCCAAATTTTATGACGGTTCTTGAGTTGAAAGAGTGATACACGCAGAGACTCATTTTATTATTATAGATATATTTTTTTTAAAAAAAACTTATGTTAATAATATAATTTTGAATGTTTGTACCGAATGAATTACATTTTGTACTTAATTTCGCTCAATTTTGAAATATTTTACATAACTGTCTTAGAGTATGAGCAAGTATTATTCAAATAAAATAAATTTTTACAGTATTTTTAAATCGGCTTTTGATAAGTAAAATGCACGAAACTTTCAATAATACTATTTAACAATGTATTAAATTAGATTTATTTTTTAGTTATATTTAAAATTTATAAAAACAAAAAGTTGCTTCAATTTTGCACTTTTGATTTTTTTTTAAAAAAAACATGTGTTTACGGTGTTTAAATATGAGTAACGATAAACTTTTAATAGCCATATATTCAAGACTATGCAATGTGTATAAACTATTTATATTCAGATATTGCAATGGTGCTTATGTATAAATCTATGTTCACATAGTCTTAAGACCAAAAAAAAGTGTACATTTGAGAAACTCGCATTTTCCCTGAATGCGGGTACACGAAATAAGCAAGTTTTCTTTTTCATATTATTTTATGGAAAAAACATTATTTCAGTAAAATTAAGATGCAAAATATCTCACTTTACATTAGATTAGTAAACTGCAATATCTTTGGGGTTACACATAATTTCAAATTTCACACTGACTTTAAAATAACTATAAACTTTCTTTTACGTGTTTTTAAACTTCTTTTGATGTAGATTAGCAATTTCTCTCATTCCATTAGCTGAGTACGTAGTTGTGATTATTAATAGTTTATTGTTTTGATGTTGTGTGATGTTAGACTATATAGTACTTATAAAATAATTTACTTAATTTTTGTGCCATATATCTCGCCTATAATTAATTGCTGTGTATTAGCTTGTTTATGTACGCTTCTTATGTGTGTTGATGTATAGTTTGTTTATATTTTCTATGGATTCAAAGATTTCTTTTACATATCAAATTAAACGAAAAAACCTTTTCAATAAAAACATCCTTAATCCTTTTCTGGTTGTTAACACATGATCATTCAATATTTCGCATGTTTACTAAAAACTAGAGCTGTTTAAAATTGAAGTTTTTTCTCACAACATATCGTCGAATTAATACAGTATTTATATAAATAGCACAATATTTTTCAATTTTCTATGCATTATTCATACCATTTAATGCTGGTTTGCAATTATTTGTTAATAACTGCTGCTATAGAAAGTGATTTAGAGGACTTAAAATTACATTTCCGATTTTATAAAAATTAGAACTATCTTCAAAATGGTGATAATTTTGGAAAAGATGTAATCGGAATTACGATATAACGCAAAGTATACTCACGCATTACTGTTCGTACGAGAAATTTTGATTCTTTGCAAAAATAAGTATGCAAGAAAATAAGTAAGCAATAAAATGATATTAATTAAAATTAATGTTTTAAGCAGTTAAAAAAAATTAAGAATATCAGATATGGTTTAAGAATTATATTCAAGCTTTTTGAGATTCCCTCCAGTTTAAATTAAGCCGGAAACTTTTCTTAGTTGCTTTCCCTGCAATGAAAGGCAAGTTTTAAAAAACATCAATACAAAATGCATAGGTATATTTTTTTTAAATCTAATTTCGTAAAAAAATGGTAAAGTGGTGTTTAACAGAATTTTTCGATGTTATCACAAAATTTTAAACATTTTCGTTATTTTCCAATTCACCTTGCAGTTCACGTAAAAACTTAAAATTTGTATTAACTGTTATTTATTTTCCCTTAATCAAAATATACGGTATTTAAGACCATTCATTTGGTAATTTTTCCGTTTATATGATAAGAGATAACTGGAAATTCTGGTTTTCAAAATTATAGTTCTTATTACCACACATTTAGTAAAAAATACAAAACTGAAAAGCAAATTTAACCGAATAAATGGTATTTATGCCATGGATATCATGATAAAATTACCAAATTTTACTACATTTACCAAAATTTATCACACATTAAAAAAACATATTTTATTGTTAGGTTTATCAAAATCATTACCAAAGCACTTCGGTACAAACTACCGAGATTTTTAGTGTTCCCATCGAGGCAGAAACACGCTAAATTTTTACCATGTTCTGGTAGTTTTGACCACACTTTTTTGAAACAGTGTAGGAATTTAAACAACATTTCCTATTTCAGCGTAACATGAATTGAACATCGTAACAAACAGCGTAACAAACATATCTTTATTCTTTAGTCTCAATAAAGAAAATAAATTATTTTCTTGAAATTTGATTTGTTACATGTATATGCCTGAAGAACAAGGTATTCAGTTTTTTATTAAAGAAATAAAATAAGTACATATCGATAAAAACAATAACTAGTCATTTTCTGTTTGCTTTTTAAATACTTCTGAAACATAATTTACATTTTTAATTGAATCTTTTGAATAATCAAATGTATCCTTCATTTTAATAGTTGAGACATTACAGAAGAGAATTTTAGTGTAATTTTATAATGATATATTATATGACTAAATATAGGATATATAAAAGAATGTTTAAAAAATCATAAACCTAAAATATAAATAAATACAGTATACCCTCGATATCTCAAAGTTGAAAGGACGCTAAAAAATTTCTAGATAGCAAGTTCAGAATTAAATATGTGGTAAAAAGTTTAAAAAATATATTCTAAAATATTACTTTAAAAAGTAGAGTCATAAAACATAAGAATAACTGCTAATAAATATATATTTAATGATGGTTGACAAATAAATACAACAATTACAAATAAATACAATTATAAATACAAATAAATACAAGAAATACAATCTAAATACAACAATTTTAATTTTATTTTTAAAAATAAGACAAAAATAACTGTGCATTTAATAGAAAAGAATTGATTTACAAAGAACTTGCATTGTGATTTTTCCTCGAAAATTCTTTTTCTATTTCGAAAAAAATTCGATATAACAAGGTTTTAAGAAAGAACCCTTCGACTAGGATTCAAATTAACATTAGGTAGATATATAATGCCAAGGGGGAAAATATATTTTTTTGACTTAAGGTTTTCGAGATATCGAGAGTAGTATACATTTTTTTATAATAATTAATCTAAAATTAATCTTAGCTTTAAAATAAGCAATATAATTTCAACTTCGATGCCTTTTCTAAATTTTGAACAACATTTTCAATTTTGTAAATCAAGTTTGCTAAGGACCAGTAAAATGTACATGTTTTGTATTTTGAAGAAAGCTTGAAATAAATATTGTGTGAAAATAGTTTTATGTTCTTTTTTAAAAAATACCATTTTCATGTTTAACAAAAGTAAAGGTGGCTAATTGATGGTAATTAGTGCAAATTATTTATATATTACATATTTTAGGTATGATTGGTTTATTTTCTATTCATTTAGTAACAAAAAGTTTCTGACCATTTAAATATACTGTTTATAATAAATAACATTCCAGTTGTTCCAAACTGGCAGACAATTTAAGTATAATACGGTTTGCTGCTTTCCACCTAAGATATTTAGAAATTTATTCTCAACAAGTTTCAAAATTCTTTTTATCGTATCGTATGCTATAGGTCTCCCATCACGAATCAGCGTGTGCAAAAACAACAAGTTTCAAAATTCTTTTTATCGTATCGTATGCTCTAGGTCTCCCATCACGAATTAGCGTGTGCAAAAACAACAAGTTTCAAAATTCTTTTTATCGTATCGTATTCTATAGGTCTCATTATTAGAGTGTGCAAAAGAGTCAAGTGCTCCGGTAGAGTTTATTCCAAGGACTAAGGGGAATATGGCAAATAAAGGCAAAATGGAAGAGAATCGAGGGAAAGTGAATATAATATCGTTGTTTGACATTTTATTGCCGTCTTTTCGCATTCCACCTGATTTTTTTCTTTCTCCCAAATAATCATCTCCTTTTGATTCAGCTACTTTTGCATTTTTGTTTCACCGACTCAGAAAAAAATGCCATAAGAAATACGTTCATATTTGGCGCGCTTCAACTTTCCTCACCTATGAAAAAGTAAACTCTTCTGCTAAGCGTTCTCGCCACCCGTTAATTTATCGTGGTCCAGTAGTAACAAGCTTTTATTGCTAACTTAAACAAAACTATAAAACACTGTTTTCAAAGAAATAATTAGACATAAAAGCATTTTCTAAATACAAATGGACACGCATTTGAATTTTTTTATATCGATATGTATATTAAATATAATTTAACTATCGTATTATCAATGAAACAGTCAAGTTTGAAACAAAAGTGTTTGGTAGGATTATTAAATAAAAAATCCCTAAGCGTCACACCAAAAACATTTTAAGAAAACTCCTAAAAACAAAAACAATTTGTTAAATAAAATGGAACAAACTCATTCTTCTGCTCATTTGTTTCCAACAATGATAAAATCCCATCACCATTTAAAAATTATTTGCAGGAGCAGACAAAAATTTAATAATGCAATCTTTCCATGCCAGCGAATAGCTATTTAAAATGAAACAGAAAACATCGAATTGCGGATTTATGGCTGTACCGCAACTTCTAGAATTCTACCTTAACATATTCAAATTCAATTTTTCATCCAAACGACCATCAATTTCGAACACTCAGATGCATCCATAAAGCTTCAACGGAATACCGTTTTTGTAGGTATTTCCTTTTTAAGAAAGAATAATGACGTCAGTAGAAATTAGCATAATTCATCTTCTTTCCCCAAATGCACTCCCTTTCAGTTTAGCTTTTGCTTTCAGTTGTCAAAAACTTCATTTGTCAGAACAGAAAAGACGTTTTCTTGTATCTACTTCTTATTTTGATTAAGTACGTTAAGATTCCTGCACCAACGTTCCAATTTTTTTTCTTCTTGCGTTCCTAGTTTTTTTTTTCTTTCTTTTTAAGAAAGAAGCTTTCACTTTTATTAACTTCGCTAACCAAAAGAACTCTCGTTGAAATGCTAATATTTACCGTGTGGACAAAAAAAAAGTTTTTTTTTCTCTTTTATTAGGAAAACATTTTTTGTTCATTCTAAAAATTAAAATAAAGTATATTTAATAAAATTTTACTGCAGATGATTTATTAAAGCCAAAAAAAAACAATTGTTTTTACTATTTCTTTCCTTAAAAGCATAAATGAATAAGTAGATATTTTTTCAGAAAATTAATGAGATCACGCAAAAAAAATTACGAAAAGGAGAGAGTTGAATAAAGTCCAATAACCTACTAAGAAAAGTTACAATAAATTGCACGCGTTTAGTTTATTACTAACAACTGACAGGTTTTCATAACTAATATACATAATACTTTCTTAGGCATATTATCACTACATTTTATAATAGGATGAGTGTGATGCATAAATGAAATCATAATCAACAGCACTGATTTCCGATTAAAAAAGATAAATCAGATTTCATTGCTTTATTTTCTAATCGAATACCTGCAAGTGACGTCAACATAGGTAAATCTAGGAGCCTTAGGTAAATCGTGTCATTTGTCGATTCGGAAGCCAATCAGGTTCGACACACACGCGTGACGTCGCTTACAAGTATCCAACTAAATTTGATATAAATCATATGGTTAGGCATAATCACTTCATTCCACAGCATGAATGAAGTGAAGTGAACTACTTTTACCCAATTGGGTATAATATGAAAAAAGCACAACTACTTTCACTTACTAGGAATAACATTTACCTTTTAGTTTAATTAATAAACTGAGTTTTAAATATGCTTACTAAATTCATAAACTTCGGTAAAACAACAATATAAATTATTTCCAAAGGAACTAGACTAATACAATTCCAACCTGGCGAGTAGCGACTTATAAACAAGACACTTCGTTTGATGCTTTTACTTGTTGCTAGAAATCAGGTTCGCAGAAAATGCTGTTTACTAGTTAAATTTAGTAGGAATAACACGATCTGTGACGTAGGCTATAGTATACCCAATTCTTTACCTTGGTCTCTAATTTCCTACATGACATCCTAATTTCCTACAAGACTGGCATCTTGAGCGACTGTACATGTTCCTGTTCCACTGCCACACAATACTATTACTCATGATAGTTTCACCGTACACGTTCTTATTTTGTCCATGAATTTAGGGTACATTGCACTACAACAAGCACTTTACATTTGGCTGGAGACTCTATAGTTGTATCCATATCTACATGCTGACTTCTCACAACTGACAAGATCTACGTGCCGAAATTGACGACGATAAAGAGGCACTAAGCCACACATATACGCAAAGAATCGTCGGGTTTTTATCACGATTGTAGTTTTGCTTCAGATCGGTCCCATAAAAAATAGTAAATCAAGTATTTAAAAGTTAAAGACTTGAGTGAGGAACGAAAAAGTAGCAGAGAAACATTATTAAATTTCAACTATGGGTGAAATATAAACTTCAGCTGTCGGATTCAAACTCTGATACCGAAAATGCTTCATAAAGCACGACACATCAATTCGACTATGCGGTTGTGTGGGGCTACTTGGCCTAGTGGTTAAATCAACTAAAACTTTCTTTCTGATTAAATTACTTTTAATCCATACTTGAATTTAATCTGGTTGTTATTTTTGAATGACGTATTTTTAAAAGATTAGGTTTAAATAAAAAAAAATAAACCTTCATGTCCTTGAAACGACACTGATAATTTAGATATAATAATCAACCTTATCAACTAAATAAATTTTCGTTTTTAACCCTTTTGAATACTTTATGCGTCTTATCACGTCACAAAAGACAGCCATTCATCAAAACAAAAGAATCTGCCAGTTGTAATAGATCATATCATCAAAGTAAAACCTATTGTTGAAAATCGTTTTACTTCACAAAAGAAGACCAAGAGAAAACCTTATTATCTACAAACAATCTCTAACAGTGTCATTGTTGCTTAGCAACCAGGTGAGGAATAATCCTTATTAAGGATTACTAAGGGACATCCTTTGTCGATATAAACTTTAATTAGTGAGTAGTGCGGCTTATTCGAGCAAAGATTTTCTCTAAAGGTACAAAGGAAAAATTTTTAAACTTTTTTCTCAACCCTCGCTTTATTTCGTTACTTGGAAACAATGAATGATAGTACTTTCTGGCTTCTTAATTCTGAAAAACTGGTAAGTTTTGAAGAAAACGGGAAATTAAAAGAGTTAACGAACAGCTATATTTAATGCAGTTAAGAAGAGGCGAAAGAATTTTTTCGATTAAGTTCGAATTTTGGTGTGAGAAACTTGTTAATGATAACGAGCTTAATTAAATGGAATTAGATTTTAACATCGTATATTTTCTCGAAAGATATCTTTTTAATTTACGAATCATCAGAAGTTCAAAAAATTTCTTGTAAAGCAGTTATGACTGACATTTGACTTTCTTTTAAACTTTAGGCAGTATTCGTTGAAGCTTAATAAAAATAGTTTTAACATAAATTACACTGAAGAGCCAAAAAAATTGGTATACCTGCCTAATATCGTGTAGGGCCCCCGCGAGCACGCAGAAGTGCTGCAACACGGCGTGGCACGGATTCGATCAATGCGTGAAGTAGTGCTGGAGATAATTGACACCATGAATCTTGCAGGGCTGTCCATAAACCAGTGGGAGTAAGAGGGAATGGGGATATCGCCGAACATCACGTTGCAAGGCATCCCAAATATGTTCAATAATGTTCATGTCTGGGGATTTTGGTGGCCATCGACACTCTTCCGAATTTAGACACTTCCTCTGGCCACCAAAATCCCCAGACATGAACATATCTCTTCAGTGTCTAACTTAATGTAAAAAAAAACTAATGTGTTATGAAATCAATTAATGAACTCATTCACACTACCTAACTATTTGAAGTTTAGGTTGATTTTTATGATTTTTTTTATTACTACTTTTCGTTTATTTGTTTACAACAGTTAAAAGTTATATGATTTATATAATTAGATAACGCTTTCGGCCTTATTGAGTTCACACGTCCTAAAAGTAGGATTTCATTCCTGTCAGGCATTCCCAGGCTTTTTTTAGCATGCCAAGGTTAATTTTAACTACTTTTCACAGCTAAATTTTAATTATGCAAAAGTCGGATCAAAAAAGTTAAAAAGGGGGGGGAAATAAAGACTTCGCTTTAAATTCAAGATAAATAGTGCATGATAACTTTGTATTTCTTCGATTATTCCTTAAAGGTTTAAAGCAATAAAACTAAGGAGTTAATTATTTTCAGGAGTAATTTATAATTATGAGTTGGCCTGTTTGCAAATTCCTTTTGAAGTTTATTTTTTCTAAATTGACCTGATTTTTTCTTAAAACCCTGAAAGACACCCTGGTCTATTCTGTAACTGCTAGATAGGGCTTTTCTGAACTTTACAACAAAACATCTATTCTTTAAAAAAATCTGCAATCCATGAGAGAGCCTTGTCATTGATGAAAATTATCATGACGTTTAATGATAAGATTTTTCCAAACTCTAAAACTTTTTCTACTATTATTAAACAAAATAAAAATAATTATTCAAGATTATTTTTTGCATAGATAAACTAGTTTTTCAATTCATGTAAGAAAATTTCGATGTATGGCGAAATGCGCAAAAAGTGAAATTAATATTAAGGGGTCAAAATTTTTGACCGCTCTTCTGATCAAACTATTGGGACCATATTTCCCAGACTGCGGAATCCCCTTCCTAGTATTTTCAGGGGCAGGTATCCAAACTCATCTAATAAAGGTATGTTAATTCAGGGAAAATACTGGGCTTTTGAGCCCAGTTTTTTATTGTCTGCACCCTTTATTTAGTATTGAAGACACCCCTGGAACCATCAAGGTATAGTCTTAGTACATAGAAATTCGATCACTAGATAAAAAATAATATTTAGAGTGTTTCATTTTATTTATTTATTTATTGCACACCGTGCACCACTAAATTTTGGTGCATTGCTCTACAGCAGTGTTTCCCAAACTTATGACTTTTGTGTACCCTTTCTAAATTTTTCGTAACGCTGTGTACCACTAATTAAAAATTGAATGTATTTTTCACTATAAAAAAAATTGCAGAAAAGTTAAAAATCACAACTGGCTGTTGACACCACTAATTATTAATTGCTAACTTTGCAAAAAAATAGCCAATTAAAAGAATATGTAATCGTAAATTTTCATGGCTAGCTTTGTTTTTAAATAAAAAAAATTTAAATTTTCGTTTGTTGCAAGATATTTCGCAAAAGAACTCGTACCCTCTCTAAACTGTTCCCGTACCCCTGGGGGTACGCGTACCACACTTTGGGAAACACTGCTCTACAGCAACATTTTTAACAAATATTTTAAGGTATCCCTCTTAATTTTATAACTTATATTAATTATAATTTGTTTGTTTTTTAAGTATTCTCATCTCTAAAACAAGTAAATATTAATTCAGATTCTCTTCTTTCTTCTTTCTATTCTTTTGCACCACAATATAATAACAAGATAAATTCGATTGTCTTCACAGTTTTACCATAACTTCTATTTTAAGTTATATCCCACAAATCTCCTTAATTGACTACGACACGGTGGGTTACTCAGAATATATTTTATGTAAGTTCAGAATATTAATACAGATGGACAGATGACACAAATTTTAAATTAAAGTCATTTATCAAAATACAGTTCATCTTTGTGGAACGCTCTAGAACTAGACCTTCTGGAGAAATTAAGAGAAGGTTGGCGGAAAACTTGTCACCTGAATGGGAAATTTTAAAGGAATAGTAGTTTCTGTTTATTAGTGTGTGAAAGAATTCTGAAAAGTGAGTTTGAAGAATCTTGTAAAAGCTTTCAGACTCATTTATAAATATTTTTGAAGCACTTACTGCATTATTCAACAGCCGTAAGAAGTTTGTAAAAGTCAAGTCAATGGACTGTTGTAGGAAAGGTGCAATTTTGCTTGTAATTGGTCGAATGTAAAATACTTTTACTAAATAAAGGGGCAAAATTATAAACTGCTGAGTTCTCAAATTTATTCAATTAAAATAAAAATTTATAACTTATATGTTTTAGAATTTTTTATCTTAAGATAAAGAAGAGGAAATTATAACTGAGGAAAATAAATTATAAATTTAAATTAAGATAATATGAATATTGTTATTGTTGTTAATTTACTTCGCACTAGAGCTGCACAATGGGCTATTGGCGACTGTCTGGGAAACATTCCGGAGGATGATCCGAAGACATGCCATCACAATTTTGATCCTCTGCGGAGGGGGTGGCACCCCCGCTTCGGTAGCCCGACGACCTGCGCGCGAAGTCGAGCACTTTACGGTAACACAGTTTAACGAGGACCAATACCGCACACCCTCGGTCCCTACGCAGACTGATCCAAGTGGTCACCCACCCGCACACTGACCGCAGCCAGTGATGCTTGACTTCGGTGATCTGTTGGGAACCGTGTCTTAACGATCAGTCCACTACGAGACAGATAATATGAATAATAAGATAGGAACATATACATACGAACGAATACATATGCAAACAAAAACAAATCTGTTAAAATTGCCGTAGTATATGGTAAAGACATTTCTAATAAGAAAAGAAACATAACTCTGCTTAACAAAACCAAAATATATGGTATTTAAACCATTGATTTGATAATTTTTCCATTCGTATGGTAACGGTTTTCCGGAAGCTCTGATTTTCAAAATTATAGTTTTCATTACTACACATTTAGTAAAAAGTATAAAACGGGTAAGTAAGCTTAACCGAACAAATGGTTTTTATACCATGCTTCTATGTATCATAATAAAATCACCAAAATAACAATAAAACCATATTTTATTGTTAATTTTACTAAAATCATAACCGAAACGCTTCATAAAAATTACTGAACTTTTTGGAACTCTGATAGAGTCAGAGGCATGGTAAATTTTTTTATATTCTGGTAGTTTAGAAGTAATTAATAATATTTGATAATAAGACAGTCCTAACCACTGTAAAGACTTAATTATTATATAAATTTTAAACATAATAAATAATTAAGAATATCCGCTCATTAAAATTCGTAATTCAATCAAAATATTGTTAGGAAAAGTTCCTTAATTCAAGGCGAAACAATAAACATTGTCTAGAAACATAATTACAGTTCACAATTTAATCGTTAAGAGCTTTATTATAAGCTGAAAAATTTCTAGGGAATTTATCTATTACAACTCCAATTATAACTAATAATGATCATAAAACTTTTCAAAGTAAAACCAGAGAATTAAAAGTCCATATCCAAACGAAATAATAATTCATCATAACTATTACTTTCCAAGCATTATTCAGAAATATTTTATACTTAAATTGCTCGATAGTATCGTATAATATAATTATAATGCATGTTTGAATTTTCCGTTTTATAGTAGTTTACAATTTCGAATTATAAAGATCAGAAATACTTTTATGTTTTCTTCATTTCTATGTATTTTGAATTAATCTAAGAATATTTTATAAGATCTGTATGTTAATAATTGTGTTTATTAAGTATAATAGATACTGAAACTTAATCTTTGTGACGTTATGTGAAGTAAATTAAATGCAGTTATTCTTTCTCGCAAACGTCCAATTAAAATAATAACGATTTATAATCACGATGTAAAAATGATATTATTTGTGAATAGCACTTGCAATGTTTCAATAAATACATTGTAAATATAAACTTGTATAATCCTTAATTATAATCAAATATGGTATGAGATATTTCTCTAGAAAATTACTAGAAGAAGTTTTTAATCAACTTTTAAAAAAAATTAAATAATTTAGAAACCAATTAAAATTTGTAAATTTTACAATCTTAAATTCCCATTCAACTATTTTATTCATATCTGACAAAAGTCGAAAAAAGAAGATGATACAACCGCAAAACTGAATTTCAAACTAAGGCATTTTAATTGTGCGTTTATTGAGCTTTTGATTTCAATAGTGGATTTGAAACTGCCAATCAAATTATTTTTTTTTAATTAATTTTAGTGAGTCGTACTTCACAGAATCATAAAGCATAAGCAAAGATCCAAAATTCTAAAGATGTTCCAAATGCCTTGCAAAATTTGAAATTTGCGTGATTGGCACAATAGTCTTTTTACAGAATAAAAAACATTCGGACATCTGTCAATTTTAAATTTCAAAAAAATTAGTGCCATACGAAGAACGCGTTTTTAATGCTAAGCAATATTTTAAGCAATTAAGCATTGAGATCTCCTGTGTAATTTCTCGCTTTGGTAATTAGCCACTCAGATCACGTCATTAAACACCGTAGAATTTTTAATAAAAAATAATGTTAAAATTAGGAGGCGAACAAGCTAAATTCACTTGCACTTTGAAGAAAGAACATTGATCGCTGTATCGCCAAAATTCAGCTACATGCATGCAAAATGGTCACTGAAAAATTTCGTTAACATGCACTAACAAAACCACGGAGGTCATTAACACATTTTACTCTACTACATTATGTCATCATATAATTCATAGGTGCCTCTATTCTAACTTAAAAAAAGATGGGGGGAAAAGATAAATTACATTTTATTAACATTCAATGCAGTCACTAACATTGTTATCAATGTGTATGTTCATTCGATGCAATTGAACAGTAACTTGCTTGGTGTGATGTTATGAAACGGGTAAAATGCCTTTGGCAAATCCTGTTTTATTAATTCGAATAGAATGATCTACAGCCTTAAGAATCTACAATATTTTTTAAACAAATGGTAACAAGTTGTTTCTTTATGCGATGAATCAAGTTAAAATCTCTTACTGAGGCTGGAGGGTATAGTTGACACTCTTACTTTTCCCAACCCTATGCATCTTTTTTATTCCACATCGACACTAGAACGATCTGTTTGGAGCATGTTTTCAATATTTTGTGTTCTCTTGGAGATTTACAACCATCATATTGCCTTTATTTTACATGGAAAAATACAAAATTTGAGGAAAATCGGTCGAATAGTTCCTGAGAAATTGAATTTCAAAAAAGTCTGACTTTTGAAATTCAATTTCTCAGGGACTATTCGAGCGATTTTCTCTAGATTTTGCACTTCGCAATGTAAAATTGCGTTCTTTAAAATTATGCAAAACTTGTATACCTTACAAATGAAATAAAAATACCTAACAAATAATAAAAATAAATATTTACTAAAAGTTGTTTTTGCATGAAACTATCTTCGGAAATGAAATTGTGCATGAAATTATCTGATAAATTTTTTCAACTCACTTAAAATGCTCTTGAAGCATGGAGAAATAAGTAAAAAATAAAATTAACACTAAGAGGTCCAAATTTTGGAGCGATCTCTTAACTAAACTATTGGGACCATATTTCTCAGATTACGGCTACCTCCCATATTTTGGAGATCAGAAATCCGAATCCATCGGAAAAAAATGGTATTTTTATTCAGAGAAAGTGCGTTTTTGAGTCTGATTTCGTAGCTTAAAACATCGTCTGGATTTATTAATTAGCATATTTCAGGTTACCCTTTTGAGCCATTAAGATTGAATCCTAGAACATGAAAATTTAATCATCAAAAGATAATCAGGATTGTCCATTTTTTTGCCCATGTGCAATCCACGGCTCATTCAATATTCAATCTTTATCCAAATGTGTTGTTCCTGTTTGAAAAACAACGTGACAAAAATATATTAGACAGTCAGCTAATATAAAACTTTGCTCTTGTCAGTGCGCATGCGTGTGATGCTGAAATTCAGAGTCCATTTGAACTAAGGTAAAATATGTACGTTTCTAACGCTTGGTAAAAGGGAGATCACTCGCTTTCATTGCATGGTATCTCTGCTACTACTATTAAAATTCTAACACTCTTACTAATATCCAACACACAATCGGCAATTAAAATTTAACGATCTGTAATTAAATGTTAGCTTTGAAAATTACTTTCATCAGTTTTATGACTACGATTCGTAACTCATAAAAAAGAAAACTACCATTTATAATATAAATAATTTATTCAATAGATTTCATTCTAATTCATTCATGCACGGCGTTTCGTTTAAAATCTTAAAATTTCCTATAAAAGTAGTTGCAAGCGACTAAGTTCTGTAAATTAAGGGAACAAACGGACTGAAATATTTATCAAACGATTTCAATCCGTCTCCATAGAACATCCAGTCCCTTGAAATCGAATGAGCATATATGCAAATTGTGACTCCCAAAGTCAAGCATAGAAGATCGTATGCATGTTGCTAAACCATCAGAGATGATTATGCAACAAAACACATTAAGAACTTCAACTACTTTACCTTCCCTCTTTGAGGAGAAACAATTTGCGGATCAGTTAATCTTAAAAGGCTTGAATCTCATTAAAACATAGACGCGGGACGCACCTTCGCCACTTAAGTGTGGGATCGTCGCAACCTGTTTCAAAACAGAAAACTCCTCTTCGGGTGCATTTTGTATCATTCTTTGCTTGAACTCTCTTAAAATTTCGGGGGGGAAAGAGAGTTGCACTGGAGAATTATGAGTTTTATGGGAAAATTTGTCAGCGTTTTTAATTTCCTCTCAGGATTTTGTGGACTTAATTAAGGTAAATGCGTCAAAAACGCGCTTTTCACTAGGGCACGTTTTAACAAGCTATAAAACGTTATCTTTGAGAAGGAAATGACCCGATGCTGGTTCTAGAGCAGGAAGTTGTTAAGCAGAAAAGAGTTTAGGACTATATGACCTAAAAGTATAACATATTTTATCAATATTTTTCGAAGAACTGAAGTTTAAAAATGAATATTTTTTTTTCAATAAAATATGTGACAGACATTTTCCTTAATTTATAAATTCATTCTTAAGGGATAAAAACTAGCACTATTTCTGTCATAATTCAGAAACCCAGCTTTAGATTTTGTAGAATAACACCTCATACTTGAAAATAAAAAACCTTTTTCAATTAAGTATCACAAAATTTAGACAACCTTTTCTTAATTTATAAACTCGTACTCATTTAAAATGAATAAATTAATTCCCCTTCTTAAAGAAGAGGCAAAATTTTTGAACTAGAATTGATCACACCTTTGAGTCATGTACACTGAAGAGCCAATGTATTCAATAATGTTCATGTCTCGGGACTTTGGTGCCCAGCGGAAGTGTCTGAATTCAGAAGAGTGCCGCTGGCCACCAAAATCCCCAGACATGAACATTATTGAACATATTTGGGGTGCCTTGCAACGTGATGTTTAGAAGATTTCCCACCCCCTCTTACTCCCACTGGTTTATGGACAGCCCTGCAGGATTCATGGTGTCAATTATCTCCAGCACTACTTCACACATTGATCGAATCCATGCCACGTCGTGTTGCTGCACTTCTGCGTGCTCGCTGGGGCCCTACACAATATTAGGCAGGTATACCAGTTTTTTTTGCTCTTCAGTGTATATGCTCTGCGTTAATAACACATTAAATCAGCCTGCTATTTTTCCAATTTCTTAAGGGACGAATGTAATTCAATTTAAACTATTTTAATTCATTCGCTCAATTTTTGTTTCAATAAACGTTCTTTATTTTAGACCCAATCTAGCCACTAATTCAAAACTAAGGAAAGTTTTTTAATGAAAATTTCAAGTCACATGTGCGTGGTCAAGAAACTACCTAGTCGATGATTGCACTATTTAAAATCTTACATTTTCAATACTAATTTTGTAAATAAAAGCTACCAGTGTAATAAGTACATAAATGCACCGTTATGAATCTTATGAATTAGTGGTAATAGTTGTAATGCGTAAAACCCTTGGAATATAAAATACTTTTTTAAATAATAAATCAGCATAATACAATTTCACCTTAATAAATTTCATGCGAATGTATAAGTTCATCTTATTTCATTTGGCTTTTTTGTTTCGAGAAGCAACTTAATTATTGCATTTAGAGTTCAATTTAAGGTAATTAAATCTTGAATATCCGTTCTATAATCTATGCATTATATACGTATTAGAAATATCAGAGTTTTCAAAGTAAACTAAGTTACCAACTTTTCAGTTACATAATACGTAGTATTGTTGAATTTTTGAAATACACGATATTAAGAAACTTAAACTACAAACCCTTACTTACCCTAAAAATGAGAACCTCCAATTTTTTTTTATTTATAATACATTTAACGTTTAATTTTTATCATAAGATATTTACGACGTCAAGTTCAGATAAAATCTAGTGATAACATAGCGTAAATATTAAAGATTTCAGATATATGATGAGATTTAAATTTTGTAAATATCAGATTTTAATTGCGAAGTATCAGAGTTATATTAACAACGAAAGTTATTATAAAGCACTAAGTTTCTTTACAAAAACCATTTTTCCTTAATGAGATTTAAAACTTGCTTAAAGAATATTACGATTTATACATTAATAGAAAAAAATTCAGAATTTTAAGCGGCCATCTCCCTTGGGATTTTTGTCTTTAATTATTGCACACATTCAGGTTTTCACATGTGCTTCTAATACAATTTCAGTCTAATATCTTTTTAACTTCTTATAACTTCGTATATTTCCTATTACGATTTTCTAACATCTAGTTTAATTGCTTTAAGCATAATTGCTCGAGTATAATGTTTAAGATATTTGCTAAACTATAGTGATATTGAATTATAGTGATTTGGTAGATTACTAAAATGCCAAACTGAAGTCAGTAAAAAGGCCAAGTGGTACTGTCACAAGGGTGACCAAGCTGGTCGACAAAAGCGGCTACTTTAAAATGCTTTTAAATCAAATTTTGTCCAAGCCAGCTTCAAGTTAATATCAAACTAAGCACATTTTTCAGTTTAAAATTTACAAACTCCAAACATTTTACATATGAAAGTTATAAACAATGTTATACTATTCATTTTAAGCAGATTAGTTACTAAATCTGTTTTATTGGATAAATGGCTGTCTAGAAAATTAAAAACTTCCCTTTCAGTGATTTTACATAATACTATTTGAATGATAACAGTTAATGCAGGTGACCTATGATTAGTATCCGTTGAATACTTTAATCCATCTAGAAATCGGATTATGCAATTTGATGCAGTTTTCAAACTATCTTCGAGATTAGAAACAGCATCCATGGCTAATCAGTTAAAGTCTATCTAAATTCTAAAAAGAAAAATTTCATTTATTGGATGAACAAAATTAGGTTTCATTCTTACAATTAGAAATAAATTAATTTGCTCAAAGCAAATATGAACGATGTTTACATTAAATTTTCTCTTCGAAGCTCCGTCCTGTTAAATAAAACTTTGGCGAATGAGATTTTTATGAATTTAGTATGTTATAGTTGTGACAGTTCAGTTTTAGCTAACAATATGCTTATTATCGAAATTGGGTAATGTCTTTTGTCGACAAAATGCAGAGGCCTTCCTAATTAATGGACAGGTAGAGAAAGTTTCAAGTTTTCAAAAAAAATCTGTTTAAAATAACTTGCAGTTTAAAAAGTATCATTGTATTAAAAACTGAATAAGTCTCATATTTAAAAGTGAGATAAATTTTGAGATAAAGTTTATCAAGATGTAGAAAATTAAATCAGACCAACATTTATCGATGCAATGCTTAGCATTTTGTCAATGAAAAAAAAAGCTTACTAGACGAAGAAACTTCGTCTCAAAAGTATATTGAAAATTGTTTCTATTTGTAATGCTATGGCAAGCTTCGCTGTACCAAAAAAAAAGTATTTCTAACGTCCTCTCAACCCAGTAAGAATGGTGTCAAATCAACATTTTCGCTGCATTTCTGAAAAAAACTAGTCTGTCAAAACTTACAGTTCTCTGTTGAATTCAGAAATTTCAGTCTTTATAGTTGCATAATAAATCTAACATTAACATCCTCAAGAGCTAACTAAATTAACGATTATTCCCAGATTAACACAAGTAAACTCACAGGCGTAATTAATTGACGCAAGTTATCTACAGGAAGTACAATTTATCGCAATCATTTCGTTCGTATACATACAAATTTCAATACTAAAACAAAGAATTAATTTTTAACAATTTGTAAATTGATAAAATAAATGAATAAAGGGAAATAAAATGCAGAATAGTCGTAAAATTTTCTTGTATTGAACAAGTTTAACTATTTTTTGTCACTTCATGAGTTATAAACAAATCGAAGATTATTTTCAATGAAACATTTTAAAGAAACCATGAAAAATAAATACCTCTTAATGACTACAGATTAGGAACTTCTGGTCTCTGGACAGGTTGCAAAGTTAACCAGTCATCATGAAGGGGTTTCAGCTCTAAGTTCGCCGAAATCAGGCAAGCGTTTTAAATTTTTACATTGTAATTAAATTGAATTAGATGATCAATTTCATGCCGGCGAATGGTCGGGTTTAATTAAAGTTAACGCTGCCTCTGACAACAAAATGCTCTTAAAAATAATTGTAATGACATATCTTCGGATCATCCTCAGGGATGTTTCCCAGACCGTCACCAATAGCCCATTGTGCAGCTATAGTGTGACGTAAATGAACTACAACAACTCTTAAAAATAAATATATGTAAATTAGGTTTATAAGGTGGAAAATGACAAATCTGACACTTCAAACAAGCATCCAGAGAAGTCTCAGAACTTACAAAACTTTTAAAGTTACATATTGTCTTTTGCATCTAATTAGTTGGTGTAGCAGTAGTAAGTCATCAATCATTTTCTTGAACTCTCACAATCCTCTGATTGACCTTAAAATCAACATTCCAATTATGCTATTCACTCGTAAGTATTTAAATTCTTTTAAAGGCATGGACCTGCGATCTTCTCTATTTTACTCTCTATAACATTAACCTCAAATTGGCTATACTGAAGTCCTTTGATGTATTTTAATAAGCTGTTAATGTTTGAGAACTTTGTTTAAGATATAAGGATAAGAAAACAAATTTAATTGAGACAGCGAAAAAGAAAATCACAGACTAGTACTCCCTAAGTCATTGAAGTACTTCAGTGTTTACTACACGCTTAAAAAAACTATCAAACTTTATGGTTGCAGTAAGCTTGCAAAACCGTAGACGTCGTTAACTAATCCTCAATCATCGCAGTAGTAGTAGATTCGTGCAGTGCCGAAAGATTTCGGTCTCGGGTTACGACAAAGAAAGTCGTATATTCGAGCCTCAGAGTCTTCCGAGATAATTCAAAAGACCTCAGTGTTCTCAAACGAATATCGATTAACCACTTAAATGAAGGATTAACTTCAGCAACTGAAATAAGATAACTTATTTTACTGAATAAAAAATTAATAAATACGCAACATTTAAACGCGAAACATTAATATTAAAAAATACTTCAGTGACTTCGAAACTCGAACCTACCACACATCGAATTTTAGTTATCAGAACAGTTAGCTTCGATTGCATGCAAAAGTTTTCAGAGTTTAATTACCGTTGCGGGAGAGAGGTTGTGTTTTCGTATTTACCATCCTATGCATGGTAGCAGAATTTACTGAGTCAATCTGCAGCTCAATCTTCATAAATTCAAAGATATTTGCGATACTGACCCAGTCAGAGACTATTACTGTAAAAAATAGATTTAATCTAGCATGTGTGGGGCAAAATTACATATATAAGGTAGATAAATGTTATAACCAAAAAACTGTTAAAAATTTGTGATTAAATTTAAAATTTCTATACAATTTTAAGTGAATAGAATTACTATAACTCGTGCATAGCTAATAACCTTAAATGAATAGAATAGAATAAGCAATTAGAATTTTCAAAATTAAGAATTTATTCTGACTATTATTTAATCTAAAATAAGTCCCGCAGTGGACTGATCGTTAAAACACGGTTCCCAGAAGATCACCGAAGTCAAGCATCACTGGCTGCGGTCAGTGTGCTGGTCGGTAACCACTTGGATCAGTCTGCGTAGGGACCGAGAGTGTGCGGTATTGGTTCTCGTTAAACTGTTCTACCGTAAAGTGCTCGACTTCGCTAGCAGGTTGGGCTACCGAAGCGGGGGTGCCATCCCCTCTGCAAAGGATCAAAATTGCGGTGGCTTGTCTTCGGATCATGCTTAGGGATGTTTCCCAGACCGTTGACAATAGCCCATTGCACAGCTCTAGTGCGACGTAAATGAGCTGCAACAACAACTAATCTGAAATAAAAAAATAATCTTCAGATGCCGTGATAATTTTTTTTTTAAATTAGAGTTGAAGAAGAATAATCTACAGTTGTCCCATTAGTCTGAGACACCAGCTGGTGTGCTAGAGGATTTCTACTACTTAAAAATGGGCTATGATGGTTTTGTTTAAATTTACGATGACGTCACGGCCGATTTTCTGACATTTGCTATTTGATTCTATACTTGTCCACATTATGTGATGGATGTTAAAGTACATTGGCTAGTTAAGCAGGCGCCCCCCCCCCCAGATTCGAATCTTAGCACTGACGGTGTAGTCTTTTACTCATACTTCTATATCTTCCCGTCGTAAATTTTTAGGATATATATTGTACATATCGTAAAGATCGCCTACATATCGTAAAGATACCTAATATCTAAAATAAAAGCGAGACACATATGCAGTTTTTTCAAATCTTACTAACGGGAACGTACGGAAATCCAATGTAAAAGTGCGTAATCTCCCTATTAATTTCAGGCATCACGAAAACAGAGGCACCAACAATTCGATTTATTCGTAATTATTACAATTTCCTCTTCGAGATTACGATTCTACGTATAGTAATAAAAATTATGATAAAACTTTGAAATAATAATGCGTAACTCTTCGTAGTAAAAAATTCCATTATTATTATAATAGTACGTTTAAAATAAATTTTTTCCCATTAACTACCAAGAGTTAAGAAATTTTATTGCTCACAACTAATCTATGATACTTTTTTTCCACTCCTTAAACAATTCTAAAAACAAGAAAAAAAGCTGAAGTGATTTGATACAAACAAGAAATAAAAAAAGGCACAAAAATATAATCCTTCTTCCTTTCAACAAGCAAAAGCACATAAATATAAAATGCTAAGAGAAAAAAACTTTTAAAGGTTTAAATACAGGATAATAAAAAGGTAATAAGGGCAGATTCTAATTTAACAAAGGCTAGAACATTAATATCAAGTAATCAATTTAGTTTAATCATTTTACCTTTTATTTTAAGTGTACAGTCCCTTCATTTTAAGTGTTACTTTTTACTTAATAGTAAATCCATGAATAATTTTCTTAATATTTTGTATCTATATAGAAAAGTAGTATGCACACTCTTAAAATTATGATATTTTGAATTTTGTAACGATAACTGTATATATTTCTGTGTTATTGTACTTTCGATTACTCATAACTAGTTTGGAAAATTGGCACCTCTGCGTAAGAGACATAACTGTGGAATAGCTCAGTTTAGATTTTACTATTATAAAGGCTTTTTATACATTCGATTTACTCAATACATGCCAGTATCTAAATCTTTCAAAATGATAAATTAAATAAATAGGAAAATCTTTCCTATTATTTGCATTCTTTGGAAAGCTCTGAAATCTGTATAATTTTTAGCCAAAATGTAGATAAGAGTTAGCTGAATTAATTTATATTGTTAAAAAAATTTCATTATTAACTATTAACTACATAACATTGTTCACTATTAACTACATTGTAGTTATCCAGTATTGTAGTTATCCAGGCATATGAGACAGCAAAGTTCTCGATATTAGGTATTGCTAAAATCATTGCCAAAGTTTGCTTCCATAATTCACAGTATTTAAATCTCCCATTTCATCTAAAACAAACGATTTGCATAGATTTGGAATACATTTTAATTCTCAAACTGACAAATTAGTTGGCTAAAATGATTGGAATGAGAATTAATTTAATTACTTTATATGCTGATTCGTATAAATTTACCACTTAATAAGTTTATACCTAATCAAAATTAATTTATTTATTTAATATGCATTCGATTTGCCATATATCAACAGCAATGACGGTGATAGATGATGTTATAAATGGAAGCATAAAAGTGATGTTTGTGATACTGTTTCAATTAAATATTTCAACGAATATATTTCCTTTAAAATATATTTTTCCCTTTGAATACGCTATTGATTTACTCTGTTTGCATCAAATAGTTTTCTTTTTATTACGAAATATGATCTTTTCATAATTCAGATATTACTTTAATAATATTTGATTTCATTCAATGTTTAGTTATTTTCTATGTATGAAAAACTGCCGCTTTTATCTAAACTAGAATATATTTAAGGGTTCGATACTTGCAAGCATGTTCTCTTAAAGACATTTAATTCAGTAATACTACATGTGTGTTCTCTCATTCGTTTCTCAGTATAAATGTTTGTCAAGACAAGCAGACAAACATAAGACTGATTTGGGCAATCAAAGCATTTAAATTATATGAAAATAGCTTCGAAACTTGCAATTGTAATTGTCTAAAAGTTTAGATTCTTTTAATACAACTGATATTCAAAGAATTTAATCTAACTTTAAATATATTTTCTTAAATATATTTTCTTTATAAAAAAAAGTTTTCAAACTCAATCAATTAATAATTCATTAAAATATGTAACATTAACTTAAAATGTAGTAATTTAAGTTCAATAAATTATATAATTTCAATAAATAACATTCCAATGTATAACATATAAAACTAAGTTTTAAATTATTGTCTCAATTTTTAACTAGCTGAACATCTTTTCTTCGTGCGAGATTAATAAAAAAAATAATCAATAAATCTGTACTGAACAATACTACGAAATCATGCACAAAACTGAAAGGCATATACTAACACAAGTAATAGAACTAAAATAATGAAACTTAAATAATTTAAATTATTTATTTTTTATCATTATTGGTAGCCCTTCTAGTTCTTTACTTTACACTGTTAGAAATTTCTCGGAAAAAATGGTTAAGCAACAATTTAGTGAATGGTTAATTTACTGTGCTTAATCAAAACAGTCAAATAACCATAAATAAAATGGTAATCAAACTGTTAAGTTTGAGAAAAACTGCCTATAAACTGCTTTCACTTAATACGGTTAAACAACCAGAATCTTATCTCACCAACTAGAACCACCTAACGAAGCTACTTAATTCTTTGCAAAAGTACATATCATAGCCGAGCGGGCTTATCTGTCATTCTCATGACCGGCAGAACTGGAGTTCGAGTCCTAGTGGTGACACCACAATATTTCCTCCATTCCCTTCAACACATGAAGAATTTCCAGTGTGCGGCACTCTCTAGTGCCTATTACTTTACGGAATGTCGAGCTCCTATGCCTAGTTAAATAATTAATTATTTTTTACTTTTATGAAAAATGCTAGTTGTAAATGGTTAAAAAACTGTATAGTTTTTGTATTCATGGTTTTATAACTGTACTTTTTGTAAATGTTTTCAAAACCATAAAGGAAAAAAATGGTCTTTACCGTAACTTTTACGGTTAATAGGCTGGACAGACAGCTGCCAGTTATTTTACCATAATTTTAAAATGAAAATTTTAACAGTGCATTAAACTAAACAAACACGCTTCATTTAATTCATTCAATCAGGATAAAGATCACTATATTCGGTATCCCTTGGCATGATTACGGCCAACTCCTGGAAGTCGAAACTTACCTATAGTAATTTTCTCCGGTTCTTATCCCTTTTGAATGGCAGTAAGACACCCATTTCCACAGCATCTGTACTGAAACTGTTCAGTTTTGTGTATGCTAATTGTGTTGTGCTTTGTGTATGCTAATTGTGTTGTGTTTTGTGTATGCTAATTGTGTTGCGTTTTGTGTGTGCTAATTATGTGTGTTATTTTAGCTTTGTTTATTTATTTTTTAATACATCTTTCAGTTTTCTGCATGGAATAAGTATTTTACGAACTCTTTTACTAATTAGTACTCAAATACTACTGATTATTTACACAAAACTCAACAAAGTCTGAGAATGTTGACTCTTTGTTTGAAATTAAAAGAAAACACCAAGTTTAAAGGACAAAGAATCTTTATTGAAAACTTTACAAGAAATGCTCAAAGGATCATCAATCAACTGCAATTTAGGCTTCCCATCAGCAAAATAGTGAATCACACAGATGTTAAAAGATTCCTGAAATTTCATAGTTTACAACGCTAGTTCTGGTAACAATCTAGTCAAATTTTTCTTATGCCGTTTCGTAAACGACGCTTCTTAGGTGTCTCTGGAAGAAGAAGAAAGTCTTGACTGAACAAATCAGGAGATCTTAAAGACCAATAATCAAGCTCCCCTCAGCTAATAAATTTTTTTCAGAAAGGCAATATCTGAGTAGTTTCACATATCTTGTGATATACAGGGTGTTCTAAAAAGAACTTCCAGTTTCAATGATGTATGTCAGGAGTTAAATTTAGACTATTTACAACAAATCATACATTAAATTGAAGGTACTCAAATCTAGTTCAAACTGTATAATACACTGTTCTAACCACACTTTGGCTACCATGTCCAGAATAATGGAATAACAAAAGCAGATGTTTTAGATTCTTCAGGAACAAAAAATATTTCTAAACGTTATGTAAGTTAATTGAAGTTACAGATTCACTCCCAGTTCCTGATCATAAGGCATAAAACGCTTTAATTTAAATTTCTGGCGTATAAGCAACTAATGATGTGCAGATTCAATACTCAGAAAAAATTGGGTAGTTTTTTTTCTTTGTAAGTAGTTGAATTGTTAAAGTCTACCATTAAAATTAGAATATTCTTTTAGGAACACAGTGTATTCACCTTCTCGCTACTCGCTCATTGCTTTTAAATCCCACATTAAATGGAGAAAGATTTTGTTTCTACAATTTTGTTTGACAAATTTTTTGTTTGACCATACATAGTGAACTTTGACTGAAATTTTCTTTTTCTACATTTAAAAACAGGATAAATACAGGGATTTATTTTTCTTGTTTTTTATCAAATATTTGATATCGAACATGAAATAAATCAAACATATGACCTTAGATTTTTCCAAATGAATCATAAAACGTGATTTATTTTGGTATTGTGTAAAACTTAAAAGCATGCAATGTTTTAGTTGCTCTTTAAAAAAATTATAAAAAAACTCCACACCAAATAAAAAACATAACATTTAGTTGAATAAAATGCATTATTAATTTTTTTTGTGTCAAAATATTGGCTTCTGTTTTTCCTTAAAGTGGAATGAGACGTTGTTCGTTGATTACTCAGTTAAAATCCATTGCGTGGAAATCAATACATTAAATAACACTAAATAAATAAATTTTCAAAAAGATTCAGTCGTACTTAAAACATTAAATTATTACCCTGTTATTTTAAAGTAAAAAGAAACATTTTCTTACACAAATAAATTAGTCACAAAAACCTCAGTTAGTTTTTAACTCAAAAACATCCTTTTTGACATCACAAATAAAAAGGGCAATAAAGCCATGCTACAATAACTCTTCTTTTAAACAAATTCCTTAATCGAAATGCTTCCATATTTCAAAGTTATTTGAGTGTAAGAAACGACAGAAATAAAGAATAAAATATTTCTTGCCTTAAAATGAATCTTGTATTTCCAGCAATACGCAAAATAAATAAGGGTTTCCAAAAAACAGTATATGGAAAGTTACGTTATGTTCTCAGTCAACGATTGATAGGGAAGCTTTGCTTTTGAGCGCTGAAAAACAAGATAGAAAAATCCCAGACGAGAGCAACCGACTTAAGTCCGTAGAGATCATCAATGAAATAAAAGATGCATAAAAGAAAGATAGCTATCCAGATATTGTTTGAATAAGAATATTTGTTTAATGATACATACATCTTGTTTTAAATTTGTTGCATTTTAAATTCAAAATGTCATGGTTTGGACTCTTTTATTTTAAAATATTTATAGTTTTCATTTGTTGAAGTTAGAAAGAAATAAGCTATTTTTAAAATATTTTTGCGTAGAAATGTATTTTTAGGATTATTTAATGTTTTATTGAATGTTTTTCAAGACTTTGATATTACATGGTTGCGGTCTCTTATAGATAAACTATGTACTACGTTTTACTCCGTAACGGGTGTTGAACCCCGTAGTCCTGGATAGTGCCAAAGCTGTAATAAAGTATTCGTTTCTTAAGTTTATCACTTCTTACAATATTAAAGTATTTATATTTTCTATAATCAAAAGAAAAGCTAAGCATTACTATATACTACACAGTTAAACGATATAAAACTTTGTTATGCATTACACTGTTCTTGTCTATCGCTATATTAAGTATTACGATGTTTTTGTCTACGACTGGGTTAAGTATTGCAATTTTATTGTCTACTATGCTTAATATTAGAATGTTAAGCACTCAACGTTAAGTGTAATATTATGGATGCTACTGAAAATAATTTGTTACCAAAAGGTATTATTTATTTTATTCAAAAACAACGAAGTTCAAAAATCAAAAATTGAAAACCATTCTGACCATCAGTCATTTAAAAAATCGCTTGCTCAAAATATTGCGTTCTTCTTGTAAATTTGATTTTTTTTATTTCTGTAAAATACATCTATTACTATACTAGCCGCCTCAGGCGGCCAGCTGTCCGCCACGCTATGTTTCTTGGGCCTTAGCACTGCTAGTAGAGACATGATCCTCTTCCAATCTTCTTTGATGCTTCTCAGGAGTTTCTCAGACCCTAGCACTGCTAATTGAGACACGAACCTCTTCTAATATTCTTTGACGTTCCTCAGGTGTTTCTCGGGCCCTAGCACTGCTAGTTGAGACACGATCCTCTTCCAATCTTCATTGACATTTTTCTGATACTTCTTGGGCTCTAGAATTGCTTGTCGAAATTCGGTCATGTTCCATCCTTCTTTGACGTTCCACAGACGTTTCTTGGGCCCTTCTTCTTTGAGAATCTCTTAATATCTTTTTTTAATACTTTAGAACAACAATTACTATGAAAGCAAATCATGAAACTTCAATATTAAAATCTAGGTGCTTACCTGCAAACTGAAACTTTCTGAAAATAACTAATTACATTTAATAAAAACTGTTAAAATAAAGAATAGAAAAACCAAAGAGATCCAAGGTAAGTGTGATCGTTCCTTCAAAAACAATTAAATTCCTATTTTATATATTATATAGCTACAACGCTTAAGAAAAAAAAACTAAAATGCTAAATACATGAAAAGAACACGAAAACGAATTAATTTTTATGGTATTAATTTCTATTTCTATATCGCTACAAAAATTATCGTCTTCGCTTAAGAAAAAAAAAAAAGAGCGTGGAAAGAAGAAGAAAAACTTATTATAACAATTATGAACAGCGACAAATATATCAAAGCGAAGCGTTCTATTTACGTATCGAATATGTTGCCACATTTTTAATACAAAAGTTAAACTTTTCTCCACTTTGATAAATGTAAACTAATGCGAACCTTACAATTAAATTATTAATTCCTTCGTATATTATTGGTTTAAGTTGTCGAAAATTAATATTTCAATTGTAAGGTTCGCATTAGCATACATTTATAAGAGTGGAGAAAAGTATATGCATTTTTTAATAGTTTTTTGAATATGGCTCTTTGAAGACGAAAAAGCATAGATTTTCTTACAAAATGACTGATAACTAAAAAACTAATCCAAATTTTTGAAAAAGAAAAAAAATACTTCTTCATTATGTCAAAACACAATTATGTGTCGAGTTTCGAGCCCGGTCGAGGCTTCTGGGGCAATATATTGTGATTACAGACACACACACAGCCGCGTTTATTATTATGTATAGATTAAGAATTACTATGTTATGCATTACTACCTTGTAAAACTATTACTACACCGTAAGCATTACTACTCTGTTTTCTCAAAAGTGAGCAAACGTGTGTCGAAACAGCTCTCGAATTTGTAAACCACAATATTCTCATTATTGGATATAGCAATTTGCTCTTAGAATTCGTCTTCATTTGTAAATAAACATGGCGGCAAAGTAAGAAATATATTTGTTTCTGAGATAATTTGATCCAAATTTTTTGCTCAATTTTGATAAACGATTTTTGACATTGTTCATGAAATAAATTTGGAATTTAGGTATGGCCTGTAAACTTTCATCTAATTAGATTTTTCTTTTTTGAATAGTTATAAAATAGTAAAGTTTGAACTTTGTCACATTTGATGATGGTGTATCATTTTGTCATAATATCTTTTTATAACTGCATTTTGCTCAAGAAATGAGAATATGCTGTTTCAATTTCGATCATGACACTACATAGGTTTCCAAATTCGATTATATTCATTTCGGAGCTATTTTGACAAATTTTTGCACTATTTTGAGTTACCCTTTGTTTACAAATATGTTAAGTATAGCTATAATACTGTTTATTACTTTGTAACGTAATAGTGCGTTTTGCTACTACTTTTGATGGTGATGCCTTTTAATGTTACGTATATGCTCCGACCTATTACTATGTTATTGGCTATTACAATGTTACTAAATATTGCTTACTGCTTAAGTATTTGTACAATATCTTTAGTATAATTTGCTACCACAAATGCTTTAGTGTTTTATTTTTATGGATTACAGAAAATTCAAAATTGCGTAAAAGTAAATTGAAATTGGAAGATATTTATAAAATTATTTGCTCAAAACATAGTCTTTTTTTAGCCACCTTTTTTTTTTTAATTTTTCTTAACAGAAAAGTTACTTTAAAACACTTTTATAAACTATTCAAACTATAAATTGTACGATATTTACGATCTAATTTTAATATATTTCTCATGGTAACTTTAATCACTGAGTAAGAATAGAAAATTTAATTTTAAATTCTTTAATATTTAGAGTACTCATGAAGTAATTTATGAAATTAAAATTAAAAATACATGCATTCTTCTGAAATTTCTATATTTTTTACAACATTTTTACGAGAAAAATATGTGTCTCAACCTGTTTACCATAATTATTAAATTAACTATTTCCGCACAACACAAATAATCCGCTATTAACACAAATTATCAACAATACATTGCCACTTAGTTTTCGGCAGGAGAAAAAATTAGAAGCCAGTTGATGAAAAGCGTATTTTATCTTGCGGTTGCTCTCTCTTTCCTCCAGTTACCAAACAGGTTTGGATATTTTTTATTTCCATCTTTTTCAATAGTGATTTACCTGATGTCAACAGTTCTTTCGTTCTTGTGCTTGATTTTCTTACTTGAATAATTTAATATAAATTTTCAATCCCCAATATATGTACTTTCTTTCTTCATTTTTGACAAGTATTAACGCATTAAGAACTGTCTATACACTCAGTGTAAAAGACTTCAGAGATTATTGTTTTAATTTCCTCAGCATTTTAGGGTAATTGTGTTCTTTTTTTTAAATTAACTAATATTATATAGATTTTAAAAATGATTTTTTATCCTATAAAATTAAGATGTGCTCCTTATTTTAGTTATTAGTGATTCAATCATGCGCATTCAATGTAACTTAAATTTCTAAGTTAAATCTGATTATTTACTTCGCCGATTCAGCAAAATCACCCCAATATACACAAGATATATATATATGCAGCATTTCAGAAAATCGTAGAATTTATTTGATATGTCTATGCTTTCGGGAAAATCCTCCCCTTGCCCATGGGACATGAGCTTAAGTTCGGGTACTTTCCTAAATCTCATGACTTCCAATCCTTGGTGTAAGAAGCAATTTTCCTCACTAAACTTTATTCCCTTTATGTGGCTGGACCCAGGAGATACGGACGGCTGAATTTGTCGAGATATACGACTAAATATGAGAAAATAATTTGTCGCCAATAATCTTACATGGTTAGAATTTATTTCTTCTTAACGTGTGTATAAATTCGACGATATTTAATGCGGATATAAATACCCCTTAAGCATACCTTTAGCCTCTGTATTACTACACATTTCTTTTCTTTTTAAATGATATACTGCTTCACCCACTTCAGAAATAAAAAATTGTGTCAGTAAAGAGATGCTTGATAAGTAGAACATTCGGTAGCGTATTTAGTAGTGCTAATTTCACAATCTATATTTTTTTCTCATGTATATATTTTGACCACCCATCTCGTGTACATATTTTAACCATTTATATTTTATCTACATATTTTACACATATTTGTTTTTTTTCCTCATGTTAGAATACTTAAATACAGTTAAGTGCCTTGGTTACCATTAAAGTTTGTATGTTTCACAAGATAATTTTGAAAGCGGACCAGACTCGGGTAGTATTCGCGTAAAGCTTAACTATGTGTAGTTTACATAATTCGGTGTCATTTGTTTACAGATAAAAAAATACCTAAAAAATATTTTCTCTAGAAAATGTTCGAAATTTTACTTGCCTTTTATTTATAACAGAATTATTATTAGACACTTTCACGTACTGAAAATATTAAATAAGACGTTTTTTTTTTAAAAAAAAATAGTGATTCAAAGTAATTAACTAAAAGAGCTTAAAATAAGCAGTCAAAAAATAAAACTTTACTTTTTTCTCACGATTACATTCCCGGAATTAATAGTACTATTTCAAAATTGTAAGAAATTCCCTAAACTACATTCTACAACCGCTATGGAAAAAAACAATTAGTAAAAATATAAACTTTTGCTCAACTAAATATTACTGCCAGTAAGCTGATGTTACCATAGACATATTTAAATTGTTAAAAATGAAAATTGGTGTTGCTGCACTTCTGCGTGCTCGCGGGGGCCCTATACGATATAAGGCAGGTATACCAGTTGTTTTGGCTCTTCAGTGTATATAGGCTGATATTTTGAATATTCTGCCTTCATTTAATAAAGAAAAAGCTATTTAGTAGTGGCTTTTTTACTGCGTCATATCTGTTACTGTAATAAGTTGGGGAAAAAAACATTTATTTATTTATCTGGATGATTTTAATTTTATTCTAAATAAAATGTGATTTAAATACCTTTTTTTAAAACTTATTTAGAATTTTACTTTGAAATTTTCGTTCTTTTTAATGCTATGTGTGTTATTATATCTGGTAGCTGGAAACATGCACGGCATTTTTTACAATATTTTTCTTTCAAAAATTTACTTTATATATTGTTGACAATATTGAAGTTACGTAAGAAGAGTCTTTGTCAAATATATATAAAAATTATAAAGAATTCTGGTAACGGACATAACAATATTCATTATACCAAACCGGAAAAAAAAAGAAAAAAACACCGTAAATAATTTTAATAATAATTAAAAATAAAGAAAATTGTATTAAAAAACATTCAAATAGAACAAAAGTTTAGGCATATGTAAAATTATTATTTTTAAAAATGTGATATTCATGATAGAAATAAAAAAATTTCTCCTCTTTAAACTTTCAAATAACAATGAAATATAGAAATGCCTCACATATACCTTTTGAGTACCGAAATGAATTTCCTGTTTGGAATTGTTATTTGTACTGTATTGTGTGAACGGTTTGAGACATTTTATTTGTACTATAATTATCTTATTTATTGGCCTAACTGTTTCTTTTTAAATGTTATATGCTCCAATTTATGTATCGCAATGAATTTGAAAAATCGAATGCAATTGCGGATAATATTCTTTATTAATAATACGTAAGTATAATAGAAATAAACCATAGTACAGTCAATAACTTAATTTTTAGCATGGCTCTTAAATAATAATCGATTTTAAAGAAAAGTTTCACGCGAAAGAATTTTCTTTAAAGTTTATCTAAATTATGTTTCAAGCTTACATTTTGAAATTTCTGATTTTACTCATTTTATGTAAATTTACAGGCGACAAAAAGAACGAATCACATTGAATAACTTTTGCTTAATAATCGTATTTTCAAGAACTAGGATTTAATCTTAACTGTTCGAGGGGGTGACCTCAAATATGTCAATTAGTTAGTGCATATGATATTTTAAAATTCGAATCCAGTCGTTAAGTTACGAAACAAGAAAACGCAGTTTCTCGAAATTAACATACCCTTTTTTTCGTCAGATTATGATTTCAGACCTTTTTGACCTCTAAAATACAGGAGTAGCGACAAAAAATTTTAACCCTTTATAGTTCATTTTACTTTTTGCATATTTTTCCATATCTCGAGAACGATTTAAGAGAATTTAAAACTTTTTTGCACGCAATTATAAAATTATTCTATCCAAAGACAATAACACACAAAAAATAATTTTTATTAATTATTTATTGTTTTTTATTATTTTCTTTAATAATAGTTGTAAAAATTCTTAATTATAAGGTATACAAACTTTTAAATCATTTCGAAAATCGCAATTTTGTATGACGAAACACTAAATGTGAATGATGAAATTGGTTGAATAGTACCTCAGAAATTTATTTTTTAATATCTGACTTTATTTAAAAATTTGATTTTTCAGGAACTATTAGACCGATTTCGCTCAACATTTGTATTTTGCCTCATAAAACTGCATTCTTTGAAATGATATAAAAAAAATTTCACATAAACAACCCAAAACTGTTTCGACTGTTATTAAAGAAAATGATAAATATAATAAATAATTATTCAAATTATTTCTTGCATGGAACTCTCTTTGAATAAACGAAATTTATAGCAGTGTAAAAAAAAATTTGATTGGCTTAAAAACTTCTTCAGATATTGTGAAGTGCATCAAAAGTAAAAATAACATCTTGGTGATCGAATTTTGAGAGCTCGTTGACCAAATTACCAGGACGAAATTTCCCAGAAGTAGCAGCCTTCGATTTTGTAAAGTCAAAAATTGAAGTCCGTCACAAAAAAGGTGTGTTTATTCGGAGAAGGTACACTTTGTTTGATTTCGTAGATTAAAATGTCGTCGGCACTAATTAATTAGTTAATTCAAGGTCACCTCCTCAAATCATTGAGATTGAGTCGTAGAACGTAAAGACCCTATCAATTAATTAAAAGTTATGCGATGCGAAGTGGGTTTTTTTTACGCACCATACATCAAAGTAGGGTGGTGACGTTGTGCCGGACATTTGTACAATTGTAATATGTGATAATATAAATCTAATACAACTAAATTGATTAAATACGAACTAAATAAACTGAAAAAAATATTCCGCCTTGAATACGAATGAAGTAATGAATGCTGAATACTTTATTAAAAGTGCTTCAGGCCTAAGCATTTCGAACTCGTTAGTTCCTAAAGTTCAATCATACCTCCTTTCAAACCAGAACTACAACGATCAAGTTGAAGACGACGTATAAAAGCAAGACAATTTAGTGAAGAAAGGTAATAAATGTAAAGTGGTTTTACTCGTGATGCTTCTCTTCACAATAATTATTATTATTCAAAATAATTATTAATTTGGAAAAATCTAAGAAAATATGTTTGAGTAAACAAACATAAAGCATCAATGATTTTTTTCGTTTATTTCTTAAGCTTTTCAAAAAACATTCTTTTTTTATTCGAAACGTAAATAAATTATATCCAAAGCTGCAGTTCGCATTTTTTTCATACATAATGATATTTGAAAAAACGTGTTCATTACCAAGTAGAAGATCATGATCAAAGAATACAGAAATGATATAAATACAACAACATTTGTCTCATAAAGAGTGAATAATTAAAAAAGAATAATTTAAATAAAAATTTAAAAATAAAGAAAGAATTTTCGTTATTAAAAAAATAGCTACTTATACAGTATATAAAAAGAACAGTACTTTATGCATATTTTAAAGAAGGATGGAAAGAAAAAGTTCATTCATAAAAATGCATAAAAAAATTTTTTTGGCTGAATTCTGAAGAAAAAATTATTATTTTTATTCGAAAGAAAGGAAACAATATATCAATACCGCTGATTTTAATTATAAATTAAACTAGTTCGCTGTTAAAAGATGAATATGTTTTTAGAGCCTGCAAAGAAAGGGATGAATAGTTTATAAATTATGTATAAAAAGTTCATGCGAAAAATTACTTTTGTGGCGAAGGGATTTTATAAATTTCGCTGGGTATTCTTTCATATATACAACTTTTTTAAAATTTTAGGTAGTTTTATTTTGGATCTAAAATAAGGCTCATTACGAAAAAAATATATTTTGGCCTAGAAAAAGAAAACTTATAATATTAAAAAATATATATATGTTTTGATATTGAACCTTTTTAAATCTGAAATTGAGAACAAAAATTGAATTTGCTTACAGGTTGTTTTTTGTTTTTGTCAATTTATATCCTATCGAAATTTTGACATTTGTTTAGCCAGATTATTTTCCTACACATGTTTTAAAATATTTAGATTTTATTTTTTCTGAGTGAAAGTTAAAATTTCAATACAAACTAATAACCCTGCTTGCTGTTTTTATAACCTAATTGGGTACATNCACAATTTATATGCAGGAGAATTTTATACACCTATGACCTATGACGTCATCACCAGCTGATCATTTATAAGCAAAATGGCGTGTTGAAGTCAAGCTAAATTTCTTCACGTGAGTTAGAATGTTAATTAACATGAAGTTAACTAAATGCAACGCCGTAATGCTCATCGAATTTGTTGAAACATAATTATTTCTCGTCTACGTCTTTTGCTTAACTTAGGTTTATTATTTATTTACGTATTTTATTGAAACCGTGATACCCTCTGATTTGCATAGTGAAGCAAATTTCTAAGACTTTTATTTATTTATTTATTTATTTTGCGTGATTTTTCAGGTATTGAAAATCATGACACTTAGAAGATTCATCTTAGAGTTTTTATTTTCAGCCATCGTTAAGTTCAAACGTTCCGAAGTGGGAATCGAACCCGGGACATTCCTGGTATAAAATCAACTCTTTAACTACCATACAAGCCGGTAGGTAGCTGTGTCAATGTATCAAATTATTTATTGCAGCTTTGATACCTAAGTTTTTCATATTCGAAAAATGAGAAAGTGTGTTCCCAACAGTTACAATCTGTATCAATGGTTGCAAATTCTGCTTGTTAACAGAAAAGATGTCTCTTTTTACAGATTGCAATGTAGTTTAACAGAAAATTTCTGCCGATTTAGAAAGCAAAAGTTTTCTGTAGGAAAGTTGCGGAATTATTATGTTCTCTATAGCAGAAATCTTTTACAGCGTATTTTTAATCTAACACAGCATTGGTTTTCCGATAATATTTTCCATACATTTTACTTACCTTAAAAGTAAATACATTGACATAATATGAAATCTCCATGTTGTATGCTTCCTCCGAATTGGTATCAATTTTAAACTTAAATGTTTCGAAAAACGTTAACCCGAAATAATAATTTAGTAAATATTTAATTCAAGCATTTTATCCATCCATCTACCAACCCATTCATAAGTCCATCCATCCAGCCATTTATTCATTTTTTTAAATCTTTTAAATATGAAAATAAAAATGTACAAATCCAATCGTAAACCAAAAGTTAATCATCTTTTTAAATCAATGATTGTTGTAGGTCATAGAATATAGATGTATATAAATTTGCATATGTTATATTAAAATGAATGCATTTAAAGTAATCATGAAAGCGACGTAACCTTTCCTCTTTGACACTATACCACTTCTCCCCTATCTCAGATCTTATATTTTTGTCGAAGGAATTCTTATTTACTACCAACAACAACACGAGATGTGTTTCTCGCTCTTCTGTTTCGTGTGGTAGTTTGTTGTTTTTTAATGCGATCTTTTCCAACCATGCGTTTTACCATCTTTTTTTATATACACAAGAGCGTACCTCAAGTTATTTGAAAAATCGTTTGAGAAAAGATCGCTCCCAATGCTATTTTGTATAAAGAAATACATATAAAGGTCGTTTAAACCAAGTGCAAGGTTTGAAGCAAATGCGGTCGGAGGTTTTTTTTTTCTTCCTTCCGAAAACCGTCATTTACCATGTTTTTATGGCTGGCATTTCATTCCATCGGAGCACAAAACACTACTTTAAGAATATAAATAAATAGTATCTTTTTCTTCATGATGTGATATATCGCTTAGTTTTCCTTGAAGGATTTTTTTTCCTATATAGGCTGGAGTCTGTGTGGTGATCCATAAATTTGATTGAAGGCGGTGATCCATAGTAATGTATAAAGTTGATATGCAGGATTTCCTTTCATTTTAACGAAATGGATATAATTATTGCATCAGAAATAAATATATGCATACCCGATAGCAAATATTTTTCATTTGATCTCTTCATTATAGTATGTCACAGACACCACATAAATATATAAGTTACTGGCAATGCTGGAAATTCCGTTATTGTCTACAGTGTCTGGCGCTTTAAGGTAAAGTATGAAAGATGAGAAATATTTTATACTTTGCCTAAGAATTGTATAAAATGACAAATTCTTTTTAGGCAAAGTATGAAATATGAGAATAACGAAGAAAAAAACAGTGTTTTGCTTTTTCGTCGTTTTCTTTTTCAAAAAAAAAATGTCTTTTGCCTTACAAAAAAGTATGGTGTTTTGGGGATTTTTTGGGATTGACAGATGTAGAAATTGCACCTGAGGTGGAAAATGAGGGAGAAATGCTTTGCACCAAAAATAACCTCATCAATAAACCACAATTTCAATCTCAATTACACCTCAGATCTTCAACCTCTTATATAGTAATAGTTTTAGTTTCAATCGAGGGAAATTATTAATTCCTCAAATATACTTATTTGCTTGTAGTAGGGAAAAAGAATAACCTGTACCCCTCAAAGCTGGTTGGTTCCAAGGTAGATTTTTATCAAACTCAAAACAACCTGAAGTATAAATAAAACAACTTCATTCACCTTGATTATAAGCCTTGGTAGGATACTTTTTTAAAGTTGTTTTTGAAGCCAACTTCCAATAAACTTCAAATCAGACTTAACACTTCAAATCAACGTCAATTACATTTCAAAAGCATCTTAAATTTTTGTAAGAGAGAAACATCAGTGCAGAAAATTCTAGACAATGTTCTCTAAACTTAAAAAAACAACGGTGTAGGAAATACCTGGAGCGAAAGTACGGTCATATACCTATATTGAGCAATGCACAGTTATCGATTTATGATTTGCATTGATTTATGATTCACATTCAGTAAAAATATTTTTTGGCTTTGAAACTAATCCCAATAACTAAAAATTTTTTGATATTCGAAATAGTTATTGCGCCTGATAAATGGAATACTTATATAGATTGTACATTTTGAACATTGAATAACAGAAAACGAACTAAATTTTTTGCCTTTTCAATTAAAGTTGATGAGATTTCATAACAACAATTAATTTTATGACATACAAAATTTACTGTACAAAGAATGTAAGAGGCATATTTTTGTGACATCAATCTATCTCTAAAGGGATTCAGAACGCTAAACTTTCCTAACTATGAGTCTTTTGTTACTTGAAAAAGTAATGCAATTAATTATCCTTCAAATAAGAAAAAAAATATGTTTTTTATCTCAATTAAATTGCTTTTTTCCCATGTTAAATATCAAGTGCTGCTGAAACTATGGAGGATGTTTTTTCCATCACCATTTCTACATTTTTTTTTCTTCATATATTTCTTAAAACTCAGTTAAAAAATGCGCATGAAATTTGTTTTATAAAGTTATTTTATTTAATTTGTCATTAGCAAACATTTTCAAAAAACACTTTCAGATTTTATTTCATAACTTGCTTATAATTTTATTTCGAAAAAAATTAAGAGGTTTTAATTTCAGATTTTTTTTTTTTGGAGTTTACTTTAAGCAAAAAGTATTTAGGATAAACGTAAATATGTCCCTTTTTATTCAAAATAAACCAAACAATTTTATATCTAGAAGAAATATTCTCCGTTACATTAAAAGATAAAAACATCAGTTTTTTATGTTTTTAAAGTTTTAAATTATTAAAAAAAAATTTTAATTATTAAATTTAAAAAAATTATTTTGAAGAGATTTTTATATTCTTTAACCTTTACAATAAAAAGCTTCCAAATAAACTAGCACTTTTTTACAAAAAAAAGTACCAAAACTGTTTCCTAGGTGCTAATTTACAATCCAGCAGCCTTTATCAATTCGCTCTCTTTTTTGGAGATTTTCCTCTTGGTTGCAGTTTGTCGCAATAACAAATAACGCTTTTATTACTTCTAAAATTTATTACCTGTGCAAAAAAAAAGAATCAAATTTTCTCCTTATTTAAGAAAATTCCAAACAGAGAAATGGGTTATTAAAAGCCAGTGAATTGGAAAATCGCATACCGGGATTCCTTAAAATTGTTTTAAAAACAGGCGTTATTCCTACAATCGATATACCAAAATATAATGATCGTCTTAACTTAAATGTAAGAAATGAACAATATAAACACAATTTATTTTAAAAATGAAAACGCCATGGTGGGACAGGATATAAAACATTCACCTCCAAATAGGTAAACCTGGTTCGAATCCCAGCGGTGGCTAGTATTCGGTAGGTAGGTCCCAGCTGTGATAGCAGAATTTTTCCAAATTCTGCTACCGGCTCGCACCAACCAAAGTGCTGACGTAAAACATCCTCAATAATAAACGAATCATGGGTTAGAATCGCTTTGTCGATAGGCTAACCGCGGGAAGTTATCGTAGTTTTTCTTTCCATATAACGCAAATGCAGGTGCGTTCCATCAAAAAAGTTCTCCACGAAAGCTAGCTCGTCAGAACTTTTAATCGAAGAGTCCCTTGTCTTCTGGGTTGGGCTCAAAATTTTAAAGTAACAGAGTAGAACATTGACAGTCCTGATCTCAAAATTGGGTGACTATTCAACGCTGGTTATAAAATAAAATTGACGCAAAGATGAGTTTTGAAACAATAGCCTTTTTATCTGAAACGCTAAATTTAATTATTAAACCAAAATGCGTGCATTTGGCATCGAAACAAAACACTGACTTATTTACATCTGAACAAATCAACAAAATAATGATTTAGAAGTCATTTAAAATGAAATAGATTATTAAGATTTTTCACGCTTGAGGAAAGTCACTAATTATAGATATAAATGAACTACATTTCAAGCTTTAAACAAATAATTTACAACCAGCAAAGGATTCACTTCAGTTTTCTCTTATGCTAACTCCTTCTCAAAACTTCACCCAAAAATTTTCGACGGATATATTTGTTAATAGAAAGTGAGTACAAATGCCTTCTTTCAAAACGAAAAAGTATATTAAATACTTTTATGCTAATGATTCCATTATTTATGGAAAATGAAAAGACTTTAACGCATCGTTGGGAAAATTTGAAGAAATTTTTGATTTTTCATTATGGGAATACTTTAGAGAATCTTAAATCTTGAAGATATTTCTTTGAAATCTTTTCAGCACAATTTTATAATTTTAGTTTTGAATATTCAATTCGTGCTTAAAGTAAATAGCCTTTATTTACTTTCATTTAATTTATAAATTATTCATCACAGTGATTAGAGTTGGCAAGAGTAATTCTCACTTTCGACTTTCAAAATGTGCGTTTTCTTTTAGTCTATAAAATGAAGACAGTATATTTTCTGAAAAATGTCTTATGAATTATTATATTGATTGCATTTGAAACTACCGATTACTAATGATTTGAAGAAAAAAAATTTAAAAAAAGAAAAGTGATTGAAATCAACGGTTTGAGTCGCTTACTGAGGAAACTTGGAGAATTTATTAAATTTTTCGCTAAGTCCTTCATACAAACAGCGCTGCAAACTATGAAAAGTGACTATATCATCAAAACTACCAGAATATGATCAAATTTACCGTGTTTCTAGCTCTATTGTAACACCAAAAGACTGTATAATTTTTACGGAAGTGTTTTGGTAATAATTTTGGTAAAATTAACAATAAAATATGATTTTACAATAAGTGATAAAATATGTTAAGTGTGATAAAATAAAGTTATTTTATCATGATACCTTAGAGCTGACAATTAAAACCATTTATTTAGTTAAATTTACTTTTCAGTTTTAAATTTTTCACTAAATGTGTGATAATAAGAATGATAATTTTGAAAACCAGAATTTCAGGTAAACCGTTACATTGTAAATGGAAAAATTAGTTTTTTTCTCCGTGTATAAAGCAACGTTTTAAAACAATCAACATATGCTTCAACAATGTGGCGTAGTCGATATGAAACTTATGCTTGCTTAATAAGACTCACATGCCACAAAAAAACAGTGTTTTTGCGCTTTTTCTAGTTAACAGCATCAGTTGGTAAAATTTGTAGCTAATTTTAAAACTTGCTGAGAATAAACTTCCTAGTATCTTAATCAGAAAGGATTTGTCAGGACATCGGATATTTCTAGTAGATTTTATCTGTGTGCAATTTAAATTACAATGCAAATCACAAAGTCACATCTGATGACTCAAAAAATTACAGACTCTTCATTTCGAGTCTAAGTCGTTATGTATTACACCGCTTAGTGTGCATTTCGAACTAATTTGGTTTTTAAAAAAAATTAAACTTTTAGATGAGATAAATTTTTAAATTTTAAAGTAGAAATTATTTACGTGTTCCATTCAAATCTTCACTATTTTAATTCAATACAGTAGATATAAACTTTTATCAATTTACTTTATTACAAGATACTTTGAATATACAATGCTTTTTATTAATACCAATACTTCTGAAAGGTAAGAAAGAAATTAACACTGTAATCAATTAAAATTTGCACACAAAAATTTAAACAATAATTTAAAAGTTTAAGTTATAAAGGTATAGTATTATCAAAGATAGAGCTATTAATAAGTTTTATCAAAGTACTAATATTAGTTTTAAGCATTATTTCAACACGGTTTACTTCTTATGCTGGTTCAATTTCAGCTACTTTCCTGGACATAAGTCTGATTTTAGTTTTTTCATACATTTCTGTAATAAAGAATAATATCTTTGAATACGCATTTCACATGTTACTAATTTTAAAATTTTAAATTAATTTAAAAATTATGAAATTATGAATCGCCGCATGGCATGCCTTAAAAAAATGACATTTTCAATATTTCTCAAAGAAGATTTCTATTATTGAATGGTATTTAATATACAGCTTTATTCACAATACATATATTTAAGTTTAAATAATAATATTAGTACAAAAAGTTATTATTTATGTACTAATATTAATAAATTAATGCATAAAGTTAAGTTTTAAAGAACTATCAGGTGTCTAAAAAATAACCAACAATTCAAGAAAATTATGAAAATAATAATAGAAAGTATAGAAATGTACTGTTCACTGCATGCTTCTCTGCAAACTAAGTTATTTATCAAATTAAATCTCAAAATTAGTTTCAAAATTCATCAACAGGTGGTGGGGTAATATAAAAATACAATATAAGTAGGTTTTCTTCCTTATATCATGTCATTACAACGTAAATATTTATTATATTTAATAACTAGGTATGATATGCGTAATTGAAGAACACGGAACAAGTTTTCATCTACAGTAATTTCTAAGTGGGTAATGCGTTATTGAAAAGTATGGAATTAAGTTTCGTTGACTGTTTTCTAGGTGTTATATGCATTATTGAGGAATATGGAAATAATTTTCATCAACTGTGGCTCCTAGGTGGGTTATGTGTTATTGGGGAATATGGAACTGGTCTTCATCAACTGTAATTTCTAGGAGGGTAATGCGTTATTGAATAGTATGGAATTAAGTTTAGTTGAATGTTTTCTAGGTGTTATATGCGTTGTTGAGGAATATTGAGGAATAGTTTTCATCAACTGTGGTTTCTAGGTGGGTTATGCGTTGCTGAGGAATATGGAACTAGTCTTCATCAAGTGCGATTTCTAGGTGGGTAATGCGTTATTGAAAGTATGGAATTTTTCGTTGACTGTTTTCTAAGTGTTATATGCGTTATTGAGGAATATGGAAATAGTTTTCGTCACGTGTGGCTTCTAGGTGGGTAATGTGCTATAATGGAATATGGAACTAGTTTTGATTAACTGTGGTTTCTAGGTGCGCTATGCGTTAGGTGCTTTATAAACGAGAGCACTTAATAAGGCATTAAGCTACAGTTTTAGAATCAAATAGTTACATGTTATGATACAATATTAAAATTTAAAACGGAAATTAATTAAATGAACGATTTAGTGAATGCTTGAAATTCTACTTACTTCGTAGATTATAAAATCTTGTTCATGTTCTTTAAAATCCTGTATTAAACATTATTTTCATTAAAATAACGTAAGTAATTATATTTTTCCATTTAATGATGCATATTATTTACATTATATATGTTATTCTATTCACAATAAATGCAATGAATTTATTCAGACTACTAAACTCGTGCTGCAATACAAAATGCATTTTTAATATGACCTTAAGTTTTAGTTATGTTAAAAATTATTGTTCTACGAGAAATAAAGGAACCTCATTTTCTTCAAGAAAAAATGGTTTATTAATGAAAAGTTTTGAGAATTATTTCTTTTATAAATATAAAATTTTTTGAATGAATTTTTTTGTGTTTTGAATACATTTTCAATAACAACTTAAAATTTGTTGAATTGATTAATTTTAGCTCCATTTTTTAATTTTTATAGAAATTAGTAATTCAGAATTTAAATGAGGATTAACGGTCAAAATTCTTAATCAAAATTTTGAAAAAGTCTTTCGCAGCGGGAAATATTAATTGTTTAAGCTTTAATTATACTTTAAAAATAGGGCTTCAAAACTACTGAAAAATTTCTGAGTTTTTCGATTATATTGAAATAAAATCTTTTTCTCTTTTTCTGGAAAAATGTTCTTCTACTTTTAGTGTTTATGCTTTTTTTTTACTTTTTACGAATTAAATTTAGTAAGTGAACAGTTTCTTATTACAACATTGTTCATTTTCTCCGCAATAAGAAATTTTTTTTTATTTTTTGTTAATTTTTACCTTTATTCTGCTTCAAACATGTGAAAGCATAATATTAAAGCAGGTAAAAATAACTTAAAAATCATAGAGAGGATAAATGTTAATAGTGACGACCAAGTGAAATCATTTTCTAAAATATTTTCATTTCTTTTATGTATTCTAAATACATTTTTGAATGAAATAAAAAAAATATCGCATTTAGCAAAAATAAGAGCATGCATAAATAATGCATAAATGCATAAATAAATTATTGAATATAAAAAATTAAGCAAAAATTTGAAACCTGTACTCTTTATTTCGCAAATTTAAAAAGTCTCATTTTTTTTAAACTTTTAGGGTGTACTAAACAACGAGAACAAATTTTGTGGCAGTTAAAACTATTATCTGAAAAATTTGCACACGTTTTTCTTTCGTTTTTCTTGCAATCGAAAGATTCAAAAATCATGGCAAGAGAAGGAAATTTCTACACGCTGAAAAATTGAATTATTTGTAAGAAAAATACCTATTAAGTGAAAAAAATTCCGAATCAATACATGGAAAAAAGTATTGGTCCCCGAATGCATCATTCACAAAATCCATTTTACCATGAAATCCATTTTACTGTAAATTTTTACACCTTAAATTTCACTCCAATATTTATTTAAATACATTTAGTTACAGCAATCCAATAGTTTTTATAGTAAATACTACTGTAAAATTTACAACATATCAGATTCCTTGTTCCATAAAATTTTACTGGAAAAAATACTGGCCCCCAAAGTTCCGGTATTTTTGATCGTAATTTGATCCGGAATTTCTAACATTGCATAGATAATTTTTAAAAAAAACTTACCTCAGGAGAAAAGGGAATGTCACAGTTTAATATCTATAAAATAAGATTTAAAAAAATTTAATAGTAATATTATATCCCACACATCAATCAAAGAGATTTAACGAACTTTCATGCAGTGCGATTGCTTATATTAGCTATTGATTTACTCCCAATTTCAAAAAAAGAAAAAGCTTTATGTTTACAGACAATTCATCACCCCTTCTTCTCTAGTAATTGTGCATAGGATACAAATTTACACTCTAGCTTAGTTATAGTGTATATTTGTTACTACTTACTATTGTTATTGCATTACTACTACCTAATATTAATTAAACTGTTAGCCACTTTTGGTCACCTTCTGCACCACAGTGCAAAATATGCTTTTGAATATCCTTAATTACTTTTTCCAAATAAACTGGCTATGTATATTTATTGTTCTCGATAGTATCTTTCAAAATATGTAAATGTAAAATACAAGGTCATCGTTAAATTAAAGCAAGAGAGAGAGGGGGGGACGTTATTCTAAATATTCTACAGATTTTTTTTCTTCAAAATTTTATAAATACAATTCTACAATGAATATTTTCAAAAAATTAAATAAGTATTACACCTTTGTTTGCTTTTCAATTTTGGAAAAAATATTTGTTTCCTTTGCTTAATTTACAATAGCAAATTTTCATCATTATCCAAATCGCTTCTATGCAGTTTAAACAACACTAAAAGTAAATTTTGACCATTTTCGTCAAAGACAAATGTACAATATTAAATTACCTCTCTCTCTTTCTCTCTATCCAAACTAATTTCTTACATAATTTTATTATTTTGAAATTTTTAGAGAAAATGCAAAGAAGTCATAAACGTAATCAAGAGCTGTATGTATTATGCTCCGAATAAAACTACTCCAGAAAAACAACGATGACTAAGAAAACAAATTTTATTTAACACAGATTACAAGATATGTTGAAAATGGCCTCTATAAACTCCTATGGAATGTGTGAGCGCTAATCTGTACTGGCGTGCTTAACAAAATCATCGAATACATTAATCAACATTTGTGAGGAAAGGTTTTTGATCTCTCTTTTAATTTTCGCTTCAAATTTGGCGATGGATGTCTGGCAGTTTGCGCTCTCAACAGTTTTTAAATATCTACATAGAAAATAATCCAGAGGTGATAAGTCCGTACATCATAGAAGTCATAGTTTTTTTTTTTTGAAAATTAGGTAGTCTTCTGAAAACACTTTAAGGAAAGACATGGTTGTCGCAGATGTGTGAACACAGACTTCATCCTGCTGTAACTAACATCATCTTTGTGCGGGTTCTACCAGTCTAACCTTTGGCAACAGATTTCTGCACGCCGTGGACCTATTTCCTTGATTTTTGTGGATTACGTTTTATTTGGGCATACTGTATAACAATCTATAACTAAGCAATGCTTAACTTAAAGATTTTTATAAAGGTATTATGTTATCGAAGGATGCTTAGTCAAATAAAGTATGCAATGGTAAAAAATCATTAACAAGATAAAAATCAAAGTTTATCCTAAAATCCAAAAATACGAAGGAAAAAACCCTTTAAACATTATTTCACAACACTTCCGTTACTTTTGTCATTTCTTCATTGTTTCTCTATTGATTTAATAATCTCGGCCTGAAAACTTGTAAATAATGGTAAAGCATAATCCTTATCTTTTTTGTGAAATCTTTATCTTTTTTCCCTCAAAGTATCAAAAAGAACATAACTCTTTTAATGAAAGCTACTCTACAAAAAATATATGGCGAAAACGATTTTAAAATGTATCTGTTAAAAAATCTAATATTGTTTTTTACTCATTTAGTAGTACAGAAGTTAATAATTGCATAGTAAATATTTGCTAGCTGATTGATAATTAACCATTATAATTTCTCATAAATATTCAAATTTTCATAATCAATGATTTGTTAGTAATACAATTCTTATCAGAATTACTCAAGAATCCCATTTTTTCTCCCAGAGTAGATTTGATGATATTTCAGTTACCTTCAATAATTGCCAAGTTACAAACTCCAATCAATTTCTCTTATTAAATGGGAGCTAAAAAATTTTTTTGAACTTACTTGAAGTACTTGTTTCATAGGAGGAAATATTGCACCGTCTGATGGGCAATTGAATCCATCTCCACCATTTTCAGCTTCACAAGATTTAAGGTCGTCATAAAACTAAATGTTTGTGTTAAAGAAAATGGGAAATATTAATTATCCATCACATTTTAAAATAAAAATTTTAAATGAATTGCGCATCTATAATGAATCGATATATATATATATAACATAAAAAGCTTCAATTTATCTTTTTATGTTAGTT